>NC_036867.1:29607141-29654136 GCF_002910315.2 Salvelinus sp. IW2-2015 | reverse complement strand
AATTGCAGAAGGGGACAAAACAGAATAATGGACACTGCCAGTTGCACAGCGGGCCAGAAGCTAGCCAGTGTTTGCCGCATCTAACAGGGCTTCAGCGTGGGTGGAGATCCCCCATCTCCAACAGGAACAAACACAGGCATCAGCGGAGCAAAACGTGCACACACACACCACAACACGCACGCACCAAACGCTTGAAACAGCTGAGACAAAATTTGTTAGAAGACCTGTGTGTGCGCAGGGCTTCTAAGTGGAGTGTGTGTGTGTGTGTGTGTGTGTGTGCGCGCGTTGGAAGCGTTCCCAGACCTGTGTGTGAGTAGAGCTGCCAGAGGGAGATGTTAAGAGCCGGTGGACAGACAAAGAGGAGGATGGAGAGATGGTGACAGAGACCACAGCGGAGAGATGGAGTGAGAGAGTCCCCCTCCAAACATCCATCTATCCCCCTCTCCTACACGAGCATGTTCTCCTCCGGCTCCTCCGGCTGTTGATACACACTCTAGAGAGAAAGAACCTAAATCAGGAGGCTTTAAAGACCGGGCTTATACAGGCTGTAGCTATGAGAAGGTAGAGAGCGAAGGAGATTTAGGGGCACTAGGAGAGAATGGAAAGGGAGGATTATTTGGAAGGGGAAGCTCAAAGGATGGAGCATGTTACCTATAATCACACAACACTAGGAAAGCACAGAGAAGCATGAGAGGGTGAGAACAGAGGAAGAGCGAGGAAGGATGATAATTGGGATATGGAGAATAAGAGAAGATGAAATGGGGATAGGAGGGGACAGACGAAGCGTGAGAGAGACAAGACAGACCGCTCCGGAGAGAGAGAGAGATACAACTAGTAGAGAAAGAAGACTAAGAAGAGTAACAAGAAAGAGGCGTAAAACAAACATAAAAGGGTGAGGAAGATAGAAAGAGAGTGAGAGCACGGAGAAAGTGAGGAATAGAGAAGGTATGGAGAGAGTGAGAGCAAGAGAGGAAGAAATCACAAAAGCAAATGAGAGAGCGATAGACAAAGCAAGACCCGAAATAGGAGAGAGAGAGAAAGAAATAGGAGCAAAAGAGAGAGAGCGAGGTAGAGCAAACAGGAAGATAAGAAAAGAAAGCAGAGTCACTGAGCTAGGAGAAAACAGACTAGGAAAGAGAACTCTCATATAACAACTTTGGCTCATCTCTCCTCCCCCCCCCCTCACACCTACTCCCCACACCACCGAACAGAGGTTTTAGCCAGATTAAAGCCGGAGGCGGAGCCCCTCTTAAAGACCATCCTACTAATGAAATATGTCAAGGCCTATAAAGAAGCACGGGGCCATTTAAAGAATCATGCACGGGGGCCACGTCAAATACGGCCCCGTCAGCAAACTGGCCTCAGTGCAGCCTGTCAATACACATTAGCTTCCACATCAGTTAGAGGCTGATGTAGAAAATGAATCTCTTTATCTATCATAGCCCATAAGGGTTATTATGACTACCGATCAAAAAATGGGCTTTGAGGGAAATCATATGGGTAAAAATAGGTTTGGGTTTATGGGGGGGGGGAAAAGCTGAGCGTGGTACTTTACTGTGGGGGTGGTACTTGTAGAGTTGTTGTTATGCGGCAACAGGTTTATGCTGCGGTAGATTTAAGGTGTGTGTGTGTGGGTGGACGCGTGTCTGCAGGGGGCGTGCGTTCAAGCCTATCACTCAATCCCTGCACCCTCTTTCTCACTTAAGTGAAAGGCGACAAATTAAGAACATCCTGGTCTAATGCAATCTAGGGCTGTCAGAGCAAAGAGGTATCTTAACAAATCACTTCCTGCTGCTTCCAGCTGAGTAAGGAGAACACATAAAACAGGTGCAGTGACACAAAGCATCTCCCCGCTGAAGTGTTCGCTCCAGGGTGAAGTTTCCCCAAATGTACCCTCAATCCTTACATTAACCATTAGTGGGGAAATGCAAAACTGACCCATGACCAGTGTCTAGGGACAACTTCACCCTACTATGGAAGGAAGAGTCAGAGGAGGAGTCCTGAACAGGTCATAACTTGTTTTGCGGTCAGTATGACAGCACACTGAAAATTCTGATTATTTTTCATACCTTTTTTCAATGTTCAGTCCGCTTTCTTTGTTTGAGAAGGTGTGTGTTTGTGTGTCTGAAGAGTGTGCGTGTGGTTTGTGTGTGTGTGTGTTAGGGATATGGATAGGGGAAAGAGCGTGTTTCTTCACCTGGTCTCTGCTCTGCCAGGGATCTCATGTTGCTCTCATCAGCCACTGAAAACACAGAAAACACACACAGTGAATATTGGAACACCATAAGGGTTGCCTTTGTTTTCTCTGGGCAGAGATGGAGAAAAAGAGAGAGGGAGCAAGACACGGAGAGAAGAGCAAGAGGGAAAGAGAGATAGGGTGGGGAGGGCAAGAACTGGGTACTCTCTCCCTCATTCCCTCCCCATTTCCCCCACCTCCCCCCCTCTCTCATCACTCTTTCCCTCACCAACAGGATTGAGGAGGCAGGCAGGGAGCGGCATCAGCTGCCAGAGGGACACTGCACCATGGGACACAATAATAGGTTTTCATTACGTTGCAATTTCTCTGAAATAATCCCTTTTCATATTTTATGAGGTCAATTTTCTCCCGGCAGAGAAACGAGAGAGCGGAAGAAAAAAAAAAATATTGAGCGAGAGGGAGAGAAAATGCAGCTGCGACAGAGGGGACAATGGATTAGACTGGCTGTTATATTTGCTGGCTTCACGCGTTACGTTTTCCCTCAAATACAGTAGCCACAAAAAAAGGTTGGTGGTGTGTGGGTGTGTGTGTGTTAGCCGTGTGGCTCGAAGCTAAAAAATAATGTGCATATGAATCTGCTTCTATTGTTACAGAGATCCCCCCTGTTCGGAGAGCAGCATCAACAATCTCTCACCCACCCACAGATAAATAAATGTTCTCCTGCTGGGATAGGAATTTGTCACTGGTGTTGGTGAGCTCACTACGGCTACTGCTCAGTGAATTGCACGGTTTCTTCTCCACGTGTGTGCCTTCATGTACATGACTCAACTAATGTCAGATCAGGTCATGTGGTCAGGGAAAAACTCCTGGGTCTGAATTCAAAACGTGTCTCAAGAGTAGAAGTGCCGATTTAGTTCCCACCTTATATTCCTTATGATTTCAAAAGCAAAACTGATCCTAGATCAGCACTACTACTCTGAAAGGCTTTATGAATACGGGCCCAGGTGCAACCATTAAGACAGACTTGAGAGCGAGTGTTTAGGATCACAGTCTTGACTAAGCCTATTTAACCAATGTCAGATAATGCTGAAGAAGCCATGYGTGCGTCCTAAATGGCACCCTCTTCCCTATATAGTAAGCCAAATAAATAGCCTTGTAGCATGAGGCAGCTTGATGTATAAGTACACACCCTGGCCAAAAGTTCCTGAATAGGGAATAGGGTGCCATTTGAGATGCAGGCCATGTTTTGCTTGTGCATAAGAAAACATATGCTAAGCATCAGAGCTTAGATTGCTTATTACTTTTTGCTAAATGCAAAAATAAATCCTCAGACTTGACTCAACCGGCTTAACCCCCGTTTGGAAATGGGAAACTACCCCCTATTAAAGTGGATGATCCCTACAAATGTGACACACAGCACAGGGTCACAGTGTCATACAGTCCCCATGCCTCTGGTAACACCGCCCCATCCTCAGATAACACCGCCCCATCCTCAGATAACACCGCCCCATCCTCAGATAACACCGCCCCATCCTCAGATAACACCGCCCCATCCCCAGATAACACCGCCCCATCCCCAGATAACAACCTCATCTCAGTCTGTCATTTTCATGAGGGAGGGAGAGGAAAGGGGGGGTAGAGAGTAGGAGAAAGGTGAAGTGAGAGAAATAGGTAGAGAGAGAGAAAAAGGTGGATGCATTGAGAGAGAGAGAGAGAGAGAGAGAGAGAGAGAGAGAGAGAGAGAGAGAGAGAGAGAGAGAGAGAGAGAGAGAAAAGAAGAAGAAAGACGGACGGAAAGGGAGTGAAAGAACAAGAAAGAAGGAGAGATTACAAAAAAAAGAGAAAGACAAGAGAAGCAGGGAGTAGGATGCGGGGGTCTCTTCCTAATAAAAGCCAATCAATGTGGAGTAGCGGCGTGCAACTAGTTTACGAGGGGGAACCCAATCCACAACACTAATGAACTGGGATTGGAAACCAGCGACAGGCAAAMAWWWYTTTACAGAATGAGATATACCTCACTCTGAAACAGAGAGAGAAAGGAAGGGGGACGGGTGGGGGATTGAGAAAAGAGAGAGATGGGGGAAGAATGAGGGAAGAGGGAGAGAAAAAGAAGAAAAGACAGAGAGGGTGGGAGTGAGAGAGCGAGTGTGAGAGCAAAATAAAAGAGAGGCTAACAAGGTCACCCAGGGGCTAATATGAGGAAATAAGCTGCTGTGCTCTCAGCTTTCAGGGAGAAAGTTGAGTATGACTGAAGAATTCATGCTTGGCACAGACTGAGCAGTGTCATGCGGAGACGTGTGCACACGCACGCACACAGAGCGGTGCTAGACTGACTAGACACAGTCTAGTTCAGGAACCGTTGTCTTGAAAAGGTCAGGCCTCCCACGTGGCCCACGGTCTAGGGAACTGCATCCCAGCGCTTGAGGGGTCACTACAGACCCGGGTTCGATCCCAGGCTGTGTCACAGAGTCCCATAGGGCGGCGCACAATTGGCCCAGCGTCATTCGGGTTAGGGGAGGGTTTGGCCAGGGGGGGGGCTTTACTTGGCTCATTGCTCTTTAGCGACTCCTTGTGGCGTGCCGGGCGCCTGCAGGCTGACCTCGGTGTGTTTACTCTGACACATAGGTGCAGCTGGCTTCCGGGTTAARCGGGCGTTAACGAGCGCGGTTTGGCGGGTCACGTTTCGGGGAACGAATTACTCGACCTTCGCCTCTCCCGAGCCCGTTGGGGAGCGATGAGACAAGATCATAATTGAAATTGGGTGAAAAAGAGGGTAAAATACCCCCCMAAAAGATATATATAATGTAAAAAAATTGGCAAACCTTTCATGGTCATATGCGTGCGTTAACATAACATTAAAAGACCATTCCAATGGGCCCATGTGATAACAATGTTGAATCTGTGCTTGAAATTCAATACTTAACTAGGGACCTTACAGATGTTGCATGCATGGTGGACAGTGGAAGGGTCATGTCAACCTTTATTATTTCATACAAAGTGAGTCCATGAAACTTATGTGATTTGTTAAGTTGAATATTTATACTTACTTGTCATTAATTTTTTATTTATAAAAAATATATATAAAATTGAGATGTTTGGGATGAGTTGTACTGCAGAGTGAAGGGAAAGCAGCCAACAAGTGCTCAGCATATGTGGGAACTCCTTCAAGGCTGTTGGAAAAGCGTTCCAGGTGTAGCTGGTTGAGAGAATGCCAAGACTGGGCAAAGCTGTCATCAAGGCAAAGGGTGGCTACTTTGAAGAATCTAAAATATACTTTGATTTGTTAAATTTTTTGGGGTTATAAATATATAGTATATATAGCATATTTATATATATATATATATAGATAGATAGAACACAAATATTTACACAACATGTATCAATTTCATTGATTTTACTGAGTGACAGACACTGATATGAGGAAATCAGTMAATTGAAATAAATTCAATAGGCCCTAATCTATGGATTTCACAACTGGGAATACAGATATGCATCTGTTGGTCATAGACACCTTAAAAAAGGGCATCACAATTGGCCTCAGGATTTTTGTGTATTCAAATTGCCATCGATCAAATACAATTGCGCTCGTTGTCCGTAGCTTATGCTTGCCCATACCATAACCCCACCATAGGGCACTCCGTTCACAACATTGACATCAGCAAACCGCTCACCCACACACCATCCACATGGTCTGCGGTTGTGAGGCCGGTTGGTCGTACTGACAAATTCTCTAAAATGACATTGGAGGTGGCTTATGGTAGATAAATTAACATTACATTCTCTGGCAATAGCTCTGGTGGATATTGCAGTCAGCATGCCAACTGAACGCTCACTCAAAACTTGAGACATCTGTTGCATTGTGTTTTAAGACAAAACTGCACATTTTATAGTGGCCTCTTACTGTCCCCAGCACAAGGTGCAATGGTGTAATAATCAAGCTGTTTAATCAGATTGTTGATATACCACACCTGTCAGGTAGAGGGATTATCTTGGCAAAAGAGAAATGCTCACTAACAGGGATGTAAACAAATTTGTGCACAAAATTTAAAAGTAAAAGTTTTAAAAGTTTTTGTTTTATTTCAGCTCATGAAACATGGGACCAACACTTTACATGTTGCGTTTATATTTTTGTTCAGTGTATATATTTATACAGTAAAATGTGTATCAAATGTGAAGAAATCTAAGGGGTGTGAATACTTTTGCAACACACTGTATGATACTTTGGTTAACTTGAAATTATAGTTTGTACACTTGAAACACATAATGAAAGCAAWATCTAGCATACTGAAATTCAATATATAAATCTTTTTTTGAAAAGTGATTTTTAAACTGAATGCAATATTCATTCAAGTCAGTTTCAAATCATGAAATACAATATTGAATTTATGAATTAAATTATTTGTGCATTACCAATTAAAAAATAATACATTCAAATGCAATATCTTAATAAAAATGAAAAACGATGAAATTCAAATACAATTTCGGTTGGCACTGAAACCACTCCATATCGGAATGTGAGTGCATGCGTGCAACACTGTGTGCATGTGTGTGCTCACCCAGGTCCGTGCTCTTAGAGTTCCTTGTCTGAGGGTAGACCGTCTGCCTGGGTTGCTGTGCTCTCTGTGTGTCTGGGTGAAGGGGACCCTCAGGAGAATAGGGAGTCTTGTTCCACTCACTGAGAAAACCCCCCCACAGATTATAATCAACACTACTAACATTGTAGCCTGTACTTTTGTTATGTCCTATTTTTTTAATGTTTAACCTCTCTTTCATAGTGTATTTTATGTAAATATACTTTCACATGCTGACCAGACCGGACACGTCGCGTGCGCGAGCGTCGCAAAATAAATGTAGAAATCCATGTTATTCAATTATTGCACCCACACTGCTTGCGCGCGCCAACGAGCGTCTGCGACACCAAGGGCTAAAATAGATGTCGTTCCTATTTCTGACGCAGATCGCCGGCAAGTCCTGCATCTCCCATCTCCTCATATGGTTTATAGAAGCCGGTACCCACGTGCCATCTCCTCATTGGTTATACCCACGTGGGTGATAGAAAAGACAAACTGTTTTGGCCGGTAGTCGTGGTTCAATAAAATGAAAGTTTAGATGGCGATCACCAGTATAATTTAAACGAAATTGAAAAAGCTCAAGGACAAGACGATGCTAGAAACGATTCGGTTATGGCTGTTTTATGTGCTGGATTAATTGTTAGGAGTAGAGATCTTGTGCGATTTCAGGTAAAATAACAACTTCAATGTTTATATCCCAGGACAATTAGCTAGCAACAGCAAGCTAGCTAATAGGACAAATTAACGTTAGCTAAGCAAGGCAAGCTAACTAAGCTACAATTACATACTCTGTTTATGCTTTTTCGACCTGTCCCAAATTAAATGTCAGTTGGCAGAGTTCTGTTTTATTTTAAAACCCTTGCGTGTCCTGATTGCGTTTGTGTGGGGCGGCAAAAATAAATTTATGCACGATAGGCACGATGGTTTGGGCAATGGTGTAATGGTTACTTATTTCCCAGCAGTGGTGGCAAGGGTAGTGGGGGGCGGGGGGTGGGGGGGGGGGGGGGGGGGGTCATTGCTACTGCATTAGAGCAATTACAATGTACGCTGTTTCTATAACTTCCAGTCATTGCGAGCCAAATACAGCCATTTAAAAGAACGTCTTGGCAAAAAATGAATTATACAACACATTACAAAAATATTTTTGTAGCTGTGGGCATGGGCACCTAAACAACATTTCCCAACATATATTCAAATCTTAAACACTGTATTAGCTAATATTTCCCCCCATTAATGGACACCACCTAACTTCGGACACTCTCTAGCGGTTAGAGAAATTAAATTCACCCTAGCTCAACATTTAAATGACTGGAAAATTACAGTAAGTTTTGAAACTAAAGATTTTCATTGCAATTTGAGTTTGGTTGAGAGAGTTTTCATAAAAGTACTATATATATATATTATATACACACTGTCAAAAAATAAAGGGAACACTTAACAACACAATGTAAACTCCAAGTCAATCACACTTCTGTGAAATCAACTGTCACTTAGGAAGCAACACTGATTGACAATAATGTCCATGCTGTTGTGCAAATGGAATAGACAAAAGGTGGAAATTATAGGCAATTAGCAAGACATCCCCAATAAAGGAGTGGTTCTGCAGGTGTGACCACAGACCACTTTCTCAGTTCCTATGCTTCCTGGCTGATGTTTTGGTCACTTTTGAATGCTGGCGGTGTTTCATCTAGTGGTAGCATGAGACGGAGTCTCAAACCCACAACAAGTGGCTCAGGTAGTGCAAGCTCATCCAGGATGGCACATAATGCGAGCTGTGGCAAGAAGGTTTGCTGTGTGCTGTCAGCGTAGTGTCCAGAGCATGGAGGCGCTACCAGGAGACAGGCCAGTACATCAGGAGAGGGTGTATGAGGGCCCGACGTCCACAGGTGGGGGTTGTGCTTACAGCCCAACACTGTGCAGGACGTTTGGCATTTTCCAGAGAATGCCAAGATTGGCAAATTCGCACTGGCGCCCTGTGCTCTTCACAGATGAAAGAAGGTTCACACGCACATGTGACAGACGTGACAGAGTCTGGAGACGCCGTGGAGAACGTTCTGCTGCCTGCAACATCCTCCAGCATGACCGGTTTGGCGGTGGGTCAGTCATGGTGTGGGGTGGCATTTCTTTGGGGGGCCCGCACAGCCTCCATGTGCTCGCCAGAGGTAGCCTGACTGCCAGTAGGTACGAGATGAGATCCTCAGACCCTTGTGAGACATATGCTGGTGCGGTTGGCCCTGGGTTCTTTCTAATGAAGACAATGCTAGACCTCATGTGGCTGGAGTGTGTCAGCAGTTCCTGCAAGAGGAAGGCATTGATCCTATGGACTGCGCCGCCCGTTCCCCAGACCTGAATCCAATGAGCACATCTGGGACAACATGTCTCGCTCCATCCACAACGCCACGTTGCACCACAGACTGTCCAGGTTTTGGCGGATGCTTTAGTCCAGGTCTGGAGGAGTCCCTCAGGAGACCATCCGCCACCTCATCAGGAGCATGCCCAGGCGTTGTAGGGAGGTCATACAGGCACGTGGAGGCACACACACTACTGAGCCTCATTTTGACTTGTTTTAGGACATTACATCAAAGTTGGATCAACCTGTAGTGTGGTTTTCCACTTTAATTTTGAGTGTTACTCCAAATCCAGACCTCCATGGGTTTGATACATTTTATTTCCAATTGATCATTATTGTGTGATTTTGTAGTCAGCACATTCAACTATGTAAAGAAAAAAGTATTTAATAAGAATGTTTCATTCATTCAGATCTAGGATGTGT
Source organism: Salvelinus sp. IW2-2015 (assembly GCF_002910315.2). Classification (NCBI taxonomy): domain Eukaryota; kingdom Metazoa; phylum Chordata; class Actinopteri; order Salmoniformes; family Salmonidae; genus Salvelinus; species Salvelinus sp. IW2-2015. Next base: position 29,644,595 of record NC_036867.1, on the reverse strand, counting down.
TATTTTAGTGTTCCCTTTATTTTTTTGAGCAGTGTATATATATATATATACACACATTTTGTGGGACATGCTGTATATTGTAAAATTTGACTGCGCGACAGACCACACATAATTTAACATCCAACTTTTTACCTCTGAAATATAGCTAATGGACTTCAGGCTTCAGGCAAGTCATTTTTTTTTTTAACCAGAAGGCTAGCCAGAAGGCTAGCCAACTATCTAGTAAACACTTCAGATATGAGGTTGTGTCTCTTTTTTTAACACATTTAACATTTAACACATTTAAATGGATATATCTTGTAATTGAACAACATTTTAAGGTGGCCAATAACTGGTCTCCATGTCGTATGCCGACATATTTTTTTTGTTAAACCTCTTATTAAAAAGCTGATWGTAGTAGTATTTCCACAGAAATGTCAAACATGCTAATTGCTAAGCCGTTAGCAAAACATTTTTASGACACCAATAATCACAAAACATTGATGGCTTGATCAGAAGATAACACTGTTGAAGGTAATATATTTCTTAAACGCTGTTGAATACGTCGATAATAYGGGTGCTAAGCTAGATAATATTTCACTTGAGGTCAAATGTTTTACATTATACGAGAAGAAAGTACATATCTGTTTTACCGTTTAGAAATGAATGCACTGAATGTATCTTGTCCCCCCCCCCATTTGAAGGTGTCATAAGTATTTTGGACAAATTCACATCGTGTAATACATATATCATCGTTCAACAGCATACACTAAAGACACRGAATATTCCAAACATTAGGAACACCTTCCTAATATTGAGTTGCACCCCGCCTTCTGCACTCAGAACAGCCTCAATTCGTCCGGGAATGGATTCTTACAAGGTGTCAAAAGCGTTCCACAGGAATGCTGGCCCACGTTGACTCCAATGCTTCCCACAGTTGTGTCAAGTTGGCTGGATGCCCTTTGGGTGGTAGATCATTMTTGATACACACGGGAAACTGTTGAGCATGAAAAAGCAGCCCAGCAGCGCTGCAGTTCTTGACACAACCGGTATGCCTGGCACCTACTACCATACCCCGTTCAAAGGCACTTAGATCTTTTGGTTTGCACATACCCCCTCTGAATGGCACACACACACAATCCATGTCTCAAATTCTCTCAAGGCTTAAAAATCCTTCTTTAACTGGTGTCCTACCCTTCATCTACACTGAGCAAAGTGGATTTAACAAGTGCCATCAGTAAGGGATAATAGCTTTCACCTGGAATCACCTGGTCAGTCTGTCATGGAGAGCAGGTGTTTTTAATGTTTTGTATACTCAGTGTATAACATAGTTGTGTCATGATCTGAGCTGAATCATACATCACTTATTCGAAAGGACTGGACAGGTGAAAGCTACAGTACGTGGTGGAACCCTTGCGTTCACCTATCCAATCATGGTCGTATTCACTAGGAACCAAATGGAAGCATGTGGGCCGAAGCAGGGAGGGACATACCTTGGACCTATTTTTGTCCAGTAAACAATGTTTGATTTTGTGCAGACATTTTTGCTACAATGTACACTAATGAATATGACCAATGTCTAATTTTAAAGGAACTTYAAGGAATGTGTCCCAAATGGSAATCTATTCCCTATTTAGTGCACTACTTTTGACCTGGTGTGGAATTCAAACGGGGCCACAGTGTAATGACCTMCGGTGAGGTTGTGTTGTGCATTGGAGTTTAGCATTCATCTCCTCCACGGAACCAGGCGAAGGTGGCGAGAGGAAATCCTCCTCTATCGCCTCCTCTTCCTCGTGATGGGCGTGGCCACYGGTAGTGGGAGGAGCTGGACGGGGAGAGGATACGGACAAACAGCACAGACAGACACACATCAATCAGAAATTCCACCAGTGACCAGTGCCTTCAATAGAGTAGGATGGAGTGTTTCATCTAAGGCCAGTTTTGAGTCTATCGCCCTAAAGACTAYGGTTAGGATTGAGGGTGGTTAAGCTGAACCTAGATCAGTGCTGACCGGCAACTTCTACTCTACTACTACTGTGTCAAGCACACATGAGATCTCAGACACATGAATGAGGTCTATGCCATGTAAATGCAGGATCACATTTGGAAAAAGTGATAGTCCTGTTATAAGAGGAGAAATATATCTTCCTCTGGCTGGAGCTAAAGCAGTCATCACTTTTCATGAAGGGCCACTGAGACAGGAGGCATTGGATATGTCCCAAATGGCACCCTATTTCCTATATAGTGCAATACTTCTGAGCCCGATGGGTGCCATTTGGTATACAGCCATTGCGTTGGAAGCTGTGTCAATGCTAGTAGTCTGTAAGACTGCCTGCCTAGGAGAGTAATGCAGTAGACCTACACACACTCAATCATCTGATGGAGCCAAACAGTATTGAGGGATAGATTTACAACTGTGTGCACGCAAGCACATACACAATGGAAATGAATGCAACTGATTCTCCTTGAATAATGGATCCATACTTCATTTAGCTTAGCACGGCCAACTCTGTACGTCTCATGAAACATGTACAGAACACACACACTTTCCGTATTGACTGACCTTCATGTCTTAAAGTAATGAACTGTTGTTTTTCTTTGCTTATTTGAGCTGTTCTTGCCATAATATGGACTTGGTCTTTCACCAAATAGGGATATCTTCTGTATACCACCCCTACCTTGTCACAACACAACTGATTGGCTCAAATKCATTAAGAAGGAAAGAAATTCCACAAATTAACTTTTAACAATTTACACCTGTTAATTGAAATGCATTCCAGGTGACTACCTCATGAAGCTGGTTGAGAGAATGCCAAGAGTGTGCAATGCTGTCATCAAGGCAAAGGGTGGCTACTTTGAAGAATCTCAAATTAAAAATATATTTTGATTTTTTTAACACTTTTTTGGTTACTACATGATTCTATATGTGTTATTTCATAGTTTTGATGTCTTCACTATTATTCTACAACGTAGAAAAGAGTAAAAATAAAGAAAAAATGAGTAGGTGTGTCCAAACGTTTTACTGGTACTATATGTATGTATGTATGTATGTCTACTACCGTTCAAAAGTTTGGGGTCATTTAGAAATGTCCTTGATTTTTTAAGAAAGCACATTTTTTGTCCATAAAATAACATCAAATTGATTAGAAATACAGTGTAGACACTGTTAATGTTGTAAATGACTATTGTAGCTGGAAACGGCTGATTTTTAATGGAATATCTACATAGGCGTACAGAGGCCCATTATCAGCAACCATCACTTCTGTGTTCCAATGGCACGTTGTGTTAGCTAATCTAAGTTTGTCATTTTAAAAGGCTAATTGATCATTAGAAAACCCTTTTGCAATTATGTTAGCACAGCTGAAAACTGCTGTTCTGATTAAAGAACCAATAAAACTGGCCTTCTTTAGACTAGTTGAGTATCTGGAGCATCAGCATTTGTGGGTTGGATTACAGGCTSAAAATGGCYAGAAACAAAKAACTTTCTTCTGAAACTCGTCAGTCTATTCTTGTTCTGAGAAATGAAGGCTATTCCATGCAAGAAATTGSCAAGAAACTGAAKATCTCGTACAGCGCTGTGTACTACTCCCTTCACAGAGCAGGGCAAACTGGCTCTAAATAGAATAGAAAGAGAAGTGGGAGGCCCCGGTGCACAACTGAGCAAGAGGACAAGTACATTAGAGTGTCTAGTTCGAGAAACAGACAACTCACAAGTCCTCAACTGGCAGCTTCATTAAATAGTACCTGCAAAACAAAAACATTGCATGACAATGGCTCTCGTCATCTATGTGCATTCAAATTGCCATTGATACAATGCAATTGTGTTCGTTGTCCTTAGTTTATGCCTGCCCATACCATAACCCCACCGCCACCATGGGACACCTTGTTTACAACGTTTAAATCCGCAAACCAGTCACCCACATGACGCCATACACGTGGTCTGCAGTTGTGAGGCCAGTTGGACATACTGCCAAATTCTCTAAAACAATGGAGGCGGCTTAAGGTAGAGAAATGAACATTAAATTATCTGGCAATATCTCTAGTGGACATTCCTGCAGTCAGCATGCCAATTGCAATCGCCTTCAAAACTTGATCCATATGTAGCATTGTGTTTTGTGACAAAACTGCACATTTTAGAGTGGCCTTTTATTGTCCCCAGCACAAGGTGCACCTGTGCAATGATCAAGCTGTTTAATCAGATTCTTGATATGCCACACCTGTCAGGTGGATGGATTATCTTGGCAAAGGAGAAATGCTCACTAATAGGGATATAAACAAATTTGTGCACAAAATATAAACGTCTTTTGTGGGTATGGAACATTTCAGCTCATGAAACATGGGACCAACACTTTACATGTTGCATTTATATTTTTGTTCAGGGTATATAACTGTTGTGATAAAGCCGCTGTACACTGTTGTTTTTAATGGCAAGTGTGAATGTTTGCGTGTGTGTGTGACTGTGTGTGTATACTATATTCATCTCTGTGTGTATAAGTCAAGCACCAGTATGAGTGTGTCCATCTCTTCTCTAGTTCAGGSCCTACTGTGTCYTCTCACCTCCAAAGCTGTAGTAGATGTTGTTAGGGACCATGGACAGCTGGGGGCTGGGACCGTTGCTGTGGTGCTGGGACTCCAGAGCTGCAGCTAGAGCCGKGGGCCGGGGGTCYGGAGGGGCCGTCTGGGACCTGGTGGCTAGCCGGCTCCTGGCTCTCCTGTCACAGCCAGGGGGAGAGGAGCAGAGGTCAGTACATTGCATTAGGGCCTATAGTTTTTCCTGATCACTTGATTTGGARTGGCCCAGASTTTTCCCCACATTGGATGCACATTGAATGTGTTTTTAGGTTTTCATGTGAGAGGTATGTAAAAGGTATGTATGTAAAATATGAGAAGGATGACATTGGACATTAAATCATTGAGTGAGAAAAAATATATATGTGCTTCTTAATTGAAAAGGTATGGGGACAATAAGTGCATAGTATAGATGCACATATGTCGTGTTGAAGTGTAGATCATAGAATATCTTTGAGTATCAGAGTACTATACCTATGACTACAGTTGGAGACACAGTAGYCGCTTACCCACTATCGTTCCATTTCCGTTTCCGTTTTCAAGTTTCTTGAAAACCAAGAAACTCAACACGCCAGTAAATAAGAATGTGCCACTATTCCATTGACTTCAGTCTGAATCTTCCTCATGCTCATGAGAGACCACAGGAAGTAATCAAATCGCTTATTGAGTCTATCGATTTTCAAGCTTATCCGGCGGCAACATGCACTGGCTCGCATGGACGTAATATYAGTTTCTGAACGGCTATTGCACAGAATCAATGCACTATACACACACTCTACCTAATGCACTGTACAAGAACTCTACCTATTTCATATTGAAATCATAAACAGACATCTTCCCATTGGCTTACATTGTGTTTCATCAGTGAGAGGACAATAGCGCCACTGAGACTCGCTGTTTGGTTGAGGGTTCGTAAATAGTGTAATTACATGAATCCCTCATGCTGATGACAGGCATGTTATCGGACAGTGTCCACCGCCACAGAGGAACAGGTGGAAAAGCACCCTCTGTTAGGCTTCGGGGGGTGTCCGTTGTGCTTTTGTTCCTGCGTGCAGTCACACACACGTTCCCAATGGTATCATTAGCCGGCAACCACAGCTCTTTACATGTATTACTGTCACACACACACACATCTTAGTCTGTCAGAACGGCTCACACACACGGTACCGCTCCATCCACCCATCTGTCTCATGGGGCTTTGACAGCCAGGCAGAGCCATCAAAGCCTGTCTCTTATACACATCTAGATGTGTATAAGAGACAGGCTCTTTACATGTATTACTGTCACACACACACACATCTTAGTCTGTCAGAACGGCTCACACACACGGTACCGCTCCATCCACCCATCTGTCTCATGGGGCTTTGACAGCCAGGCAGAGCCATCAAAGCAGCCAGAGAGGAGCTCACATCCTAATCCGCAGAACAATAAGAACCTGCTGGTCAACACAATGAGGCTATGGAGGAACACCCCACCATACACACACTGTGTCCCCCAACACCCGCTCCGCTGAGTTGGGTAGGGTGAGAGAGCGAGGAGAGGTGGGGGTCCTGGAGCTACCCTCAAGGCTTTGGTCTTTCATCTTGGGGTCTCGTGGTCTGATAAGATTAGACCTGGTGTGTGTGTGGATTGCTGAGTGAACATAGGCTGAGGCCTACCGAGATATGCAGTGAGAACTGCACTGGCAGTTATACAATTTTCCTACAGGCTCTGAGGGAGCACAAACACAATGTATTTTTCTGCCGATTTGGAAGGAGCACCACTTGGTGTGGCCAAGGAGAGACTGACAGGAGGACACAAAAGGGGAGGGTCATTGGTCACACCCATTTAATCCCATAACCCCCTGCTATCTCATCTCATTCTCCACCCTGCCCCTCCATTATACCCTACCATCAGACATTAACACCGTAATAGCTCATTTTTTTCTAGTCTTTCTTCTTCCACTAATAGCTACCCCGTCACGGTTCACAATGCTTCTGTATGGCTGTTGTGATTAACCAAGATGCAGCTGTTCACTAGGGCTGGGATTCACAAACTTTTTCACTCGGGGGGGCCCCCCTCCAAGCATTGGGGAACATTGCCACCCGTGCGCACGTGTCACGTCTATTTCTATAGGCACAAGCACTGTTAATGACACAAACTGTTCACACCCCTCTTGTCGGTGGAGAGAATTTGCAGGCTTAAAGCTTATTTCCTGAAATTCTACACATTTTGTCATGGGTTGCAAAGAAATTGTCTAATGTGTATTTGTGATATTTGAGTGTCAAAAAAATTACAATATCTATTGGCTAAAAAACAGAAAAACTTTTTTTTAGTTGACATGATCTAGTTAATCTGGACATTTCTGATAAGTTATAAAATAGCTCTCCAAGGTATATAATGACTAACGTGATAAGAGGAAGTGATGATACACTACCCAATTTCCAAATTGCACCTTGTGCATTCTACTATTACAACGTTCAAGAGTAAGTTTAAAGCCGGACTGAGTTCGCCCCCACGGTTTGGGAACCACTGCACTTGAGAACATCACAAACATTTGACGTCTTTATTAACTGAGAATGAGAACAAATCAGTAACAAAACCTTGTAAATAATTGGTAGTAGTGCAAAAAACAACTAAGTATGGTAGTCTGTCTGTATTATATTGTCATGAGTCCGCTTTTCTGTCATATTGCTATAGCTGTTTATATAATGCTTTTCCTTTTCTGACTGTGGAATTCTGAAGTGCATATACTTATAGAAAGAGGATAGTGCAGTAAAATACACAGTAGTAGAAAACGTGATCATCCCTAAGGGGAAATTGGTTTTACAAATTTCTTTGGCCTCTTTAGATGAGACTCAGTGAGCCACTTGACTGTGTGTTAGGGGTCAGTATGGGGGATAGGGACGATACCCAGTGAAGAGAGAGAAAGAATAAGGCCCAAGAGAGAAAGAGACAAAGATAGAAACAAATCATTCCAAAGAGAGATGGAGAGGTATATAAACATCAGGAAAAGAGAGGACATGAGTACTAGCCAGTAAAAAGCAAGGAATCACCACACCACCACAGTGAAACAGACAGACAGCATGCAAGAGGAAGACGTTTTATTGAACAAAGGACTATTGTGAGATTAAAAYCATAACATTGAGTGACTAGTCTGGTGACAAATGAACAATACAAAAATAATGAAAATAAATAAGTTAGTAAATACCAGAAACAGAATAGGTTTATTAACAAGCATTTCAGGGATAATGGCAATATTACCCGATTGTCAATAGCATTGTCGACAAAGATTTGAAGACGGTGAAACAACAGTGCCCATTTTTTGTGAGTTACAACTATTGTCTACAAAATTAGTGGTAACTTTTAAAATAATGATCATTAATATGCAATTAATTATTTATAAGTAGTGCACAGACATTGTTTTTCTCCTAAGTTTTAGTCACAGTGGGTTTTTGGTTAATAGTCAATGCCTGTATGAAGGTGGTCATTGTGGGAAGAGGGAACAGTTTGGGCAGGGGAAAGAGTTGATGCTGCACACACACACCTCACATAAATACACACTTACTCAATAAAATGCCAACACACACACACACACACACACACACACACACACACACAACAACACACACACACACACACACACACACACACACACACACACATACACACACACAATGTAAATATCCGCACAAACATGTGTGTGTTCTCTCAAAGTCCTCCCGAGAGCCTGCGGTGGTGATGACGCATCAGGTCCTGGTTGTGTGTGTAGTTGGATCCATGTGCGTTTCTGTTCATGTCTAAGTGGTTGTGTGTTTTGTCGTGTCTGTGTAAGTCACCGTACATTGCCCCTGTCAGCGCCCTTATGCTCTCTGCATAGGCATGTGTGTTGCTGATGTGTATGTTGACGGGTGAGTGGCTACGTGTGTGACTTTGTGTGTTGTCATGCGTTAGACTGTGTGTGTACCGGTTTGTGTGGCTGTGTATGTTGTCGGGTGTGTGGTTGCGTGTATAATGGTGTATTTTGTCAGTTGTTCGGCTGCGTGGGTTGTTGTGTGTGCGGCTGGGTATGTGGTTGGGTGTGTGCCGGCATGGGTGTCTGCATAGGTTGTCGGGAGTGTGACTGCGTAAGTTGTCAGGTGGGTGGCTGCGTGTGCGGCTGTGTATGTTGTCGTATGTTTGGCTTCTTGAGTGAATGCATAGGTTGTCGGGTGTGTGGCTACGTATAGGTCTGAGTAAATTGTCAGGTGTGTGACTGCGTGTGCATTCCTGCGTGTATCTGTAGACATTGCCGTCTACGGACCTAGACCTGTGTGCATTGCCATTTCCATCGCCTGTTGTGTGGCTGCGTGGCACATTGCTGAGTGTGTGTGTCTGCGTGTTGTCATCCGTGTAGCTGTGTGTGTTCTCCTGTATGTATACCTGCGCCAGGCCTTCAGAGTATCTGTGTGTGTTGCTCTGTACCTTGCTGTGTCTTGCATGTGTTTGTGTATGTTACCGAGTGTTGGACTACGCAAGTTCCCTTGCGTTGTGTACCTGTGTGTATCACTAAGTGTTTAGCTTTGCGCTGACCCCTGCATATATCTGTGCCTGTATCGGAGACCCCTTGGGTCAGAGGCTCGCCGGCGAAGTAGTGAACCGTGGTGATCATTGTCCCGTTCGTAGCGTACCTGTGCGTTGGCGCTGTGGGCTGGAGCCAGATGAGGGTGCGGGGCGGAGGAGCACCAATTGGATGGTGCCGCGGGCATTGCCTTCCCAGGACATGGAGTGGCGTAGGGTCTCCATGGCGACGTGGTTGGAGAGGCCCAGCAGCTACTCGCCGTTCACTGCAATCAGCTGGTCGTTGACCCGCAGGCGGCCGTCCTGGAGAGGGAAGTCGGTGGGAAATAGTAGAGGTGGGGGAGAGCAGTGAGAGAGAAAGAGAGGGAAAGGAACAATGGTAGAGTGAGAGGGAGAGAGGCATGGAGAGATTAAGGAGAGAGAGACAAGGTGGAGAGAGAGGGAGATCATTTGTATGTAGTAGCTACTGTACTAGAGACCAATACACACCTGTAGATGAGAGAGAGAGAGACACAGAGAGCTGTGGGTTGGCAGCGCACTACATTGCTGCCTGCCATAAGTTGAGGGACAGTGTCTGACAAACCAATCAACCTGCACATGTACTCTACTGTATGCTTATTGTTATTGTTGAATGTATGGTTATTTTGACCCTTGGTTATTGTTGTTACTGTTGTCTCGTTGACAATTTTGATTCCCATTTTTATTTATTTTTATATTGTAAATATCCAAAACAGCTTTGGCAATATGTATATTGTTACGTCATGCCAATAAAGCGAATTGAATTGAAATTAATAGACAGAGAGAGAGACAGCGAGAGAGAGAGAAGCAGCGAGAGAGACAGAGAGAGAGAGAGAAAGAGAGAAAGAGAGAAAGAGAGACAGAGAGAGAGAAGAGAGAGAAAGAGAGAGAGAGAGAAAGAGAGAGAGAAAAGAAGAGAGAAAGAGAAAGAGAAGAGAAAAGAGAAAGAGAAAGAGAGAGAGAGAGAAGAGAGAGAGAGAGAGAGAGAGAGAGAGAAGGAGAGAGAGAGAGAGAGAGAGAGAGAGGGAGAGAGAGAGAGAAGAGAAGAGAGAGAAGAGAGAGAGAGAGAGAGAGAGAAGAGAGAGAGAGAGAGAGAGAGAGAGAGAAACTGACATACAGAGACATGGCCAGAGGTTACTACAAGACTCCCAGTGCCACCAGCCCCATCAAGCCATTAGTCACCACCGACCTCTGACCTCAGTCATTAAGCAGCCCACGCTGGGCCCTGACCTCTCACACCACCAATAACCTTCTGATCTATCAGATCACCACAATTTCCGAAGACATGCAGCACACACACATACACACCAAGTAACACGTACAGGCAAGCAGAATCCCACCCCCCCACACACACCACACACCTTTTGTACACTCCTTTGCACACTTAGGCAAGCGCTCACACCTTTAGACACGCACAAACAGGAAGTCAGACACAAACACACACACGTTTGTTTCACTATCCCTGTGGGGACCAAACAATTGATTCCCATTTAAAATCCTATTTTTCCTAACCCCTAAACCTAACCATAAACCTAACCTTAACACCAAACCTAACCCCAATTCTAACCCTAAAGTTAAAAACTTTTTTTCTTTACCTAACCCTAAGCCTGTTTCCTTGTGGGGACCAGCAAAATGTCTCAACTTCTGGTCCCCACAAGGAAACTGACTTCCACATGACTTCTGGTCCCCACAAGGATAGTATAACCCTCCCCCACACACACAAACAAAAACACACAAACACTGTCAGAATTGGGTTAGGTCCCAGTTTCAGTGTGAGGCTGTGGCTTCTCCTCCCCTGGCTGCCTGTAGAGAGACTATGTGACAGCCAGAGAGAGAGACACTGGGGACAGACGGAGTGTCTCAGCCCTCCCTGCACACGCTCATTAGCTAGCCTCTTTAGAGTTTTTAATTAGCATTCACACACACACACACACACACACACAGCGCAGGGAGGGAGCCTGCGACAACAGGCAACACGCACAGGCAACACACAAGAAGAGAGAGACACGCGCACATACACACCTCAGCCCTCCAAACATACGCACTTTCAATTTATGCTAAAATATCTCATCAACTTTCTCTCGCTCCAAGTTTGCCTTTTTTTAATCTCTCTCAATCTCCTTTCTTCACTGTTTCTTGTTTTTGAAAAAACATTTTGAGAAGGCAACCAGAAGAGGAGATGGAATATCTCATTCCAGGGTTTTTCTTTATTTTTACTATTTTCTACATTGTAGAATAATAGTGAAGACATCAAAACTATGAATTAACACATATGGAATCATGTCGTAACCAAAAAGGTGTTCAACAAATCAAAATATATTTTATGTTTGATACTTTTCAAAGCAGCCACATTTTGCCTTGATGACAGCTTTGCACACTCTTGGAATTCTCTCAACCAGCTTCATGAGGTAGTCATCTGGAATGCATTTCAATTAGCAGGTGTGCCTTGTTAAAAGTTCATTTGTGGAAATTATTTCCTTCTTAATGCGTTTGAGACACTCAGTTGTTTTGTGACAAGGTAGGGGTGGTTTTCAGAAGATGGCCCTATTTGGTAAAAGACCAAGTCCATATTACGGCAAGAACAGCTCAAATAAGCAAAGAGAAATGACAGTCCATCATTATTTTAAGACATGAAGGTCAGTCAATTTGGAAAATGTAAAAAAAAGTAACGTTTTTTCAAGTGCAGTCGCATAAACCATCAAGCGCTATGATGAAACTGGCTCTCACGAGGACCGCCACAGGAAAGGAAGACCCAAAGTGATCAGCCCCCTCTTGTTCACCCATGACTGCGTGGCCAAGCATGCCTCCAACTCAATCATCAAGTTTGCAGACTACAGTGGTAGGCTTGATTACCAACAACGATGAGACAACCTATAGGGAGGAGGGGAGGGCTCTGGGAGTGTGATGCCAGGAAAATAACCTCTCACTCAACGTCAACAAAATTAAGGAGATGATCGTGGACTTTAGGAAACAGCAGAGGGAGCACCCCCCTATCCACGTCGATGGGACCGCAATGGAGAAGGTGGAAAGTATCAGGTTCACAAACTTTTACAGATGCACAATTGAGAGCATCCTGTCGGGCTGTATCACCCCCTGGTACAGCAACTGCACCGCCCACTACCGCAAAGCTCTCCAGAGGGTGGTGTGATCTCCCCAACGCATTACTGGGGGCAAACTTCCCGCCCTCCTGGATACCTACAGCACCCGATGCCATAGGAAGGTCAAAAAGACGTCAGCCACCCGAGCCACTGCCTGTTCACCCCGCTATCATCCAGAAGGCGAGGTCAGTACAGGTGCACCAAAGCTGTGACCGAGAGACTGAAAAACAGCTTCTATCTCAAGGCCATCAGACTGCTAAACAGCCATCACTAGCACATCAGAGGCTGCTGCATATAGACATAGATTAGGAATCACTGGCCACTTTAAGGAAATGAAACACTAGCCACTTTAATAATGTCTCCGTATCTTGCATTAATCATCTCATATGTGTAAACTGTACTCTATACTATTCTACAGCATCTTAGTCACTTTAATTGTTTGTAAATATTGCATCACGCATCTCATATGTATATACGCGACTCTATACCATGCCACTACCTTAGTCCAACGCCGCTCTGACTTATGTATATATATTCTTAATCCATTCCTTACTTACATGTACGTGTATTTCGGGTATATATTGTTTAACTGTTAGATATTACTGCACTGTCGGAGCTAGAAGCACAAGCATTTCGCTACACCCGCAATAATATCTGCTAAACACGTGTATGTGACCAATAAAATTGTCTTTGATTTGCAGAGGATACGTTCATTAGAGTTAACTGCACCTCAGATTACAGCCAAAATAAATGCTTCACAGAATTCAAGTAACAGACACATCAACATCAACTGTTCAGAGGAGACTGCGTGAATCAGGCCTTCATGGTCAAATTACTGCAAAGAAACCACTACTAAAAATACGAATAAGAAGAAGAGACTTGCTTGGGCCAAGAAACACGAGCAATGGACATTAGACCGGTGGAAATCTGTCCTTTGGTCTGATGAGTCCAAATGTTTGATTTATGGTTCCAACCGCCGTGTCTGAGACGCAGAGAAGGTAAACAGATGATCTCGGCATGTGCGGTTCCCACCGTGAAGCATGGAGGAAGTGGTGTGATGGAGTGGGGTGCTTTGCTGGTGACACTGTCAGTGATTTATTTAGAATTCAAGGCACACTTAACCAGCATGGCTACCACAGCATTCTGCAGGGATACGCCATCCCATCTGGTTTACGCCTAGAGGGACTATCATTTGTTTTTCAACAGGACAATGACCCAACACACCTCCAGGCTGTGTAAGGGCAATTTGACCAAGAAGGAGAGTGATGGAGTGCTGCGTCAGATGACCTGGCCTCCACAAACACCCAAACTCAACCCAAATGAGATGGTTTTGGATGAGTTGGACCGCAGAGTGAAGGAAAAGCAGCCAACAAGTGCTGAGCATATGTGGGAACTCCTTCAAGACTGTTGGATAACCATTCCTCATGAAGCTGGTTGAGAGAATTCCAAGAGTGTGCAAAGCTGTCATCAAGGCGAAGGGTGGCTACTTTGAAGAATCTAAAATCTAAAATATATTTTGATTTGTTTAACACTTTTTTGGTTACTACATGATTCCATATGTGTTATTTCATAGTTTTGACGTCTTCACTACTATTATACAATGTAGAAAATAGTAAAAAATAATGAAAAACACCCGACTGAGTAGGTGTGTCCAAACTTTTGACTGGTAGTGTAGGTAAATTGCAGTTCAGACACTCATCGGTACAACACAAGACACGCAACCAGAGGTCTCTTCACAGTCCCCAGGTCCAGAACAGAGGCTCGGAAAAAACACAATATTAAATAGAGCCATGAAGATATGGAACTCTGCCACACCAGGTATCTCAAGCTAGCAATAAAACCAGGGTTTAAAAAACATCTAAAATAATACATTACTGCACAAAAGGGGACTGTGAAGAGACACATCCATTTTATATATCTTGTATTGTAATTTGCACTGTATTATGCATTAGACCTAAATATAGTATGTATGTACTGAGATGTAGGCTGTGTGAGATGTGTGTGACTAACAATGTTCTGTACTATGTATTATGCCATGCTTCATGTGGGCAGAAAGAGTAGCTGCTGCGTCTGCAGCAGATAATGGGGATCCTAATGAATACCAAATACCTCTGAGAGAAGAGTTTATAAGTCCAGTTTGAGGCTTCCATCGAAGTACTGATGTACTAGTATCGCTCAAGTACCTCATCACCCTGTTCCCAGTGCAGGCCTTATCTACACAGGGACACAACACCTGCCCTACTGCTTTCATCTGATCTGTGGAAAAAGATGGGAACCAGGGGAGTTCAGAGAGTATCTATCAACTCCAAGTGTCACTACAGTGATGGAGTGTGGCCTTCAGTGGAAGATTCTAGAAAGGGCCCTCAATCCGATCCACCTGAAAAAAGAAAAGTCTAAGAAAAGTCTGAGCACACTGCCAGAGGGCCGAGGTCAATGGGGTCAAAGGTCAGGGGAACTGAAACAGATGTGGGCTTCAGACTGGGCAGGACTGCTGAGTATCGGGGCTTACAGAGTAAAGAGAAACAGATGGGACAGAGAGAGCCGGAAGAAAGAAGGAAAGAGAGACAGTAGAAAGGGAACCAAGGTGGAGATAGAGAGACAGAAAGAGAGCAGGCTAAGCAATAATTGGATAGAGGAAAAGACAGACAGAGAAAGGAAACATTGAGATAGAAAAAAGACAGAAGCAAAACGGCACAGTTCATTCCTGCTTCTGTACCTTGTAGGCGGCCCCTCCGTGAATGATGGACTTGATGAAGATGCCCAGGTCCTCGCCCTTCTCCCGGGACTTGTTGCCCTTGAGGCTGATGCCCAGGCCGGCCGAGCCAGTGTCGTTCAAGAGCACCTCGAACATCAGCTGCTCCCGCCCATCCTCCAGCACCAGGGGGCTAGCCTCCTCCCTTTTCTGAAAGAGGGAAAGAGAAAGATGATGAGGAGGACAGAGAGAGAGAGAGATTGATTTGATATTGAAACAAGCATAGGGCAGTTAATGAATTTTTTTACAAATACAACGCCGAGAGTGAAATAGACACACAGAAAATGAAACATCTCGTCAATATCGAATGAGGATGACGGGGAGAGAGAGCGGGAAAAGAGGACGAAAGAAAAAGGTGACAGAGAAGGTGAAAGAAAAAGGTGAAAAAGGTCAACAAATACAAACGAAGAGGGATATCTGCATTATGGATCCAAGGTGGTGGAAAACAGGTGAGGGGAGGAAGAATTTTTAAAAAAGAGGAAGAGGATGATGGGAAGCGAGAAGGAGCAGGTGGTGAGCAAGAGAGAACGAGGGAGGAGACGGCAGGCAGAGAGGTAATTCCATTTGAACATGAAAGGCACAGACAGAGAGCGTGCYWTTTCAAAAGGAAGCATAATAACCTTTTTATACATCCTTCTAGAGAGCGATGGAGGGAGGGCGACAGGGGGATCATTTAAAAGTAATAACCCATCCCTGGAGATACCCACTCTCCCGTTCACTCTCTCTCCCCCTCTCAGTCGCTCTCCCACTCTTTTCTCTCTCCTCCTTCCTCCCACTCTTAACGTGAACAAAATGACCCGGTGGTTCGGGGAGCGAGAATTGGCTACCAAATGAAAGAAAGAGAGAGAGCGAGAGAGAAGACAAAGAAATGGCAACAAAAGAAAAKAAAAATGTCTGTCATTATGACAGAGTGGTGAGAGAGAAAGTGGTGCTAGGGTTTTGTCACCAGGGAAACGGGCCTGTAAAGAGGTTCTTTGAGGCTCTTTCACATAGCCGGCCTATTTTCCTGTGAGGAGGAGAGCGAACAACGCAGGTGGGGAAAAATACTGTGTGTACTGTATATGTTTACATTTGTTAACAATAATTGTGTGTGTTACGCCACATTAGTCCAAACTAAGAGACACAGAGTGTGTATGTGAAGTGTCTGTGATTTCGTTTTTTCACAGCTGCCCAAGATAAAATCCAAAAGCTCATTGAGCTGCTTTCCTTCATACCTTACCTGCTATTGGAAGCAGATTTATTTCGAACCTCCCAGGTTGCCATATAATATGGCCAGTGGTCTAGCGACAGAGGCAGGAAAGAACGGCTCAGTGTAGCTTTACAGGTTTCTCACTATAATCCCACTGGTGTTTGGTGACATTCACCTGAGTCCTGAGGAGGCCCTTGTTTAGCCAACAGAACACCCCCACTGTTCTCCACCCCTTGATCCTCAGCAGGGGAAGACCTGACAGCCTCTTTTCCTGGGTAGAGCCCCTTAGGAAAATGGGCAGTCTAGTCTGGGGCCTCACTCTCATGGAGCTCCATCACCATCACCTCGAGCTATTGTGGAAACTCCGTTGTACACTGAGTAGTAAAGATGGGAAGCTTTCATTCTGAATGCGGCGCCATTGAGTCTTCATTCAACGGAGTCAGTGAGAAGACTGACGCAAGGATCCGGCAATCCAGCTCAGACTAGACACTTTGACAGTTGACGTGACAGATGGACAGGTCTCTTTGGGCATCTCTATCCCTGACACACATCCATAAGGGAGAGGAGGAGAAGAGGAGAGGTGGAATCTAAAGAGACGTAACAGCTGCAGGATATTCCATTGTCAGCGTGAGGGGATAGATGTTCCAGCATCACTTTGTAACTAAAGAAGCGTTCCATTTTTTTTGATGAATGTCTTCGGTTTGATCTGTTGATGCAAAGAGCTGTCTTATTGGGTCACTGTGTGGTGGGCTGAGTTCAAAACACACACACACATCAGATATGTCCACCGTTCTTAAGGGAATAAAGCACATTTATACAGCCAACTAAATCTCCCGGTGTGAGACACACACCCCTGGTGGTCCACAAACACACATAAATAATCCCCCCCCCCCCCACACACTAATATCCCGTAATACCTTCCTTAGGGGCCAGACCCTTCCATTCCTGAGCCCTGTGGCTCCGCTGGCGCACAACACGCCTCATTGTCTCTGCTCAAGTGCTCGTTAACAGGCTTTAAGAGGAGGGGAGACCACCCCTGATCAGAGGAACGAGGAAGACAAAAGGAACCTTTCTACCCATGGGGAAGAAGAAGAGGTGGGGGTGTAAGGAGACCGATTAATACACACTCTTGTCAGCCGGGCTTCTGAATAGACGCTTTCAAAGATGCAGATTAGCGACGAGAGCGACATTCAATTAAGATGAGATCTTTCCCGCCACTGCTCGATCGGAGAGAAATGAAGTCTGCCAATTATTGGAAGTAATGTTGAGTTCTTATGTTCTCTGTACCTGTGCCTCAGTAGGGGGAGGAGGGGAAGCCAAATTGCTGATGGTTGGGATCATTTGTGTGTGTGTGTGTGTGTGTTTGTGACCTTGCGTGGTTAGTTACCATGGTTCCAGGACACAACCATCCTGGTGCCAACCCAATAATGAGAAAAGAAGTGCAGAAGGGAGAGGAAGAGAAAGCAGCTCACGCTGAGCTTGTCGGAAGACGGACGGACGGATGGACAGAAAGACAAAAGGAGCTTTTGACCATCGCAGCTCACTTTTAAAGGCGAGTCGAGACTGATTGAGATCTACAAATCACCTTGCATCACAAATTCAATCCGAAGGACAAACTAAACACTGAGAATCAAGTCCAGATCAGGTTGTATCATCAAGTTATTCTTGAAAGGCGAGGATCACACCTCAATACAAACTACTAAGAACAGGCCCGGGACCCGGTCACCTATTCTTATTGTCTAAGTAACCGGAGTCCCGTTCTGCGCATGTGCAAATTGAACTTGAAGCTATCATTTCACTTCTAAACAAGGGTCTCAGCTCATCTGATGGACAGCACCGTTTGTGACTTGTATGAATATTTCCAAACAATATTAATAAGCAAGTGGCAGTAATTTAGATGGCAGTATACTCTGAGCGTATAAAACATTAAGAACCCCCCCTCCCCCCCTTTTCCCTCAGAAGGGCCTCAATTTGTCAGGGAATGGACTCTTCAAGGTGTCGAAAGCATTCCACAGGGTCGCTTTCCTAACCACCATGCTTTGTTTTTCCTAGCCACCGGGGCTTCTACATCTGCATTGCTTGCTGTTTGGGGTTTTAGGCTGGGTTTCTGTACAGCACTTGGTGACATCGGCTGATTTAAAAGGGCTTTAACAATCAATTTGATTGATTGATTGACTCCAATGCTTCTCACAGTTGTGTCAAGTTGGCTGAATGTCCTTTGGGTGGTGGACCATTCTTGATACACACAGGAAACTGTGGAGCATGAAAAACTCACCAGCATTGCAGTTCTTGGCACACTCAAACCAGTGCGCCTGGCACCTACAACCATACCCCGTTCAAAGGCACTTACCCGTGGGGAAGACAAAGACTATTTTTAGCTTAGGGGTTAGGTTTAGGATTACAATTAGGGTTAGAATAAGGGTTAGGGTAAGGGGTTAGGTTTAGGAGTTAGAATGAGGGAAAATAGGATTTTGAATGGAAATACATTTTAGGTCCCCATAAGGATAGAATAACAACATACGTGTTGCCGGCCAAATTGTCCGGGAGAAGAAGAAAAAAAAAACATGCAAAATAATGCTTTTTATTCATTGATGGAAATACCAGTCAATGTGCTCCAACTTCAAAGGCAAAAAGACTATAGGCTAATAAATCCTCAAGCTGCTTATTATCAGATGTCTGTGTTTCTATTTCTACTCACAATACAAGATGTGAGGTCCTYATAAGGGACTTCAGCTAAGTGTACCCTGACTGGGCAAARTTAGCGAAGATTGTGTTGATTGTCCTTGTTTCCAGTGTGCCTGTCGAGGGGGSATTCKTTCTCCAAAACAGAGTAAATACGGCCTCAAGAATGCGCCTTCTTGAGGATAAAGCATTAAGGCTGATGGGCATTGCAAGCTGCTCCAAGGAGTTGGGCAGTTTTGACTTCCCAGCAGCAGCAGTTCTGTTGGGGGGGGGGCTAAATAGAGGCTAAATAGATAGGTCTTTGTGTTGGGGGCTTTGTGAGCGCAGCTGCAGTATCAGGGTTGTGACTGAGGCATAGTAGGGAGAGAAGACAAGTGTTATGTACGTATGCATTTTACTGTACAACGGACCACAATTGCATCTAAATGTGGAAGTTTAMGGTATTGGAATGAGTTGTGGTTGATTGTGTGTGCGTGTGCCTGCCTGCATAAGTTCTGTCTGTGAGCATTGCTGAACTTGAGTGAGGGTGAACATGTACATGAGTTTGAGGGACATGAAACTATATTTGAGGAGGAGGCCTGCAGAGAAGATAAAGGGTTCATCTTTAAGGGCCTCTAACTTCAACAGCCCAGATAAAGACAGAGTTAAAAAGAACAAGATAAAAGAGGAAGTGAAAAAGCAGCACCTTAGTGTGGATGTTGTGGAAATGTTGGGTATTTTAATGAGGGCTAATGTGAGCACTGTGTATGTGTGTGTGTGCATGCGTGCGTATGCGTGTTTCCATGTGAATATGCATCGTTCACTACAAAGCGTCGGAGTTGTCCCTCCTGAATGCTTTGAAGTTGAGGAAATTGAATAATGTGAATAATCACAGGAGTAGTGAGTGGCACACAAGGACAGAGGCATGTTTTCTGAGAGGACCAACACACACACACACTGCTACACACAGGACACGCACACGCACACGCGCACACACACACACACACACACACACACACACACACACACACACACGCTCCTATAGGGTACCACCGGGGCAGTTGACGGGCAGCTTATTTAGATAAAGGGGTAAAAACACGCCACTCAGCAAAGAGTCAGAAAGGTCTCTGGCCACAGCTAAACGGTCACTTAACACCCGTGTGTGTCGGCACGCACCACTTCCTGCGAGGCCGCAGGGACGTGTGTGTGACTTCCTGTCAGCCTCTGAGTCAACAAACCCAGATAAGGGCAGGAAGAGGAATGGGGCGCTGGGTACGTGTGCTGGGCCTGGGTGTGTGTGTGTCAGTGCTTGTTTGTAGGTGATGGCATGCGTGCAGGGGAGCAAAAGGGCAGTTGAAAGAGGTTGAACGCCTTTCAATAGTAATAGAAAGAGAAAGACGTTTCAAGRGGTAACAACATGTATAAGACAAGGAGGGGAAAGGTGGAAATTCCTGGTAACGTATCTGCATCAAAGATCATGCAGAGTCAAGAGCAATTGAAGGTGGCTAGAGAGAGATAGAGGTGTCTGTTCTCACGAGCTCTCTGGGTAGGAAGATCTCCTCTTGTCTGGCCACAACCACAGAGACACACTCCCCCTGCTTGGTGCAGCGCAGCATGGCCACCAGCTCCTCCTGAGTTCGATCCGTCAGGTCTACACCGTTCACCTACACGCATCACAGGAAAGGGTTAAAATATGTACAGTATATACACAATGTGCTTCACAGTGCATATACATACATAGAATAAATACCTACACCTAGATATTTAAAGGTTTAAGGACCAACTTCCAGAAAAAAATACAACTAGTTTATCAGCCACAGACGGCACTGTTTGAATACTTGAAAAAGTGCTTCCTTCCTCCATTCCATGAAGCAATCACTGATGATTAGAAATGAATGGACAGGTGAATGCCATGTGGTGGAACACTTGAGTTCACCTATCGAATCATGCATGCCAAATCAGTCATTACTTCAAGGATGGCAGGAAGGAARGATGCACTTTTAAGGAATTCAAAGGTCAAATGACTGTTCCAGGATGCGATCGCCAGGCTGCAGGCGGCCATCTTYGATGGCAGCGCCCCGGGCAAGGATGCTCTTGATCAGGATGGGCCCCGGGCCATGGACCGTCGAGTCCCGGGTCACCACGGTGAAACCCAGCCCCTCGGTACCTGGAGAGGAACGATAGAGGGACAGAGAGAGGGAGAGAAAGAGAATGAAGAAGAGATAGGAAAAGAGATGAAAAAACAAGAGAGATAGAGGGGAGTGGGGGACAGAGGGATATTATCAGTTATCCTGATAACAGTCTTAACTATACCATCTTTCTTTTCCTTGATTTGATTGATTAGGATCTCCATTAGCTGACGCCAATGGCGACAACTTGTCTTACTGGGTCCGACATAACGAAAAAGAGATTACACACAAAATACTTTACAATTTACAGACATGTAAAAACATTCACACGTAGTGTGTGTGTGCGCATCAATCAGTTACGCATACATGTCAGTACATACACACAACAAGTAGGTGACATGGGAAGGGGCGTCGTGTCGTGAGGTGTTGCTTTATTTGTTTTTTGAAACCAGGTTTGCTGTTCAGTTGTGCTATCTATATAAGATGTAAGGGAGTTCCATGCACTCATGGCTCTGTATAATACTTTATGTTTCCTTGAATTTGTTCTGGACCTAGGGACAGCGAAAAGACCCCTGGTGACATGTCTGGTGGGGTAAGTGTGTGTGTCAGTGCTGTGTGTAAGTTGACTACGGAAACTATTTAGAATTTCCAACACAATGTTTCCTATAAAAACAAGTGCTTTCCTCAACTCTTAGCCAAGAGAGACTGGAATGCTAGTATTAGTATTAATATATACTATAATAGTATTAATATAATATTAGCCCTGATTATAATGAAGAGCAAGATGTGAGCAAGCTCTGTTCTGGGCCAGCTGAAGCGTAATACATTTTTTTCTTTAACCTTTATTTAACTAGGCAGTTAAGAACAAATTCTTATTTACAATGACGGCCTACCAGGGAACAGTGGGTTAACTGCTTTGTTCAGGGGCAGAATGACAGATTTTTACCTTGTCAGCTCGGGGATTCGATCCAGCATACTGGGCCAACGCTCTAACCACTAGGCTACCTGCCGCCCCAAAACTTAACTAGAGCTGTGTTCTCAATACTCATACTAACTGCACTAACCATACTATTTGTGACGTGAAGTGAGTATATAGTATGCTTAGTGGTCATAGTATGGATATAGTTAATATGCTAAAAGTTCCCAGATGTAGTACTGAATTTGCCAAAGTATGAAGTATACACGCAGAGGACACCATTACTGTATTTTAGGGCCCATAATGCAATTCTTCAGGAAATGGGCGTGTCTTCACATTGTTTTTAAGATTTTAAGTAAATGGCAGAAAATATGCAGCCAAAGTACAACGAGAGCGGATACAAATTCATTGCTTTAACTAATTATGACAAATGTTTAAAAAGTGACCTTACATGTTATGTTGGCTGACAATTTGTTAGCTATGCTGTCTTTACGAACYACACACGGTAGCATTTCATTACAGCAGTATGTACCGGTATGTTAGCTAGTTACCTAACGTAAGTTGGCTAATTATACATCAAACTTGCCAATATATTAACTATGTGCTAACTACCCAATGTTTATTGACTTGATTATTCCCATCATTCTTAGCTTAGCTAAATGGTATTTGTGCGTTCTTTCGTGAATTCGCTCTGGCTATCTACTCCGATTTCATGTCTCTCGTCTGAGTGTACCAGGGCGTAGAATAATGAATTTAGAAGGGCTCCACACCTGTTGAATAYGGCCGGTGTCAGTAAACGTCGGCAAAAAAAGCGTAATTAAATTGTTGCCAGCAGCAAAGTAACAGTCACCAACGCTCTGGATAATATGAAAACTGCCTAACCAGCTCTGCTAGGGCGAGTAAAATGGTCAGAGTGGTCTCATTTGTGTTTGGAAGTAGCTAGCAAGCTAGCCAACGTTAGCTTGGGTGCCGTTTTGAGGTYAGAACGCTCAAATCAACCCTACTCCTCGGCCCGAGCGTCCAGTGTGCGCTCTGGCACTCCAGATTGAATYTAAGAACTCACACGAATTTGTAAAATGTCAAACTAGAGGGCCTCCCGAGTGGCGCAGKGGTCTAAGGCACTGCATCGCTGTGCCACGGGAGACCCATGGGGCAGCATCGTCCGGGTCAGGGGAGGGTTTGGCCGGCAGGGATGTCCTTGTCCCATCGCACACTATCGACTGAGCACAACARCACGGTCGCCAGGTGTACGGTGTTTCCTCCGTCACATTGGTGCGGCTGGCTTCCGGGTTAAGCGGGCATTGTGTCAAAAAGCAGTGCGGCTTATTTGGGTTGTGTTTCAGAGAATGCATGGCTCTCGACYTTCGCCTCTCCCGAGTCCGCACGGGAGTTGCAGCGATTAKACAAAATTGGATACCACGAAATTGGGGCGAAAAAAGGGGCATTTAAAAAAAATTAAGTCTAACTAGTAATTTGTTATGCTAACTAGCTAGCAAGAGGTTGCATAGCAACAGCATCAACTTCCGGTAGACAGGCGAAGAGCTAGTACGCTCAACTGAACAGTATGCTAAAATTAACTAACAGTATATAGTATGTAGTATATACTCATTATGTAGTATACAGTACATTAGTATGGGTATTCGAACACAGCTTAGGTCTTTCTTTGCAGCACTTGATCATATGACTGGACAATAATCAAGATAAGATAAAACTTGAGCCTGCAGGACTTGCTTTGTGGAGTGTGGTGTCAAAAAAGCAGAGCATTTCTTCATTACGGATAGACCTGTCCCCATCATCATGACCCCACATCATCCCATCACGTCGCAATAAGGTCACTTGGTGTGCTAATAAATGGAGGGTGACATCTCTCTACTTGCCCTGCATTCTGTGTGGGGCTTAGTGGGTTCCTCCTGAGTAAACTGGTGATCAACTTCCACTGGTCTGCTGTGGAGCCCTCTCTGCTAGCACCATATTCCATTTATAGTGCACACGGGCCCTGGTCAAAAGTAGTGTACTATAAATGGAATAGGGTGCTATTCGGTGGTCAAAAGTAGTGTACTATAAATGGAATAGGGTGCTATTCGGGATGCACCCTCAGCCAAAAGCCAGCGGGAAAACTGTTTTCTTATAGGGATTAAGAGGAGGACTGCCTTCAATTTCACGTGTGAGCAGGCCTCACACTGCCTGATGGAGGAAGGTGAAGGGAGAGAAAGAAGGCGAGGGGAGGGAGAGAGAGGTATCCGGAGATATCATTCCCTCGCATGGCTCCTCTCCCTGTGGACTCACAGTTTGATTTCAAGAGTGCTTGTGTGTGTGTGTGTGTGTGTGTGTGTGTGTGTGTGTGTGTGTGTGTAAAAGCTCACATGTGTATCTATTTGTGTGTTTGTGCATGCACGCCTATGTGTGTATTTGTGTGTGCGTGTGCATACCTGTGTGTGTACGTGCCTCCAAGCAATGAATGATAACATGGTGAGCAGTGGAGAAAAGCCAAAAGAGGCATACTAAAAGATAGTGAGTGATCAAATCTCATCTGGCAGCTAAGCTTCTGCCTACCTTCCATTAACGCTTCTAAACCTCCTAGCAGTCACTCACAGTGGGAGAGTAGTCTTTAAAGGGGCAATCATTAGTTGCTACATCCATTTTTTGACTTATAAATTACTGGTATGTACCCATTGATTCTTGAAGAATATAATTTATGAATGCCTCATGMGCTTAGTTCAACTGTCGTACCCCGTAACCATGGAAGAGCACAACCACAATCTAAGGCTAGGTTTACACAGGCAGCCCAATTCAGATCTTTTGGCAAAATATCTGATATGACAAAATAACAGAATTGAGCTGCCTGTGTAAACGCAGGCTAAGAACTCAGTTTCCAATTTGTCCGTTTTCTACGATGATTMATTTCACTGAATCRACTGGATTGAAAACTAAATTGGCCCCAACACGGCAACACCTTATACCTTTACAAAAGTACAAAAATCTGTTGTGGGGCTTAGTGGGTTCCTCCTGGTTGAATTSCTGCAAAGAAACCACTACCAAAGGACACCAGTAAAAAGAAGAGACTTGCTTGGGCCAAGAAAGACGAGCAATGGACATAAGACCGGTGGAAATGTGTCCTTTTTTGGTTCCAACCGCTGTGTCTTTATGAGACACGGTGTGGGTAAACCGGTAGTGTACATTTATCTCCGCATGTGTATTTCCCACCGTAGTGGTGGTGGTGATGGTGCTTTGCTGGTAACACTGTCTGTGATTTACTTAGAATTCAAGGCACACTTAACCAGCATGGCTACCACAGCATTCTGCAGCGATACGCCATCCCATCTGGTTTGGCCTTAGTGGGACTATAATTTGTTTATCAACAGGACAATGACCMAACACACCTCCAGGCTGTGTAAGGGCTATTTGACCAAGAAGGAGAGTGATGGAGTGCTGCATCAGATGACCTGGCCTCCACAATCCCCCGACCTCAACCCAATTGAGATGGAAAAGCAGCCAACAAGTGCTCAGCATATGTGGGAACTCCTTCAAGACTGTTGGAAAAGCATTCCAGGTGAAGAGAATGCCAAGAGTTTGCAAAGCTGTCATCAAGGCAAAGGGTGGCAATTTGAAGAATCTCAAATATAAATATATTTTGATATGTTTAACACTTTTTAAGTTTTGATGTCTTAAGTATTATTCTACAATGTAGAAAATAGTAAAAAATAAAGAAAAACCCTTGAATGAGTGCTGTAGGTGTTCTAAAACTTTTGACCGGTAGTGTACATCGAACTTGCCAGGCAGTATATTAACTATCTGCTATCTAACTAACTGCCCAACGTTTACTGACTTGATTATTTACATCATTCTTAGCTAAGAGGTATAGTTGTGCGATTCAATGGCTATCTACTCCGATTTCAGAGCACTCTCGCGCAGAATAACTGATGAATTTACGAACGCTCAACACCCGTTGAATACGGCCAGTGTCAGTAAACATCAGCAAAATAAAAAAAGTTATTAAATTGTTGCCAGCAGCACAGTTACAGTCACCAACGCACTGGATAACATGAAAACAGCCTAACCAGCTCTGCTAGGGCAAGTCAAATGGTCAGTGAGGTGTTCTCTTATTCGTGTCTGGAAGTAGCTAGCTAACGTTAGCCAGTTAGCTTGGGTGCTTGACTGCCATTGAACGCTCGGATCAACCCTTTTCCTCGGACAGAGCGTCCAGTGTGCGCTCTGAACTCTGACAACGCTCTGGATTTACGAACGCCCAGAGCACACTCTGGCACTCCAGATTGAATTTACGAACACACCCGAAATCGTAAAATGTTTAGCTAGTCATTTGTTAAGCTAACAAGCTAGCAAGAGGTTGCATAGCAACAGCATCAACTTCCGGTAGACAGGCGAAGCTCTAGTACGCTCAACTGAATGGATATCATTAGTTTCCAGTATACTAAAATGAACTAATAGTATATAGTATGTAGTATATACTCATTAAGTATGAAGTATATACCCATTAAGTATTGTAGTATACAGTATGTTAGTATGGGTATTCAAACACAGCTATACCCCCTTTTCCATTGTGCTTCCATACCTTTCCTCAGGTCAATCTTCAGCTCCCTTCTGGTTGGTCAGGTTGGCCAGGTTAGGGAGCCCAGTGGGACTCTTTCACCGGGACAGGGGGCTCTCGCTGCCCCCCACCGCCGTGGGGGAGGCCCCATCCCGATCTCTGACCCCAGGGGCTGGGGACACACTGAGGGGCATCACCTCTGGGACGTGCCCAGTCTGGTGATCGTGAGGCTGGCAGATCGGGGGTCTTGGAGCGGAGGACACGGAGGTCTGGATGTCTCGGCTCCAGTTTGGGATTGATCTGCTCTGGTTTCACGGTTTCTGGTTTCACTTCTGGTTTAGCGTCCATTTTTTGGTGGATCATGAGGGGGCTCTTGGCTTTGGGGACGGAGTCGTGACTGTCGGTGAAGAGCTGCCCGATGAGGCGTTTCTCGTATCGCTGCTTGTGGGTTAGCGGCAGGATCTCCAGGCGCACCAGAGGGGAACACATGGCCTGACGGAACACTTCCTGGGACCTGTGGGTGTGAGGAAGTGACATCATCAATGTCTGTCTCTGGAGGACATGACTGAAGGTTGAGAATACTGTTATATCAGACTTGATTGTACGGTTTTCCACTATGTATTTATGGAAATGTGTTGGAAGATCACACTCACTCTCGTAGTAGTTACTAGTACACCAAGCACAGAGATTCAATTGGTATCAACACAAGTACAAACTCAAGCTTACTAAGTTCTCATTCAACACCGGCATTGRCTAGCGGTCACAGACTAGACCCTCAAGAGTCAATTCAATAGAGACAAGTAATCTATAGTAGTAGTCACTTGTAGCAACTGCTTAYCCAGGACCAGGCTAGCAGTGTCAGACCTATTGTCAAGCCTCTTCTGGGCTATACTATCAGATCTAACAAGGTCCACCTCTTTTACTGGGCATTTCWTTCAGGTAGGGGATTAGACAATCCTCCTTCATGCCCACCAATTCTCTCTTTTTTTTTACTGTTTGTCTCTCTCTTATCTTTCTCTCTCACTAGCCCTCACAGCTACTGTCCCACTCCTTTTGAAGTCTAACCAATGCTGTGATAGTCATAAACGAACCTATTCCCGACAACAGTGAAGCGAGAGAATGAGTGTTTCTCGCTTTCGTTTTCTCTCTCACACGCTTTTGTTGCTGTGGAGATGTGGTGTGAGATAAATCCAGGAATAGGGAGGATTTGTAAGAGMAGGGATTAAGAAGGGCTCCTAATAAAAGGGGAAATAAAAGGGAAACTGAGTGACAGACCGGCCTCATACTGGTAGATTTGTGATAGTGTAGGGCAGGCTTGCATCCAAAATGACACAGGATGCGTCTCAAATGGCAACCTATTCCCTACATAGTGCACTACTTTTGACCAGGGACTTAYAGGTCAAAAGGAGTGCACTATAAAGGGAATACGGAGACATTTGAGACTCACCCTGCGATAGCGTAGAGCCGAGGTAYGTACTGGGCAAATGTCTTGTCCATTAGCTCGGTGCCGCTAATCTGAACGATGCACTCATCCTCCCGGAATATGCCCTCTCTCTTGGAGCGACTGTTCGCCTCGATACTTTTAATGTGCAGGCCCAGGGTCCTGAGAACGGATGATAAACACAGACTGAACACACACACAAACAGCCTTCAATGTATGGGTAGAGAATGTGTAAGAGAGTGCGTGAAAGTGAGCGAGTGAAAGTAAGTGTGTGTGCGTTCCTCACCGTCCACTCAGCGAGGAGCAGTAGGGGACGACGTGGATCCCCAGCGGTCCCTGTTCTCCAGAGAGTTCCACTGTCTCGGTCAKGGGGCTGCAGAGACAAAACACACAGTCAGAGATAGAGAGTTTGTGTTTGTCAATCTCACTCACACACAAAAATGGTAACAGGAACACAGATACCTACAAATAGGAACACAMACAGTAATACATACACCCACATCACTTTTCTAGAGTAYGCTCAGTCTTTACATTTACAAGCTTTTACTGGCACTTGTGAGACGAACACACACACACRCGCGTTAAAGCAACAACAAATAAATCTATCTCTGGGTGCAAGTTAACCTCCCCTTTCATGTAAAAAAAKAAGTAATGACCATAGTGCTTCTAGGGAAAGAGGATTATTTTGTACATTTATTTAACTGCAAGTTTGACCAATTCCAATCCCCTTGCTTAAGGGGGTCCGGTGTCCTTCGAGATAATTTTTATGAAGGACTGAGAAGCTCAGTTCTGGTGACTTTTTAAAAAGGACATTCTACACCCAAATKAATAAAAATGWAATTATACTGACACCATCTAAAATATAATTTCCACCTCGAGAAATTAGCCCAATAACATATTRGTAAGAATTATGTAMAAATTTGTGCCATTAGCAGTTTTAGTTGAGCGCCGCGGTGGTGGTGAGCATTTTAGACTTTTTAATTCCCTTCATCTGAACATCAGTGTCAGCAACAATCATGCATGTCAGTTCAGCACACAAAGCGTAACAGAGAAAATAAAATGTKTTTTATTTCGTAGAACAGACATGCTTCTGTATTAGTCTGGCATCTCCAAACCAGCCCACCACCGAACACCSCAGAGATTTCTATTGCGGATCTACACGGATCTCAAAAAACAACCTCTCCAGAATCCATATGATGGATATACGTCGCAGTGACTGAGAACTTTAACCCTTGGAAAACAGAGATAAAAACAGGGTCTCTCTCTCCCCCCTTCCCTCGCTCTCTTGAGACAGACAGTGGTTGAGTGAACAAGGTCAAGGTGAATTAACTGGCATTTACATGGTCCAGCTGCGCTTATGCAAGCGTGTGAAACCTGCCCTTTCAGGTTGTGTAAGTATGACGCTGGAGTGTGGTGGAGCGGAGAGGTGTGTGATGCTAGGTTTAGCTGCTTGCCTTTCGAACATGATTGGCTTCAGGCCACAGGGCATGCTGCCCTTCGACCTAGTGTGTGTCCCCCAAATGGCACCCTATTCTATATATAGTGCACTACTGTTGACAAGAGCCCCATGACTTTGTTCAAAAGTGGTGTACTATAGAGGGAATATGGTATCATTTGGGACGCATTCCAAGACTGTATACACACACCCTCTACTGTAACAAATCTTTTTCGCGTACACACACGCCAGGCTGCCATTAGACCCTAGTAGACAGAGGGGAAGGATTCCAACAGAGAATGTGCATAGATTTACCAACACACCACTGAGCAGGGGAATGGAGCTAATGACTAGATCTGGCTGGCCACAAATTTACACACGTACACACTCAAATGTGCATCAAAAGACCCTGTATGCCCAGTTGAGAACCGGGATACTGCCTCTGGCAATTGAAGTATGTAGGTCCAATGCCATTGATGAAGAAAAGCGGCTATGTACAGTCTGCAATTTAGGGAAGAAGAATTAACGGGATGGAGAACGAATGGTACTTTTATTTTACTGTACTTAATATGATGATTTAAGAGTAACTAGGATTAAATGCAATAACAGAAACCATAGCAATTCTGGATTAGTGATTAAGACAAACTTGAATGGCTATTTAGAAAAATAAGTGTTCCTGGGTGCAAATGTCATTTCCAAAGCTTAGAAGATAAGACAAGGGTTTTTATGTTTTAAGTTTAAATTATTTTCATTTCCCTAGGAATGCTTTCTGAACACGTCTACATTAATGTGGATGCTACCATGAWTACGGATAATCCTGAATGAATCCTGAATAATTATGTAATAGTTTGTTTAAAATAATCAAAATAAAGGTTCTACCACAGCGACCATGTTATTTTTGCGAAGCCTATTAGGAGTTTGGACATAAAGTTTGTATGTGAAAACTATAACGTTTTATAAATTTTTTTAAAATGTGAACTCACTTCACTTRCGAATAAGARGGAGGCTTGCGCTACCGGTGCTGACACATGACCAGATCAAATACACTGCTGGAACGCTGATTCAGCTGTTTACATGTCCTAATCATTCAATAGATTGCTCAGAAAACCAGGTGTTTTAATCGGTGTATGCTTATTTCGATATTGAACTTTCAAGATAAGCAGAGTGAAGTGTTTACATGACTATTGCCATACTCAGTTTAATATTGAATTATTAGTGTGCATGTAAACGTACTCATTGTCTTATTGGCCCATGTGGGCTGGGCATCCTGAAGATGGATGCCACTACAATAAAAATCAAATCAAATCAAATCATACGCAAACACAACTACTTTCCCTCTCTCTCGCACACACACTTACTTACGCACGCAGACACACCAGGGATGTCCTGCTGGCTGGCTGCCTGTCCTGCTCATTAGGGTAGTGTAATTAGTTGTGGTTCTGGGGGTCTGCTACAAACACAGGAGAACTGACTGTCACTCATACACACAGACAGGAGAGAGGGAGGGAGGGGGAGGGAAGGAAGGTGGAGAAAGAGGGAGAGAGAGAGAAGGAGAACAGGAGCCTGATTAGAGTGGTTATGCATCAAAGAAAAAGGGAGAGAGGGGTAGAGCGAGTGAGAGGGAGCGAGAGAGAGAGGGAAAGAGGGGGGAGAGAGAGGAATGAGCATCAGTTAAGTCAGCAAAAGAGGAATAAAAGGATGAAAGGGAGGGCGAGAGAAAATGAGATGCAAGCAAATCAACCTGAATGAGCAAGGTAATCAACTGCCTATCACATAAGCCTTTATCAATAACATAGGACCATGTGTTAGTGGAGAGCAGAAAAGACATGGTAGACACACACACACATACATAGAGAAACACAGATGCACACACTCGCCCTCTCCCTCCCCTTAGCATCCACTTCAGATCCATTTGCTGTTTCCTGAGAGCTACACTAAGACAAACAAATGAGCTTAAAAGGTAGGTGTGCCAAGGTGGAACAATGGAGGAAAGAAGGGTGTGTGTGTTTGTGTGTGCACGTTAGTGACAGAGCGAAAAAGAGCGAGAGAGAGGAAGCATGTGTGTGTGTGTGTGCAAGTGATTTGTAAGGAATTGTGCATTATGACGACTGTAATTTTATTAAGGTAGGTAGGTGAATATTTATCATTTTAAAGGTACATGCACCACTAGTATGGATGCATGTTTGCATGCATTCAATTTAGGTAAGGCTGTGTGATTGTGTGTTCATAACTGGATACGTTATGTGTGAATGTCATTTCATAGAGGTTGTGCACAGTACAATCCAGTACTGTATGTATGCAGTGTGTGTGTGTTGTTGTGTGTTGTGTGAGAGAGAGAGAGACTCCTCTGTCACACTATTCTTTTTAACCTTCTCAGGGTCACACACACACACACACACACCACACACACACACACACACACACACACACACACACACACACACACACACACACACACACACACACACACACACACACACACAACACACACACAACACACACCACACACAGAGGAGTCCTCTCTCTCTCAAAGAATGCCAGTAGGTAATAAACCTGACCCATTCCACCCAGATACAACCAGTACTCAATTCTAACATATCCTGGACTTCCCACAGTGACAGTTTTCTCTTCTGTCCTTTCTCAAAACAACCTTCCCTAGTCATTATACCGCACACACTAATGACTACCATAATGATCCTCATACATTAGTCATGTCCCTGAGCTCTACACACACACACGTGTGCAAACTCCACACATGTGCAAATGCACACAGGCACGCGTGAATACGCACAAGCATACAAACTGCGGTACAAACTGCGGTTCCTCTGATCTTATCTATGGGAACTCTATCACTATCAAAGGCCGTGCTCTCTCAGTATCGGGCTGTGATGTCCTTGTTAATCTCTGGTTGAAAGCCACAGCTCAGTGCTTTGGCATAAACTGGTGAAAAAGAACAACTATCAACTGTCATTATTATATTTCTTATTCTCTGTTCTGTCCTTTTGTTTATGGGGAAGTGGCATAGATACAAGAGTACCGCCTGCATTCCCTGGTCAGACACACACACACACACACCTACACCACACACACACACCACACAACACACACACACACACACCACACACACACACACACACACACACACTTTACCCTTCTCTGCAACAAATTTACATTCATAAAAACAAACGCTGGCACAAACAAGCTCATCAGAGGAAGCCAGAGCTTGTTAGCGCCAGGCTATAATACATGYATGCTACGCTCCTCTCCCTTTTTAGCATCCCGTGCATACACAAACAAACACATCCATTCCTCTGAGGCGGTGGAGGGAGGGAAAGAGGGAGAGGAGAAAGAGATGGAACACCCACTCTTTTCTGACTAGTCGTAGATCAACTTTGGTCTGAAGAATCTCCTCACTAACAAACTTGCTTTCCTTCTTTTTTTTTTGCATATAAATGGCAAATTATTGGTGATGAACGAAGCCAATTGCTGGTGTTGAAAGTGTTTTCACTGCTAGTAAGATAGGTGAGTTCTCTCCATTTACAAAGTACAGTTCTTTAAACTCTATACGCATCGAATCCATTCTTAAATCGTAACGAAAATACTGGAGCACACTGTCAATATAATGGTCATGGTTTACTGTATATCAGGTTAGGTTGTGCATCCTGGCTCCTGGGACTGTGACAACTACAGGAAGTGGAGACACACACAGTCACATGACCACTGATAGACTGGGACATTATGGTCCCTTGGGGCACTAGCCATGGGCGGCACTAACAGACAGCAGCGGTTGCCATGGAGAGACACACACCCCCGCCTAGCCAGGTCTCTACAAATTCAGCTTGCAGAGTGAGAAGTCTCTGGTAGGCTACTGGGCAGGAGTCAAAGGTATGGTGGACAAAAAACTCTCTCGCAATGGAACTCTCTCTAGCACACACACACGGCTATGGCAGTTTAATCTTCTCACAGCAGGAGAAGAACAAAGAACGGAGGCATTTGTAATCCCTCTCAATGTTGTCAGTCCAGCCCAGAGAGCGAGCGAGCAAGAGAGCGAGCGAGCAAGAGAGCGAGCGAGGAAGAGAGAGAGAGAGCGAGCGAGCGAGCGATGCACACACATAAGTGACAAGTAGTTACAGATATGCAAACACAAACATGCTTATGAAAAAAGAGAACAGCACACAAACAAACCTTGTAAACATATCAACCCATGCAAACATGTGAATATGTAGTTGTGTGTACACACACACACACACCCTACCTGAGTGTGACCCGGCTCATCTTGGCTGTAGTGGGGATGTCAAGCCTCACTCGGTCTTTGGGTTCTCCTCTGTGGGTCAGTGCATGGCTGTCATCCTGTGTATACACACACACACACACACACACACACACACACACACACACACACACACGCTTTTCGAGACTAAGCCAGCCTGAGGAACTCCTCTGTCACACTATTTCTTAATTTAAGACCTTCCTTCTAAGGGGTCACACACACACACACACACACACACACAGCACCCCTCACAACAATCACACAAATCACCAACACTACACAACACTACGTAATCAGTCAGCACACCACACAACCACATCGATTCTAACACTTACACAACACACCCACACACACACACACACTACATAACCTTACACACCACTCCACACACACAATATCCACTACACACCACAACACAAACATACATCAGACATGTCCAAACACTAACCGTACACAGAGGAGTTCCTTCTTCTCGTTCTCATAAATGATGCCAGTCCCTCAAGATGGATTTAATTTATCAATATATAGTTGACCCATTTTCCACCCAGATACACAACCAGTTTAATAATTCTTTAAAATACATATCCTGGACTTCAACACACGTGGACTCATTTTTTTCTCTTTCTGTCCTTATCCTCAAACAAACCTTCCCTAGTCATTATCACTGCACACACTAAATGACTTACACATATGATCCTCCATACCTTAGTCATGCCCTGAGCTCTACACAACACCAGCCCTCATATCATAACCGATAGTGCAATACTCCACACACCTACATGTGCAAATCACACAGGCACGCGTGAATACGCACAAGCATACAACCAACCGTGAGAGGTAACAAACTGGGTGTCTATTACCTCTATCTTATCATAATGGGAAACTCCTATTCACTAGACAACAGGCGTGTTACCCTACAGTATCACGGATGCTGTGTGTCATTGATCCTCTTTTACTAAGGTCTAATCTTCTTGGGTCCCTTGAAGCACTAATGACTATACATGTTGACTCTTGTTATTCAGGGAGTGCGTCGATTAAAACCAACTCTGAGCTGAATAAAGAGACCCCACCTCCAAATAAATCATAAACAAACTACATCACACTAGTTCACAATAGATCTTACGATACACTTTTATTAATATTTATCTTTAGTCTCAGTCCATGTTATAACCATGCTATTCCTGCATCCCCTTCCTCATGTTTATTATACGTGCTAACATACAGACATGTTGCTCACCATCTAGCATAAAGCAGTTTTAAGCCTTCGGCCATTCTCCACTTTGCGATGATACACGTACACATACAGACATGTCTATCACTAACCTACCTCAATATCATAACACTTAACGCTACGCTCATATCATAACACTAAGCAGACAGACATGTCTAACACTAACCTAGACCTCTATCATCAACACTACATACAGACATGTCTACGCACTTAACCATAACCCTCATATCATAACACTAACCTACCTCATATCATAACACTCACACACACCACACACACACAACATACAGACATGTCTACCATTACCTAACCCATCAGACATAACTAGCCATACAACAACACTAACCTATCCTCATATCATACAACTACAAACTAACACCCTCCATAACTCAATCACAACACACTACACAAACATCACAGAACCATGTCTACCACTAAACTCACCCATCATACTCCAAACATAACAACACTCACACACACACAACACTACCTATGTTACACATCGTCTTACTGATCCATCGGTCAAACACAAACCCACTATTATCACTCTCAAATTCACATTAAAAACAACTACAACTCCACTGTAGTCACATAAACACACTAGACTTTATCATACAGCAAGAGGATGATCTGCACACAGCGTGGCACTATCGGTAATAAGCGGCCAGGCCATCTCAATATTAATTAATATTTCACGGATTACTGAACCCTTTAACCGCTCATATCATAACACTTCACCTCCAGCGCATCTATCGTGGCATACATCATAACAATCACTCCATCCTCTGAGGCAGGTGGTGGAGGGTATTGTTGTGATATATTTCTATGTAGTGTCTGTTGTGTATGTGATATTTAAATTTTTTGTATATATTCTCTATTTCTCACTCTTTTCTGACTAGTCGTAGATCAACTTTGGTCTGAAGAATCTCCTCACTAACAAACTTGCTTTCTTTCTTTTTTTTTTGCATATAAAAATGGCAAATTATTGGTGATGAACGAAGCCAATTGCTGGTGTTGAAAGTGTTTTCACTGCTAGTAAGATAGGTGAGTTCTCTCCATTTACAAAGTACAGTTCTTTAAACTCTATACGCATCGAATCCATTCTTAAATCGTAACGAAAATACTGGAGCACACTGTCAATATAATGGTCATGGTTTACTGTATATCAGGTTAGGTTGTGCATCCTGGCTCCTGGACTGTGACAACTACAGGAAGTGGAGACACACACAGTCACATGACCACTGATAGACTGGGACATTATGGTCCCTTGGGGCACTAGCCATGGGCGGCACTAACAGACAGCAGCGGTTGCCATGGAGAGACACACACCCCCGCCTAGCCAGGTCTCTACAAATTCAGCTTGCAGAGTGAAGTCTCTGGGCGGCTACTGGGCAGGAGTCAAAGGTATGGTGGACAAAAAACTCTCTCGCAATGGAACTCTCTCTAGCACACACACACGGCTATGGCAGTTTAATCTTCTCACAGCAGGAGAAGAACAAAGAACGGAGGCATTTGTAATCCCTCTCAATGTTGTCAGTCAGCCCAGAAAGCGAGCGAGCAAGAGAGCGAGCGAGCAAGAGAGCGAGCAGACGAGCGGAGCGATGCACACACATAAGTGACAAGTAGTTACAGATATGCAAACACAAACATGCTTATGAAAAAAGAGAACAGCACACAAACAAACCTTGTAAACATATCAACCCATGCAAACATGTGAATATGTAGTTGTGTGTACACACACACACACACCCACCTGAGTGTGACCCGGCTCATCTTGCTGTAGTGGGGATGTCAAGCCTCACTCGGTCTTGGGTTCTCCTCTGGTGGGTCATGTGGGGCATGGCTGTCATCCTGTGTATACACACACAACACACACACACACACACACACACACAACCACACACACACACACACACACACCACACACACACACACACACACACACACACACACACACACACACACACACACACACACACACACACACACACACACACACACACAGTGAGCGCACAAAACAAATACATACATACAGTTAGTCCACAGTTCTATTGTGGTATCTCAGTCCCTCGCTCTCCACTAGTCCACTAACAGGGACACCAACCAACCAAACAATATCTTCAGTTGATATCAATCACCGAGTCAAAGACGTTTAGACAAGACAACCCAGGTGGACCTGGTTCCAACCTCATCCGTGAGTGTCCCTTCTCCCTCCGTCAATCGATCTGTTCTTCTTTGTTTTGCTCTCCTTCCATATCGCTCAGGAGAGAGAGGCTCATTTTAAGTCATGCATGCTAGCACCAAAACAGCAGGCCCGGGGTGAAATGTAAAGGAAAGAGGAAGAATCGAAAAAATCAAAACGGCGCAATCAGTGTTGACGGACGAGGGAAAAAAGAATGGGGGGAAAAAACGGCAATACAAAGGAGGGTCCCAATTACGATCTTTTGCCTAGTCACTTTCATTGTCACCAACCTCCTCCATTGTCTCAACCCCCTTGTAATGACACATACAGGGGGGCCCTCCCACTTACCCCTCCCCGATCCCTACGCCCTTGGCCAGCCAGGACCCTCGGTCAACCCCCTGCTTCTCCTCTCCTAAACACACATCTCCACACCACCACGACACACGATGCTCCGTGCACAGATAAACAAATAGTGGCCCAGTTATTAGCCGCTAAGCTT
>NC_036867.1:29545432-29603968 GCF_002910315.2 Salvelinus sp. IW2-2015 | reverse complement strand
GTTATCCACAATGGGCCACATGTTACCATGTCTCCATTGTTATTGTGCATCCTCCCCTCGATTCCTCCATCTCATCCATTAAGAGTTCTGCTATATTCACACGGCCCAGGGGAAAATAGACAGAGAAACAGAGAAAGAAGGGGAGTGAGAGAGGAGGGGGGAGAGGACAAAAGGCTAAAATGGGGTTTATTAACCCTATACACTCGTCTGAATTGGTCTATATGGATAGGGGTACATTTAAATGTTTCTTACAGAAGAAATATGCATAAGCATGGTAGCAATTGAAAGGGGATGTGTTGGAGATTATGGGAAAATTATTAGACCAAAGTTGAGGACAACAGTTCACCTGACAAGACTGAATCCAAACATTACACCGTTGATTTTATGTGCATTTTACATTCTGTACTTTTTGCCACATTTGTTGATAACTAAAAATACTCTGAATACATTCAGTAACATGATAAGAATATTCTTGTTAAATGTGGGGTAGGTGCAACATAAGACGAAACATTTTGAAGGGTTTGAGTGAGATGACTAACTGGTGTCTCCAAGTGGCCACACACACACACCTCTCTAAAGTGTGCACAGTTCCTAAGTTATTTCCACACACTTTTATGACTCAAAAAACAGTCAACAATACGTATTATAATTTTTTTAAATGCTCTTCTAGCTGTGCCGTTGAGGAACTAGAGCAAGCACACTTGTAGTTGTTTTGTCTGGAACAGAAACCCACCATCCTCGCCATCACACAATTACTAGTGTTGTTTACACAATCCAAAAACCGCCCATTTTAAATAGCAATCTGGGTCAGGTGGGCATCATTTGAAAGCTGGTTCAATTGCCAACATGACTAGCTAAATTAGAAAATACTATCGTACAGGGTTAGGTTTTCACAAGGCAATTCAGAGAAACAGATCGTTATTTGAGTGCATTCAGGTTGAGTGTTCCACAGGTAATTTTCTTAACAATAGACTTAACATAGGCTCATTCTGTTCAGAACAACCCAGGGTATGACGGCATGTCATCTCGTAACTGTACATTACACATTGTGATCGTAAACGTTGACACATGAGTTTTATGATATGGAAATGTGAAGTGCACATTTGGACTCACGGGAGTTCTCTTCAATGACAGCACTACCCTCACTCAGACAACAAAAAAGTTGCAAAAGTGGCCCAATTACCAGGAGGGATGGGGGAAACTTCTTATTGTTGCGGTGCTCAAACTGCCTTATTAATTATCTCCCATGATTAGTATCCAATACATTCTAATAAAAACGCACTGACGCTTGGATTTAATAAAGTAAATAATATAATAGTATGCTGCTGTGTTTTTTCTTCCTGTGACAGTTTTTTCTCAGGAGAAATTAAGTATTCTGTGGCCAAATACATGCCGGGGCTAGCGAGAACGTACATGACAAATGAGGTGTGTGTGTGGTTGTTGTCATACGCATGAGAAATGAGGTGTGAGTGTGTTCTCTGGGAACGCTTCTGYGATCTGCTAAACGTCAGATGTGGTGAGAAATGGTGTGTGTGTCTGTGTCGGGGAGTACTTTCCTGTGACCCTTGACCCCTGTCATATCCATCACAGAATTGCCCCTTACTCACAGCTGAAGCATTACCCCTCTAGGGAAGGGGTCAGGACACACACACACACAACCGTACTACTGACGTGAGCTCCTCTGTACAGTTCTCACTCAACATTACAGGGTATGAGCAGTAAAACCACACCAAAACTGCTGCCCTTCGCTCCCCTTTTTTACATGCAGGGTGAAAAATGTTAGTTTCAGTGTTTGGAGGTGAAATATGGCCTACGTTCCAATACAAGGCCTATAGAAAGTCTACATCCCCTTGAACTTTTTTCACATGTTGCGGTCTTAAAATGTAATCCAAAAGGGGATACACAATTACATTATTTCCTCCTACAGATCTACACAACCTACTCCACATTTTCAAAGTGAAAGAAAGTTGTAGAAAATGTTCCAAATTAAGAGAAAATCTAAATACTGAAATATCAGAATTGGATAAGTCTGAGTTAATACTTGGTGGAAGCACCTTGGCAGCCATTACAGCTATGAATCTTTTGACATAACAACTCTTATGGCAGCATATATATATATATATATATATATATATATATATATATATATATATATATATATATATATATATATATATATATATATATATATATATATATATATATATATATACACACACTGAAACCAAAATATAAATGCAACAATGCAACAATTTCAAAGATTTCACTGAGTTACAGTTCATATGAGGAAATCAGTCAATTGAAATAAATTCATTAGGCACAAAATTATGGATTTCACACGATAGTCACAGATACCTTAAGAAAAATGGGCCTCACAAGAGCAACAGGATCTCATCACAGTATTTTTGTGCATTCAAATTGCCATTGATAAAAGGCAATTGTGTTCGTTGTCCGTATCTTATGCCTGCCCACACCATAACCCCACAGCCACCATGGGGCACTCTCAGCAAACCGCTCGCTCACACGATGCCATACATGGTCTGCGGTTGTGAGGCCAGTTGGAMGTACTGCCAAATTATTTTTAACGACGTTGGAGGTGGCTTATGGTAGAGAAACAAACATTACATTMTCTGGCAATAGCTCTGGTGGACATTCCTGCAGTCAGCACGCCAATTGCACACTCCCTAAAAACTTGAAACATCTGTGGCATTGTAATGTGTGACAAAACTGCACTTTTTAGAGTGGCTGTTTATCGTGGCCAGCGCCAGTGTGATGTACATTTTGTTGGAAATCAGTGATGGATGGACTGCAATATTCAAACCTTGACTAGACCACTCAGGAACACTCACCACCTTTTGGAAAGGTCTGGTGTGTCTTTGGCATCTACATTTGTGTAATTGCCTCGCTGAAAAATTCAACTAACCCAGGGTTAGGTTTTCAGAAGACTGAGGCGGGTTTTCCTCAACCTTTTTATCTGGGCTTTGCTCCTTTTATATCTATTTTGATGCTGACAAACTCCCCAGTCCCTGTCGATGACAAGCATACTCATAACATGATGCTGCCACCACAATATTTGAAAATAGAGAGGGTTTCACTCTGTTGTGCTGTATTGGATGACCTAACCTTGTAGTTTTTAAGTAAGGCCAAAAAGTTCATTTATTTGCCATGTCATGCAGATTTACCTCACAGCCTTGTTGCAAACAGAATGGATGATTTGGAGTGGATTTTCTTTTAACAAAGGATTCTTTCTTTTGACTTTGTCATACAGGCCAGTAAAATGGAATTAATGCAATGTTGCTGATCCCTTCGTGTTTTCAAGTATTGTGGCGGCAACATCATGTTATGTGTATGCTTGTCACCAGCAGGGACTGGGGAGTTTGTTAAGATCATTAGATTAAAAGTTATTTTTCTGCGGGACAATTTTACAAATTTTTACATGCAAAAGACTTTCCAAGAGGTGCTGAGTGTTCCTGAGTAGTCTAGTCTCAGTCCTGACTTAAATCTGCTTAAAAATCAGAGACAAGGTTTGAATATTGCTGTCCTTAATGATTCCCAACCGAATTTAATGAACCTGAGCAATTTCGACAAAAAAAATGGATATATGTTGTCCTAAGAGTAAAGTTGGTAGAATATTGTGGACATGTGGATAATCTTGTGACAAAGCTTAAATTGAAATTGGGTTTTTATTTTCATAATAAGGCTTGCTTCCCGCTTATGGCTAGAAATAAGTTTGTTCAGGCCACTTTTCTCTCTGTAATTGATTATGGTGACTTGTTGTATAGGCATGCAACCTCCTCCGTCTTACAGAGACTGGACTGTTTATCATGCATCCTTGCGCTTTATTACAAATGCCAAGTCACTCACCCACCATTGCACATTGCACCAAATGGTAGGTTGGACCTCACTTTATATGGCAGAAATATACATTTGCATTTGTTCATCAACAAAGTCCTTTTGGGAAAACTCCCTCTTTACCTCTGTAGTCTGGTCTCCTTCACTACTAGCAGTTACCMTACCCGGTCTGCTAGGTGGTTGCTACTTAAAGTCCCCAGGACATTCACAGTATTAGGCAAGACTGCCTTCTCTTCTTGTGCACCAGACTCATGGAATAGTCTACAATCCATGCTTCATCTAGATATGTTAGTGTCCCTGAATGAATTTAAAGTATTGATGGGAGACTCTGTTACAGAGGAGTGTAAATGCTTTTTTTAGGCTGGATGATGTTGTTGTATTGTATTGTTGTATGTTTTAATTATGCAATGTATTTACTGTTGCTGCCTTCTTGGCCAGGTCTCCCTTGAGAAAGAGACTCTGGGTCTCAATGGGCTTTTCCTGGTTAAATAAAGGTAAAAAAAWAAAWAAAAAWTTAAGTAAATGAAATGGCTGCCAAAAGGTGCTTCGACCAAGTATTAACTAAGGGGCGTGGAGACTTAAACTTAAATATCATAATTGGATATTTGCAAATGTTTATAATTTGTACATTTTTCTATAACCGACTTTGAAAATGTAGAGTAGGTCGATTTAAAAACTTTAAGGCAGCAAAATGTGAAAAAAGCTCAAGGGGGTGTAAGACTTTCTTTCTCACGGGCAGTGTTCACTTCCCTAAAGAAAGCCCACAGGAGTGTGTGTGCATATGTGTTTTTGCATGTGCACGTGTGTGTGCGCAAGTGTGTGTAGACAGCACCAGGGTGGCAAGGTTTCACCTGAGCCGCCTTCGCAGAGAGAGGGAGCAGGTCCTGCTGCGTTTTGATACCTCACTCTGTGCGTCATCCGAGATCACCGTAGCAGAAACATCTATTTGGGGACGAACTGGGATGTTTATTGCTGCACTGACCTTAATTACACAATCTTACTTTCGCCATCCCCTTTTCAGAAAGAGAGGGAGAGGAAGAGAAGGGGAGAAACTTAATTGCATACTCCTCGCGTCCTCGCCTCCTTCTCAAAGCCCATTGGAGGAGAAGGTCAGATGGGAGGGACCTCTGGCTTTTGCATCCGATGAGTTTTGAGAAGGAGATGAGAGATGACCCGAGGAGTATGCAATTGAGATCTTCCCAAGGAAAGAGAATGAAGGAGAAGACGGGTGGGAGGGAATGAGAGGGAGAGAGCGAGAGAGAGCTGGATCAAAAGGAGGGAAGTGAAGGATGCAGTAGAGGAGTATGGATGAGACGGCAGTGCATCGATCCTTGGAAAAAGAGTACGTCCCAAGTGACACCCTATTCCCTACATYGCGCACTACTTTTGACAAGGTCCCCCATAGGAACCTGGTCAAAAGTAGTGCACCATAGGAAATACAGTGCCATATGGACTGCAGCCTCAATCTGGTTTAAGGGCGTGACAGTAAGGCAGCTAGGGTTGCCACCACATACAAGCTATTCCAACTGGTAAGGCCAACAGCCATGGTGTAGCAAATGGGCGATACGGATATCACTTTCATTGATATCTACATACTGTACCACATTGATGTGAATCACACTGCTGCCCTCTATTAGCTATTTGCGCTTTAAGGATTGTGGTTGTTGTGGATGGCTGTTCACAAATGTGTTTGCGTATTTTAACCCAATAATGGTTGAATTTAAAAGTTTAAGCTGCCAATCAATCATTGTTTTTGCGACCAGGGGACAGTCAGTGAAAAAAAACGCGCTTTCGCAACAGCTGCATAGTGCGGATCCCAGCTGATGGAATAAATGTTTCCTCCCTTCTAAACTCCTCCGTGGTATTGTGCTCCATACTGTCAAAAACAAGTTCATTTAAGAAGACCATCTGTGGGGATTTTATTGCTCAATCTAATAAGTGCTGATAAAAAAAAATGTCTAAAGGCCTAACGGACACATAGTCAAACATGCACACTTTTAAAAGACTTAGATAGCTGCAAATTATCACGATTGTAAAGTGTCACCAACAAAAACAGAAATAACAGGCCTATAGCAAATGCAGCATATAGCATTCATTATTCACATGCAAATAGCATTTTTCAGTAGTGCTCAAACCATCCCATTCTATGAGAGCAGCATTTATTTTTCAACTTGAAGCAATGAGCCCAATCAGTCCTCCATGTAAACAAAATCATAAACAATAGACTGGGCTAATACAGCGCTGTGTTACAGCCCGAATTCAAAACTGATTAAATATTTTTCTCTCACCCATCTACACACAATACCCCATAATGACAAAGTGAAAACGTGTTTTTAGAAATATTAGCAATCTACTGAAAATGAAATACAGAAATGGAATTTACATAAGTATTCACACCCCTGAGCCAATACATGTCAGATTCACCTTTGGAGCTGTGTGTCTTTCTGGGTAAGTGCTTTGCACACCTGGATTGTACAATATTAGGACATTCTTTTTTTAAATTCTTCTAGCTCTGGCAAGTTGGTTGTTGATCATCGCTAGACAACCATTTAAGCCTTGCCATAGATTTTCAAGCCAATTTAAATCAAAACTGTAACTAGGCCACTTAGGAACATTTAATGTATTCTTGGTAAGCAACTTAAGTGTATATTTGACCATTTGTTTTAGGTTGTCCTGCTGAAAGGTGATTTTGTCTCCCAGTGTCTGTTGGAGAGCAGACAACCAGTTTTTCCTCGAGAATTGTGCCTGTGCTTAGCTCTATTCCCTAGATTTTTACCCCCAAAAAACTCCCTAGTCTTTGCTGACAACAAGCACCCATAGCATGATGCAGCCATTCATTTATTTGCCACATTTTACTTTAGTGCCTTATTGCAAACAGGATGCATATTTTGGAATATGTGTATTTTGTACAGGCTTCCATCTTTTCACTCTGTCATTTAGGTTAATATTGTGGAGTAACTCCTATCACGGCCATTAAACTCGGTTTTAAGTTGTTTTAAGTTTAAGGTGTGCGTAATGGTTTAATCCCTCAGTGGTTTCCTTCCTCTCCGTCAACTGAGTTAGGAAGGTCGCCTGTATCTTCGGGTGTATTGATACACCATCCAAAGTGAAATGAATTACTT
This sequence comes from Salvelinus sp. IW2-2015, assembly GCF_002910315.2. Classification (NCBI taxonomy): domain Eukaryota; kingdom Metazoa; phylum Chordata; class Actinopteri; order Salmoniformes; family Salmonidae; genus Salvelinus; species Salvelinus sp. IW2-2015. The sequence goes on along the minus strand of NC_036867.1, from coordinate 29,596,994 downwards.
CACCATGCTCAAAGGGATATTGAATGTCTACTTTTTATTTATTTATACCCATCTACCAATAGGTGCCCTTCTTTGTGARGCATTGGAAAACCTCCCTGGTCTTTGTGGTTGAATCTGTGCTTGAAATTGACTGCTCGACTGAGGAACCTTACAGATAATTGTATAAGGTAGTCATTCAAAAATCATGTTAAACACTATTATTGCACACAGTGAGTTCATGCAACTCACTGTGACTTGTTAAGCAAATCTTTACTCCTGAATATATTTAGGCTTGCCATAACAAAGGGGTTGAATACTTATTTTTATTTATTAGTAAACATTTGTAAAACATAATACCACGTTTACATTATGGGATACTGTGTGTAGACCAGTGACTCAAAATCTAAATTTAATCCATTTTAAATTCAGGCTGTAACAACATGTAGAAAAAGTAAAGGGGTGTGAACACTTTCTCATGGCACTGTAAGTCCTTTGTTTTGGGGTTTTGGGTGAAACAATGGCTAAATGTATATTTCCAAGTCCTATATATCCTAAGATCAAGGGGTTTARAAATTCACTATAATGACTGGAAATCTGACAGACTTGGTTTTTAATGTAAAGATATAGCCTAATCATAGTATCTGTAGTAGAAAGCAATGGGTTAGAAAAAGCCTACATATCCAACCCATAAACTAAAATGCAACATCAGTTTATGGCCAGCTACGTGAACTCATTGATTTATCTTGCAATAGATGTTGTTCAATTGGTAATATTCATTTTTGTCTTATTCTAATGCCTCTTAAGGGGAAAGTAATGTACAAGTAACTGAAAATAGTCAGATCCCGTTACCAATATTGGGTAATCCAAAAGTTACAGTACTGATTACAATTTTGGATGGGCAACTAGTAACTGTAACTGATTACATTTAGAAAGTAACCTACCCAACCCTGCACACACTAGCCAAAACACTCTGACCTCACTCAACCTGCCTCTCCAACCCCCCCCCCCAGAAAAGAAATGGTTCCCTATTTCACAAGGAGAGTTCTTGAAACGCTGAACCCTTTCAAACTCCTGCCTCTGGGTCTGTATTCAAGGGGGGGGGGGGGGGAGTAGCTCTCTCCCATCCGTCAGAAATAGAGAGTGACTCAGATTACGCAACAGTCCATCCCATCGTGCGGGAGCCAGCAGAAGGACAGACAAATAAAATGTGATTTGATTTTGAGAGGATTTTTTCTCTCTCAATCCATGATTGTTTCCCAATTATCTCTTTTTCATCCCAAAGTGTTATCTTGTTCACATTCCTTCAATGATTTTAAAGGACATTACTGGTATAAGAAAGCCACCAGTCCAATGCTTTTATAATTATTGGTACGCAACGTATAACTTTATAGGATAGGGGCCAGTTACACACATACATTAATATACACCAATGTAAAATGTGAAAACAAAAATATTGGGAAGCACTGTCTCAGAGGAAAAAGGGCATAAATAAATAAAATCACACAAGCCACGCTCCATGATCAGACAGAGACATATTCAGGGATGCAAACTGGTGAGGGCCTTACACTGAAACATGCAAAAAATCCCTGCTAGGGGGAAATGCAGGTTTTAACTAACTAATTAAAGAACAATTAAAATGATCTACATGATCAGTCTCTCTGTGTAAAATAAAAAGTGGTTAATGTGAACGCAACACAGCTAAAAACTAAGGAAAGCAATCCAATGTTATTTGTTGCCTAGACACTCAAGTCTTGAAAAAAAACAATACACTAATATTGCAGTTAGCCATGACAGCCTTTATAATAGAATGCTTGTGACCACACATACACACATCTAAATATTGCACTTGGGAAAAAACATCTTAAACCTCTACTTTTACTGTTCTAACATCCTAGTTGTGTTTTTTTTATTTCTTATTTTTTTAAGTAAAAGTAGTTTTTGCATCACTACCCCAAGTTTTCATTTGTTGGTCAAATATGACCAGTATGTATTTCCTATGAAATAAAATCTAAGTAATTAATAAAATATCTTGTTTTTAAATGTTCTTTACTCACCATTTTCATTTGTCCTTTTCAACTCATTGAGTAAAAGGAGTTTCATAAGAATGTTGCCAGATATACAACCAAAATGGTTTTACAGATGCTGGATGAGGATGCCATTGGTGCCTCTGACTCAGAATCTGAGGTATCCAATTCAGAGGACACAGACTATGTGCCTGTGGCTCAAGTTGGAGTTGTGGATGCAACTGGTAGTCCAGCTGTCCTAGATGATTCTACAGATGGGGAGGATTCCTCCTCTGAAGAGAGTGAAAACCAGTCAARCACACTGAGTAAAAAGGGGTCTTACTGGAGTGAACACCCCCCACCCACTAAAGGCTGGACCAGAAGCCATAACATTCTAAGGAGCTGCCCAAGGCCTGTGCTGTGGTCAACCGATGTGTCACCAAAAGTTGCCTGGGAGCGGTTCATTAGTGACAACATCATTGAGGAGGTCCTAAAGTGTACAAATTTAGAAGGATGGAGAATAGCAACAGCAAAGGGGACAGAGTGTAGAGAGGTCAACAAAGAGGAACTTAAGGCCTTTATCGGCATGGAGAAAAGGTGGGATGTCTCCAAACGGGAGCTATTTTTGGATCCACTGCAGAATCCAATGTACAAGGCCACCATGTCGGTCGGAAGATATGAGGATATCCGTCGCTACCTGAGGCTTGATGACAAGAGGACCAGAGTGTTCAGAGAGGCAACGGACCACCTGTCAGCATTTCGGTATGTGTGGGACCTTTTCCTAGCAAACTGTAAAGGGTCATCTCCAGCGACTGCGTCACAGTGGATAAGAAACTTTCCTCCAGACATGACGCTTGGCATTCCATCCCAAAGAGTTCAATCTTTGTTTCATCAGACCAGAGAATCTTGCTTCTCATGGTCAGAATCTTTTAGGTGCCTTTTGGCAAACTCCAAGCGGGCTGTCATGTGCCTTTTACTGAGAACTGGCTTCCATCTGGCCACTCTACCATAAAGGCCTGATTGTTGGAATGCTGCAGAGATGGTTGTCCTTCTGGAAGGTTCTCCCATCTCCACAGAAGAACTGAGGCAATGGAAAGATGTGGTGTGATGAAAGAGCCATGCCACCACCACTCAGATCAGCCAGGGCCAGAAGAGGAAGAGGTGCCAGCTCTGCCCAAGCACAAAGGAAAGAAAAGTCAGTTGCTAGTGTTCTCAGTGCAACACACCCGTCTGCAAAGAGCACAGTCACATGCTTTGATTTGTAACAAATGCACAGACTAAGACAGCATAAGTAAGCATCACAAACACGCACACTTTTCTGAATTCACAATTGTTAGTGTTGTCGTTTATATTGATGAACTTTGTATTTTCAAATAAATGTTTTTGAAATATTATAAAACATGCTTAAGGTGGTTTTATTTTTGTTTTCACACTAAAAGGTTGAATGTGAAACTTGGATTGTAATATTGATTGTAAGAAATAATAATTTTCTTAATATGTTATCATTGAAATGTGTATCAAATTGTTGAAGAGCGACTAAAAACATTTCAAACAATACAATAATTATTGAAAGGTCCAAATCATCACTCAAAATAATTATGTTCAACAAAAAGGATAATATTTTAGACCCATATGAATAAAACACAGATATTACATTATCGGGTCATTYTGACCCAGCATATGCATTCTTGGTGTGCCATGTTTACTATGCATCCTAGGGTTAAAGTAGAAATAGAATGGAACAGGCGTTCTATGTTTGCTCTATTATAGTGGCCACTATAGTRGACATCGATCACGTGGCACAAGGCTACATGTGTGCAAAAATAACCCCCCTCACTCACACAAGTGTTACTGTCAAGTTCAACACAACAAAAGCAATATCTTTGGGCTACACTGCACATTATTACACTGTACACTTTCTGCCTGCAGACATCTGTTCTACAATGTGCCAGCAGAGCATGATACCCTGTTGGCATAATCTCTTTCAGGCTGAGAGTACACAAGTGGCATACCCCTTTTTATCCACTGTATTGAAAGAGGGAAAGTGTGTGGCGTTTCTTTCACCTCTATTGGCATCCAGCTTAATGAGCAAGGCCCAGCTCCAGCTACACTTGATCCCCGAATCCACTTGTTTAACAAGCAAGTTAACACCTCATTTTCATCTAATTCTCTCATTCTGAAAATTATCCACATACTGTAGAGGGAAAACATTAGTTCAAAGATAGCAGTTGGTTCGTTAGCTAGATAACTAGTTAACATTTCACACAGATTGCCAAGGTCCAGTAACAGGCTGACTACACYGCTCGCGACACGTGCGAGCATTGCAAAATACATTTAGAAATCTATATTATTCAATTATTGCGCGCGCCAATGAGCGTCTGCGTTGCCAAGGGATAAAATAGAAGTCAGTTCTATTTCTGACGCAGATCGTGCTGCAAGTCCTGCCTCTCCCATCTCCTCATTGGTTTATAGAAGCAGGTACCCACGTGCTATCTCCTCATTGGTTATACCCACGTGGGTGACTGAAGACGAACAAGGTCAGTGGCGGTAATGCACCTAATTTATGAAAGTTGCCAATCACRATATAAAGTCAAGAGAAGAAAAAGCCTKGAAGGATGAAAGATGACTAGAAACGATTCGGTTKACCGTTTTATKTGTGGATTAATTGGTGGAGTAGAGAACCTTCTGCATTWCAGTTAAAATAACAACTCAATGTTAATATCCCAGGACAAATTAGCTAGCAACAGCAAGCTAGCTAAATAGGACAAATTAGCTAGCAAGTGCAAGCTAGCTAGCTAAATTGCCATAAATGTTTAATGCTTTTCGACCTGTCCCCAAATTAATATAATTGGTTCAGAGATAGTTTTGATATTTTAACCTACGTGTCGTGATCGCGTTTGGCCAGTTATACCAGTTAATAGTATAGCGAATTGGTTAGGTTACTAATGTTAGCTCATYTGAKGTTGTAACGTTAGCTAGCTAATGTTAGCTGTCTGACTATTAGTCAGCTAATTTTCACACAAACTCAATTATTTGATCAGCTAAGTAGGCTAATGTTGCTCAACATTTCTCTGGCTAGCTAACACGGAACCCAAACCGGCAGCACACGTGCGCCATCATGCATAAATGTATTTTGTCCTATTTAGCTAGCAACAGCAAGCTAGCTAAATAGGACAAATTAGCTAGCAAGTGCATGCTAGCTARCTAAATTGCCATAAATGTTTAATGCTTTTTGAACTGTCCCCAAATTAATATAATTGGTTCAGAGCTTGTTTTGATATTCTAACCTGCGTGTCGTGATCGCTTTTGGTGTGGGGGGCCAAAATACATTTATGCACGATGGCGCACGCACGCAGCCGGTTTGGGTTCCGTGTTAGCCCTTGGCAATGCAGATGCTCGTTGGCTCGCGCGAGCAGTGTGGGTGCAATAATTGAATAATATAGATTTCAAAATTTATTTTTGCAATGCTCGCATCACATGCAGTCAACCTTTAATGCTTCTCACCTACCCCTTCGTTATCGTTCAGGGGACGCGCTGCTGTAACTGCCAAACTGTATTGCACTATCTGCTGTCTTGCCAGAGTGCGCACTGATTCTGTAACCAGCAAATTGGTTGTCTCTTCTCTCTACAGTTGCGTGCGTCATTCTGTTGTTATGTGAACGATTGGCTGAGCCTTGGATACAGCCAGTATTGCTCCAAACGTGCATCACTTGTTCGCTTACAGCCAGTAATGATTCAAAGCACCCCCCCATCCTCCCACCCCCACACAAACTTTTTCTCATCGGATCTACACCATTCACGTAGGTCACCTATTTTGGATTCAAAACGGCGAATTTTGCCGAAAGGTGACTAGTTTGCATCCCTGCATTATTTATTTGTGCTGTGAGACCCTGGACAAAAATAACTCTGTGGTTGGGAGGGAGGGAGGGGGGGGGGGGGGGGGCGAGGTCTCACAGAGGGCCGCAGGTGCTGCTAGCACTGAGGATAAAAACAACCTCAGAGAGAGGAAATTACTGAGACCACAGGGCTGCTTGGAAGAAAGGAGGTTGGGGGGGGGGGCAGAATGAGCTAGAGGGCGCAAGGAGGAGGGAGAAAGGGGGTGCTAGAGAAGGAGAGACAAAAAAGAAGGGGGGAGACATGGAGGAGTTACAGGTGGCAATAGCATGCAGACTAGGAGGAGAGGATCGGAATACAATAGGTGATACAGGGAGCGTTCCCAAACGGGAAGAGAGGGAGACAGGGGTAAAGACAATGGAGAGACATAAAGCGTGTCAAGCGAGACAGATCATACTTCCATGACCCGGTCACGGACTGTTTGGGAGGTTGAGGGAACATTGTGTGTGTGTATACGCGCTCAGCTCTGTGTGGAGCCTCTTACAAGGAGTGACTGTAGGAGTCTGCTTTCTGAAGAGTGTACAGGTGTGAGGCAAGGATGGAGGTATAGGGGTATAAGAGTATAGGGGTATAGGAGTACAACTGCATTTCCTCCAACGCAGGGACAGGGCAACAGTGACAGAAACATAGTCAAGTCTCAAAAAGAGARAAGAAATAAACGAACCTCTAGACCAGGGGTATTCAAATCCTACCCTGGAGGTCAGGGCCTATGACTTAACTTTTCTGTATACCAGCCACTGTGGCAGGTAAATAAAGAAATCTACCAGCCACTCAGATTTTTTTACCAGACAAAATATTTTTACAGTATAATTGCACAAAAAAAACACATGAGCATGCTTAGTAACGTTTTAAAACAAGAAATGTATTACTAGTAACAATGTGGTATATTGCTCAATTTAATGTAATATTCTGTAACCGGAGTCATTTTACCAAAATATCACAGAGGCAAAAATATTCAGCTGCCGCTTTAAGGTTCCTTTGGTAAGAGGGCCACTCAAGTCATCACTTGTTCCTGTGAGAATCTCACTAGTAGAGGCTGACAATGTCTCTTTTTGATAGCAGTGGAAGGAAAATCGAACATTGAAAAGCAACCTTTTGAGCAAAACAATGTAAATTGAAAAGAAACGTGAGGACAATGTCTCAATTTAGTAGACTTTAGTAAATTAGACCGACTTTTATGCCTGTGCGCATTGCTTCTAAAAACTACTTTTTCAGTACTTCACTGTCTGTGCTCACAGAGCCCACACAGATAGTATTGCTGCATGAGGTGGGATAGCTGTAACGGTAGGAGTCCGATTTCTTTGTGCATTACTAGATATTAAACAAAACGGCAGAAATGCATTTGTAAATGTAATTTTAGGCCCTGCTGGAGGTCCAAAGTACTGCTGGTTTCTATTGTTCTTGATAATTAAATTGCACCAACCTGGTCTCCCAGGTCTAAATCAGTCCCTGATTAGCGTGGAAGAATACATTTAAAAAAACAGTGGAACTGTCTTTGAGGTACAGATTTGTATTTGAGGACTCTAGACTCCAACCACATCTCTGGACACAAACAGACTCATGGACTTTTTTTTGTTCTCGTCTTTGTATTACATTTTCTAGGCTTACAGTATTTTACTCAGCTGAGCACAGTTTGTACTTTTAGACGAAGTCTTTCTCACCATTTCAGCTGGTCTGGCATGGAGGTCATCAGGGGGAGGTGTCACAATTTCCAGTGGTGGGGCCAGGGCAGAGTCACTGCTGCTCCTCACCAGTAGAGGGATGTCTGGGAAATACCAACACACACAGAAAGAGAAAGAGAAAGAGAAAGAGAGAGAGAGGAGGTCAATGTTGTCCATCAATGCAAATGTGAGCCTCATACAGTAGTACACTGATTGTGTTTGTGTATACTTATCTACGCTTGGTATTAAGTTAAGCACTGTTTTCCAACAACACAAATCCACTGTAAATCTGCCCAAGATTTTGAATCGTCAAGATATGATTTCAGTGCCTTTTTGACGAGAGGATGAAATAAGCATCGGAGGGACAGAGGGAGGGAGAGAAAGAGCGAATGAGCCGGGACCAACACACATACTTTGCGCCCCCCACCCCTCCCTAAATGGAAAGTCAATCTGATCAGCAGCTGCTGCTGCCCACCCCCCCAACCCACCCGTGCCTTGCAACCTAACCCACTCCCCCAATCAAGCCAATTACACCACATGAAACGACTTCGGGTACCAGAGAGGTACACCGAACTACAGGGGAGGAAAATATTTTTACTCTGCTTTTAAAAGCGGCATCAGGGCCAGACCTCAAATAGGCCCGGTCTAACTCCCAAATGGCACTCTATTCCCTATATAGTACACTACTATATAGAGAATAGGGTGGGCCCTGGTCATAAGTAGTGCCCTACATAGGAAATAGGGTGCAATTTGGGACACATATGAAACCACATCTAAAGAGCTGTAGGGGCAACTGAGCTTTTTATACGACTGTAACCTAAAGAGAGTTGGTTAGACCTGGACGCCACAGAGGAGCGAGATAGAAAAAGGCGAAGGAGAGGGAGGAGTAAGGGAGAGAAGTCAAATCTATCTCTCTGATCTTTATCATCCCGTCATCAATCTCACTTTAAAGGGGAAGAGGCCAGGTCTTTCTGGTCCAATTGGGCCAAAATAAAAGACGGATGAGTATCAAGTATATGAAAAAGTTCAAAGGAGAAGTGTTATTGCACTGTATCAGCCAGTCCCACTTTGCTCCTTTGACCTTGCTTTGATGTTAGGACTATGGTGGAAGCTCCGTCCCTATGGTAGCGGCTGTATGAAAGGCCTAAAGGATAGATCCTCTGCAGAGACAGGAGTAGKGGCCAATCATTTTTATTGACCGCATGACCTGACCAGGACAACCGCTCCTTGCTCTAGTGTTGACCCACCCAGGCAGCTAACCACATCAACCAAGCAAGTCACCCTACACCATACAGACAACCTCAGACCAGACCTACCAGGAGGTGTTCTCTACTAGAGTAAATACACACACACTTTCATAGGCAGGCACACACACACATCTTAAGGAATCCAGAAATGCATCCACCTTAACAACCAATTTCAAAACCCCTACAGTGCTATGCTCCTATAAAAGGCCCACCATCTGGAAGCCCATTTTTCCAACGATTTACAAAGAAACAGACACCTTAGAATAGTGTCCCCAATGTTTAACCGAACACTGCTTCTGTTAGCCGATGATGTATTGTCTGTCTGGAAGGTAAAGCTCTGTGTTTAATCCTCTCTGTCACTTGGATCTGTGTCCTATCTGTCTATCACAGCCTTTGTCTGTTACTCTATGTGTGTGTGTGTGTGTGTGTGTGTGTGTCTTTCTCTCTCTCAATTACTCTAGGTTCCCTGACTTATATTAAAAAATACTTCAGAACATTTAAAATGTTGCTCATGACATCTAGAGGCAGAGACCAGGCAATAACTCTACGTACACCCCAAACCCATATTTTTTCCCACTGACATTTCCATTTGTACACATAGGGTAGAGATTTAAAAAGGGGTTCTGTATATAGAAGCAGTATCCTAGTAAAACCTTAATGGACAGCTTTACAACCAATATTGTCCCAGTCTCTCTTACTAGTGGACCTACCTGCATGACATCTCAATATAAGTTAAACACAAATTAAAAACACATATGCATTAACACTTTACTTTCACACACAGCGAGATATACAGTGGGGCAAAAACGTATTTAGTCAGCCACCAATTGTGCAAGTTCTCCCACTTAAAAAGATGAGAGAGGCCTGTAATTTTCATCATAGGTACACTTCAACTATGACAGACAACATGAGGAAAAAAAATCCAGAAAATCACATTGTAGGATTTTTAAGGAATTTATTTGCAAATTATGGTGGAAAATAAGTATTTGGTCAATAACAAAAGTTTCTCAATACTTTGTTATATACCCTTTGTTGGCAATGACAGAGTCAAACGTTTTTTGTAATCTTCACAAGGTTTTCACACACTGTTGCTGGTATTTTGGCCCATTCCTCCATGCAGATCTCCTCTAGAGCAGTGATGTTTTTGGAGCTGTTGCTGGGCAACACGGACTTTCAACTCCCTCCAAAGATTTTCTATGGGGTTGAGATCTGGAGACTGGCTAGGCCACTCCAGGACCTTGAAATGCTTCTTACGAAGCCACTCCTTCGTTTCCCGGGCGGTGTGTTTGGGATCATTGTCATGCTGAAAGACCAGCCACGTTTCATCTTCAATGCCCTTGCTGATGGAAGGAGGTTTTCACTCAAAATCTCACGATACATGGCCCCATTCATTCTTTCCTTACACGGATCAGTCGTCCTGGTCCCTTTGCAGAAAAACAGCCCCAAAGCATGATGTTTCCACCCCCAGCTTCACAGTATGTATGGTGTTTCTTTGGATGCAACTCAGCATTCTTTGTCCTCCAAAACACGACGAGTTGAGTTTTTACCAAAAAGTTATATTTTGGTTTCATCTGACCATATGACATTCTCCCAATCTTCTTCTGGATCATCCATAACTCTCTAGCAACTTCAGACGTGCCTGACATGTACTAGCTTAAGCAGGGGACACATCTGGCACTGCAGGATTTGAGTCCCTGGCGGCGTAGTGTGTTACTGATGGTAGGCTTTGTTACTTTGGTCCCAGCTCTCTGCAGGTCATTCACTAGGTCCCCCGTGTGGTTCTGGATTTTTGCTCACCGTTCTTTGATCATTTTGACCCCACGGGGTGAGATTTTGCGTTGGAGCCCCAGATCGAGGAGATTATCAGTGTCTTGTATGTCTTCCATTTCCTAATAATTGCTCCCACAGTTGATTTCTTCAAACCAAGCTGCTTACCTATTGCAGATTTAGTCTTCCCAGCCTGGTGCAGGTCTACAATTTTGTTTCTGGTGTCTTTGACAGCTCTTTGGTCTTGGCCATAGTGGAGTTTGGAGTGTGACTGTTTGAGGTTGTGGACAGGTGTCTTTTATACTGATAACAAGTTCAAACAGGTGCCATTAATACAGGTAACGAGTGAGAGACAGAGGAGCCTCTTAAAGAAGAAGTACAGGTCTGTGGAGAGCAAGAATCTTGCTTGTTTGTAGGTGACCAAAATACTTATTTTCCACCATAATTTGCAAATAAATTCATTAAAAATCCTACAATGTGATTTTCAGTTTTTTCTTCTCATTTTGTCTGTCATAGTTGAAGTGTACCTATGATGAAATTACAGGCCTCTCTCATCTTTTAAGTGGGAGAGAACTTGCACAACTGGTGGCTGACTAAATACTTTTTTGCCCACATGTATATATTTTTATTATTTTACCTTTATAATTAGGCAAGTCAGTTTACGAAACAAATTCTTATTTACAATGGCGGCCTACCCGGGCCAAACCCTAACGAAGCTGGGCCACTTGTGTGCCGCCTTATGGGACTCCCAATCACGGCCGGTTGTGATACAGCCTGGAATTGAACCAGGGCTGTAGTGACGCCTCTAGCACTGAGATGTAGTGCCTTAGACCACGCGCCACTCGAGCTCCTAATAAATACATGTAGGGTGTGACCAAATACTGTGGGGGGGGGGGGGGGGGGGGGGGGCTGGGAATTGTACAGTATAACATAATTACAACATTATTTATTGACTACATTATAATTGATATTTGACTACGAGTATCGATGTCAATTTTATTTCCATTCGTGATCAAAACAAATTGTCTCATGCAGTCTCTGCAGCAGGCATATAGCGAGCTAGATGTTTGGAACATCAAATTGCAATATCGAATTGCAATACATACATACATTCAGAAAGTATACACAAACCTTATCCTTTCTCACATTTTGTTGTGTTACAGCTTGCATTTAAAATGGTTTACATTTAGATTTGTGTCACTGATCTACACACAATACCCCATAATGTCAAAGTGGAATTTAGTTTGTAGTACATTTTAGAAATTAATAAAAAAATGTTACGCTGAAATGTCAATAGGTATTCAACCCCTCTGTTATTTAGGCAAGCCTAAATAAGTTCAGGAGTAAACATGTGCTAAACAAATTGCATAATACGTTGCATGACCTCATTACGTGTTCAATAATAGTGGTTAAAAGTGGATTCCACCATAGTATAGGAGAGTTAAAATGGTTATTCCATCAAACTTCAAATGATTAGAATAGTTCACAAAACAGAACATCCAGGTTAAGGTTCAGAGGCGAATGCTCGCGAACAGGAATGTTCCAAGTTCAGACAGAAGGGGGAATCAGATCGCTATGATCGCCAGGAACCTTACTTTTGATTTATACTTTCATTTGTTGCGCTACTAGTACTGCCTGTTGACGTTAAGGAGGTAGCTACAGTAGCTGGATGATATTAACATCTTCGGTTTTTATTTGATTAAATCTACTTTATTTCATCGAGGTGCTTACTACTAACACCCTGGTACGACCCGTAGCTCCCGTTCTCCTCAGTCCGTGAAAACACAGAGAGAAATGGGTGTCGCTGATTACTCCTGTGTAGAAGTCCATAATGTGAAATAAAGCACACAATGAATAAATGGAGATGTGAGACAGAATGTGTTTTACTTTTCTCCATGCTCCTCTATAGAACAACTTGACAGATGGTGCATTGAAGAATGACATATTCAAGTCCTGACATTTTCATAATACCATTGCAGGTATGGTTATATTGTCTATGAATTACTATTATACAGTCTTTGTATTGAAGTTTGTTTATTACTGTAGTCTATACATTATTGCTTTGTCTATAAATGTGATTGTGTGGGTCCGTGAAAACAGAGAGAGAGAACAAGTTGTCAGACGGTGCGTTGAAGACTGATCATTCCTAACCTGACTTTTCATAATACCATTGCAGATCTACATAAAAGCCCAAAAAGACAGCCATGGTGTGGCTCTTCATTTCTTGGTTCTTTTGTGGTACTTATAAAGACCGCTACAATGAGGCCAATGGTGATTTTAATGGTTGTGAAATGAGAAAACGGAGGATGGCTCAACAACATTGAAGTTACTCCATTATATTAACCTAAATGACAGAGTGAAAAGAATACATGCACAGAATTAAAATATTCCAAACCATGCATCCTGTTTGCAACAAGGCACTTAAGTAATACTGCAAAAAAGAGTTATGTTTGTGGCAAATCCAACAACACATTACTGAGTACCACTCTTCATATTTTAAGCATGTGGTGGCTGAATCATGTTATGGGTATGTTGTCATCGGTAAGAACTAGGGATTTTTGGGGGGGGATAAAAAGAAACGGAATCTATAAGCACAGGCGAAAACCTGGTTCAGTCTGCTTTCCAACAGACACTGCGAGATGAATTCACATTTCAGCAGGACATTAACCTAAAACACAAGGTCAAAACTGGAGTTTCTTACCAAGACAAGATTGAATGTTCCTGAGTGGCCTMGTTACAATTTTGACTAAAATCTACTTGAAAATCTATGGCACAATTTGAAAATGGCTGTCTAGCAATGATCAACAATCAACTTGACAGAGTTTGATGAATTTTGAAAAGAATAATGGGTAAATAGTGTACAATCCAGGTGTGCAAAGAGACTTATCCAAAAAGACTTACAGCTGTAATCACCGCCAAAGGTGATTCTACAAAGTATTGACTCAGGGGTGTGAATACTTGTGTAACAGTTTTTTCTGTACTTCATTTTCAATAAATTGGCAAAAAACACGTTTTCACTTTGTCATTATGGGGTATAATGTGTAGATGGGTGAGTAAAAAAAGAAACAGTTTAATCAATTTTGAATTCAGGCAGTAACATAACAAAATGTGAAATAAGTCAAGGAGTATGAATACTTTCTGAAGGCACAGTTTCGTATCGGCACCTAAGTATCATGATCATATCGTATCGAGAGGTCCCTGGCAATTCCCAGCCCTACCAAATACCAGCTCAGACTACTCAGTCATGGACAAAAAGCACTTCAGAGTCCTCCCAGGGTAAGGTACCTATGATTTTGTTATATGAAGAGGCTGAGTACACATAATTAGGGCCCAGAGTATATCCTCACCTGACTTGACCAGGAAAACTGATGACCAAGGTACAGATCAGTAAAATGTCTCCCTCTTCARTGCTCCCACTTTAAGGGGCAAATCCTAACTCCAATTTTTAAGTAGAATTTTCAATGGGAGATTAAGTTTTTTGCTTAAGTGGGATTGAACATTTGCTTCCTAAACCTGAGGCATTTAGGGAGAGCTAGGGAGAATCTCAATAGCATATTCTTCACGTCCTCTCGCCGCCTCCTCAAAACCCATTGGATGAGAAAGCCAGAGGCGTCTCTGACCTCTGACCCTAGAGCATAGGTTCATGGAAGATCAGAAGGCCCAGAAGAGAACGGCAGTAGATTGTTTWGTCTTCTCTGTCTTTGTCTCAATTGTTGAGTTCAATGATAATCCATTGAGGAGCATGTATCCTAATGGACTGCTAATTCAGTTTGTAATATGTAATGGAATTCTGAATATTTGAAAAAAAACTCGCTCTTCAAAACGGTTATTGATCTCATCTAAACTAAGGCAAAGCCACAGATGAAATAACCATTCCCATTTGGTCCTGTGTGTGTGTGCGCGTCTGTGTGGGAGCGTGTCTGTGTGCGCCCAGAGTGATCTTGTCTCGTCAGATCAATAGAACCCTCCTGCCCAGGGTGCTCGTGGGACGCAGTGATAAGGACTGTCATCCCCTCTCGCCAACAGGAGTGTGTGTGTGTGTGTGTGTGCGCTCAGTGCAGTACAGTGATCGATGCAGGTCTAATCATCCGACTGGGACTCTGGTGGGGCTCAATCACAATGTTAAAACAACCAAGTTCCAATCCTGTCCTCTACACTGTTATAGCACATCCACACACATCTGTCAAATTGTACCACTAAACAACACCCAGTGTTATGACTGGGGCCAGAAGTATTTCCTCACCACAGAGCCTAGCGAAGGAACTACTGCAGTCTGCCGTTATCTCGCTTTCCAATCAAGGTGCATGAATTGAGGAGAAAACTGAAGTGAAAATGCACTCACCACAGGAAAAAACTATGAACAGAAAAAATAAAACTCTAGTTACGGCACATAAGTAGGACATCATGACCGATCATAAAACAAGACCATGTACGCTGAACAAAACATAAACGCAACATGTAAAGTGTTGATTCCATGTTTCATGAGCTGAAATAAAATATCTCAGAAATGTCTCCTAAGCACAAAAAGCTTATTTCTCTCAAATGTTGGGCACAAATTTGTTTACATCCCTGCTAGTGAGCATTTATCCATTGCCAAGATAATCCATTCACCTGACAGGTGTGGCATATCAAGAAGCTGAATAAACAGCATAATCATTACACAGGGCCACCTTATGCTGGGGACAATAAAAGTCCACTCTAAAATGATTTTWTTTTCTCACACAAAACAATGCCACAGATGTCTCAAGTTTTGAGGGAGAGTGAYGTCGGAGGGGAAGGCTGTCGTTTTACGGGCTCCAAACCAACTGTGCTAATTTATTCTTCATTTCGCATTGTTTGTAACTCATTTTGTACATAATGCTGCTGCTACCGTYTCTTATGTCCCGAAAAAAAAAGTTTCTGAATATTAGAACAGCGATTACTCACCTCGAACTGGGCTAAGATTTTTTTCTTTAATGAGTTCGATGCGAAGGACATACTGCTTTGTCAAGACAAGGCCCAAATCTGTCATAAGCGTGAAGAAAAGATGGGGAAAGAGGGCAGGGTAACTTGTAAGAATTCGCAGATGAGTAGGTAAACCCCCAAAACACTCAGTATTATTGGCCAACGTGCAATCATTGGAAAACAAACCGGACGATCAAGACTATTCTACCAACGGGACATTAAAAACTAACATTTCATGTTTCACCAAGATTTGGCTGAACAACGATACGGATAATTAGGGCTGGCCGTCTTCTCCATGTATCGGCAGGACAGAGCAGCTACATCTGGTAAGACGAGGGGCGGGGGTGTGTGTCTATTTATCAATAACTGCTGCTGCGCAAAGTCTGATATTAAAGAAGTCTCGAGGTATTGCTCGCCTGAGGAAGAATACCTCATGATAAGCTGTAGACCACACTATCTACCAAGAGAGTTCTCATCTATATTATTCGTAGACGTCTATCTCCCAYTACAAACCGATGCTGGCACTAAGACCGCACTCAACGAGCTGTATAAGGCCATAAGCAAACAAGAAAATGCTCACCCAGAAGCAGCCGGGGACTTTAATGCAGGCAAACATAAATCGGTTTTACCTAATTTATACCAGCATGTGCAACCACCGATGGGAAAAAAACTCAAGACCACCTTTACTCCACACACAGAGACGCATACAGAAACTCCATTTGGCAAATCGGACCATAATTCTATCCTCCTTATTCCTGCTTACAAGCTAAATTTAAAAGCAGTAAGTACCAGTGACTCACTCAATACGGAAGTGGTCAGATGACACGGATGCTATGCTACAGGTCTGTTTTGCTAGCACAGCCTGGAATATGTTCTGGGATTCATCCAATGACATTGAGGAGTATACCACTTCAGTCGCCGGCTTCATCCATAAGTGCATTGACGACGTCGTCCTCACAGTGACAGTACGTACATTTCCCAACCAGAAGCCATGGACTACCGGCAACAACCACACCAAGCTAAAGGGAAGAGCTGCAGCTTTCAAGGACCGAGACACGAATCCAGATGCTTATAAAGAAATCCAGCTATGCCCTCAGACGAACCATCAAACAGGCAAAGCATCAATACAGGACTAAGATTAAATCCTACTACACCAGCTCTGACACTCGTCGGATGTGGCAGGGCTTGAAAACTATTACGGACTACAAAGGGAATCCCAGCCGCGAGCTGCCCAGTTACGCAAGCCTACCAGATGAGCTAAATGCCTTTAATGCTCACTTGAGGCAAGCATCACTGAAGCATGCTTGAGAGCACCAGCTGTTCCAGACATCAACACCATCATGCCAGAAACCCTAGGCCCACTCCAATTCGCATACCGCACCAACAGGTCCACAGATGACGCAATCTCAATCGAAATCAACAATGCCCTTTCCCACCTGGACAAAATAACCACCTATGTGAGAATGCTGTTCATTGACTACAGCTCAGCATTCAACACCAGAGTGCCCATAAAGTGTATCACTAAGCTAAGGACCCTGGGCCTAACACCTCCCTCTGCAACTGGATCCTTGACTTCCTGACAGGCCGCTCCCAGGTGGTAAGGGTAGGCAACAACACATCTGTCACGCTGATTCTCAACACTGGGGTCCCTCAGGAGTGCGTGCTTAGTTCCCTCCTGTACTCCCTGTTCACCCATGACTACATGGCCAAGCACGACTCTAAAACCATCATTAAGTTTGCTGACGACAACGATGAGAGTTTGATCACCGACAACAATGAGACAGCCTATGGGGAAGTGGTCGGAGACTCCGCAGTGTGATGCCAGGACAACAACCTCTATCTCAAAATGAGCAAGACAAAGGATCTGATTGTAGACTATAGGACAAGGAGGACCGAACAGGCCAGCATAAACATCGACGGAACTGAAGTTGAGCAGGTTGAGAGTTTCAGGTTCCTTGGTGTCCACATCACCAACCAACTATCATGGTTCAAACTAGGGTTGCACATTTTGGGGAATATTCAGAGGTGGAAACTTTCCGTGGGAATTAACGGGAATATATGGGAATTAACGGAAATATATGCAAATTAATATTAATACCATTTAAAATGTAGATGTTTTTTTGCATTGGATATACTTACTATCTCATATGGAAACAGAAATATAAACCTTTTACTTTATCATAAGTAGACATAATTATAAATGATTAAATCCTTCCAATAGTAAAATCCAAACTTGTTATGAATTGAAATTTAATTAAATGAGTTGACTCTTCACACGGGATGATGTCACTGAACATCAAAAGGGAATATTGAACGATCCACAATGATCCATTGCATCTCCCAAAGACGTTTTCAACATACATCTGTAAAGTGATAGTCTAGAAACTAAAGCTTTGGTTGTCTTCCTCTCAGGCTTCCATGTCTTCTCCCTGGACCTCCTCTATGTCCACCTCTTGAACATCAGACTCAACAGCCTCACTCTGAGGCCTCATCTTTACTGTCACTTTCCAACCTTGTTGAGGATGGCTCATTGTCAGGCTCAAAAAGCCAAAAATTTGCCAGGATGGCCACCAATTTTTCAACCCTTGTATTGGTCTGCCTGTTGTTTGCTTTGGTGTGTGCGTTTCCAAACAAGGACCAGTTGTGCTCTGAGGTGGATGATGTTGGTGGGATTTCGAGGATGATGGAGGCAACAGGAGAAAGAGCCTCAGATCCACAAAGGCACTTCCACCAGGTGTGTGATGAGATATGTTGGCACAACTGCCATATTGCATCTCCATCCTAAAGCCCTTACTTGGAAGTGTACTTCGCCAGACTGCCAAGAACCTTGCCCTCATCCAGGCCAAGGTGGCGAGACATGGTAGTGATGACACCATAGGCCTTGTTGATCTCTGCACCAGACAGATRCTCTTGCCAGCATACATGGGGTCCAACATGTACGCTGCGGTGTGTATGGGCTTCAGGCAGAAGTCTTCACGCTTTTTGATGTATTTCAAAACTGCAGTTTCCTCTGCTTGGCGCAACAGTGAAGTGGTCAGAACAGTACGGATTTCTTCTCTTACATCTGCAAGCAGAGTCTGAACATCAGACAGGATAGCATTGCCTCCCTCAATCCGTGCAATGGCTACCACTATAGGTTTCAGGCTGCTTACCACTCTCTCCCAAAATACATCATCCAGGAGGATCCTCTTGATTGTGCTGTCCATATCGGCAGACTGTGATATGGCCATTTCTTGGAGAGACTCCTTCCCCTCCAGGAGACTGTCAAACATGATGACAAAACCACCCAACGGGTGTTGCTGGGMAGCTTCAATGTGGTACTCTTATTCTTCTCACTTTGCTTGGTGAGGTAGATTGCTGCTATAACTTGATGACCCTTCACATACCAAACCATTTCCTTGGCTCTCTTGTAGTGTATCCTTTGTTTTCAGTGCCATGATGTACTTGAGGAGCAGATTCAATGCATGAGCAGCACAGCCAATGGGTGTGATTTGAGGGTAAGACTCCTCCACTTTAGACCAAGCAGCCTTCATGTTCGCAGCATTGTCGGTCACCAGTACAAATACCTTCTGTGGTCCAAGGTCATTGATGACTGCCTTCAGCTCATCTGCAATGTAGAGACCGGTGTGTCTGTTGTCCCTTGTGTCTGTGCTCTTGTAGAATACTGGTTGAGGGGTGGAGATGATGTAGGTCATTATTCCTTTCCCACGAACATTCGACCACCCATCAGAGATGACTGCAATACAGTCTGCTTTCTCTATGATTTGCTTGACCTTCACTTGAATTCTGTTGAACTCTGCATCCAGTGAATGAGTAGATAAAGCATGTCTGGTTGGAGGTGTATGCTAGGTGATAAACATTCAGAAATCTCTTCCAATACACATTGCCTGTGAGCATCAGAGGTGAACCAGTTGCATACACAACTTGAGCAAGACATTCATCAGCATTTATCTGACTACGTTCCCCCATTGAGTCAAAAAAACATCTGATTCCAGGAGGACCATGAGCTGTTGCTATCGATAAGGTGTCTGATTCATCATTTTCACCTCRAATAGAAGTAGAGGGACTTTTGTCAGAGGTTGCTTGTTGTGAGCGCTGAGGGAACTTTATGATTCGGCATCTTTGTTGCATTCTTCACATATGAATTGGCACAGTATGTACACAGCTTTTCCTTCTACATTTGCTRCAGTGAAATGTCTCCACACATCAGATAGTGCCCGTGGCATTTTCATGTAAAGATTAGAAGAAAAAAAAGAAGAAAAAATTCTATGTACAGATAAATAGTTAAGCAGTTAGATTAAACAACTCCTTTGTAAGATACATGTTTTTAAATGAAAATGTAAGGAAACAGGTGAATTAACACTCAGTTAGCAGGCTCAAGCGAGCTAAAACCCACATGGTAGCAAAAACTAACAGAAATTGATAAGTTAGAAATGATTTAAACACACTTTTCTGTTGGCTACTATTTTCTAGTTAACAAAAAAATCATGTACGTCCTATAAAATATATTCATCCCAGCCAGTATTGTAATCAAAACTTACCAGAAAGCATGTTGTCCTTGGTTCAGACAGTGTAGTAGTGTGGGCTCAATAGCATCTCATTAGCGTGCAAGATCTTGAAAATCAGCTGTACATTTGATGGAAGAGTGCACTGCACATGTGATGGAAGAATACACCGTGCATGCAGAGGGTTGCAACTCCATTGAATTGGGGATAGCTTAACCAAAATATGCCACAAGACCTAGAATTCCCTTGTGCATCCCACAAAAAAAGGTTCACTGTTATAAGCTAAATTTTTTATGAGTTTAAGCAAAATTCCCAAAATTCCAGGGCTTAACTTCTGATGGAAAAATTAAGGAAATTTACCGGAAAGTTTCCCACCCTTTGCAACCCTAGTCCAAGACACTTGTGAAGAGGCAAGACAGTCGTGAAGAGGGCAAGACAACATATTCCCCCCTCACGACACTGAAAAGATTTGGTATGGGTCCACAGATCCTCAAAAAGTTCTACAGCTGCACCATCGAGAGCATCCTGACCAGTTGCATCACCGCCTGGTATGGCAACTGCTCGGCATCTGACCATAAGGCGCTACAGAGGGTTGTGCGTACGGCCCAGTACATCACTGGGGCCAAGCTTCCTGACATCCAGGACCGGTGTACTAGGCGTGTCAGAGAAAGGTCCCAAAAATGTTCCAAGACTCCAGTCACCCAAGTCAGACTTCTGCTACTCCACGGCAAGCGATACCAGAGTGCCAAGTCTAGGACCAAAAAGCTCCTAACAGCTTCTACCCCCAAGACATAAGACTGCTGAACAACTAATCAAATGACCACCTGGACTATTTACATTGACCCAGCCTTTGTTTTTCCACTGCTGCTACTCTCTGTTTATTATCTATGCATAGTCACTTTACAAATTACCTCGACTAACCTGTACCCCCGCACATTGACTTGGTATGGTACCCCCTATATAACCACGTTATTGTTATGAAAATGTATTGTGTTACCTTTTGATTGATAATTATTTTTATTTTTTTAAACTTTTGTTTATTTAGTAAATATTTTAACTATATTTCTTTAACTGCATTGTTGGTTAAGGGCTTGTAAGTAAGCATTTTACGTTAATTCGTTATTCGGCGCATGTGACAAATACAATTTTTTTAAATTTTAATTGGCATGCTGACTGCAGGAATGTCCACCAGAGCGGTTGCCAGAGAAGTGAATATTAATTTCTCCATCATAAGCCTCACAAGTCCTCAACTGGCTGGCAGCTTCATTAATTAGTACCCACAAAACACAAGTCTCAACATCAACAGTGAAGAGGCGACTCCGGGATGCTGGCCTTCTAGGCAGAGCTGCAAAGAAAAAGCCATATCGCAGACTGACCAATAAAAAGAAAAGATTAAGATGGGCAAAAGAACACAGACACTTCACTGTTGACGTTGAGACTGGTGTTTTGTGGGTACTATTTAATGAAGCTGCCAGTTAAGGAATAGTGAGGCATCTGTTTCTCAAACTAGACACTCTAATGTACTTGTCCTTTTGCTCAGTTGTGCACCGGGGCCTCCCACTCTTTCTATTCTGGTTAGAGACAGTTTGCGCTGTTCTGTGAAGGGAGTAGCTCACAGCGTTGCACGAGATCTTCAGTTTCTTGGCATGGAATAGCCTTCATTTCTCAGAACAAGAATAGACTGACGAGTTTCAGAAGAAAGAACTTTGATTCTGGCCATTTTGAGCCTGTAAACGAACCCACAAATGCTGATGCTCCAGATACTCAGCTAGTCTAGTCTAAAGAAGGCCAGTTTTATTGCTTCTTTAAATCAGCACAAAAGTTTTCAGCTGTGCTGACAAAATTGCAAAAGGGTTTTCTAATGATGATAATGCCTTTTAAAATGGTTAAAAAATTGAATTTTTATTCAAAAAGCAGTTTCCTGCTACAACAATCATTTACAACATTAACAATGTGTACACTGTATTTCTGATCAATTTGATGTTATTTTAAATGAACAAAAAATTGGCTTTTCTTTGACCCCAAACGTTTGAACTGTAGTGTATATACAGTGGGGAGAACAAGTATTTGATACACTGCCGATTTTGCAGGTTTTCCTACTTACAAAGCATGTAGAGGTCTGTCATTTTTATCATAGGTACACTTCAACTGTGAGAGACGATACCTAAAACAAAAATCCAGAAAATCACATTGTAATGTATTTTTAAGTAATTAATTTGCATTTTATTGCATGACATAGAGTATTTGATCCTACAACCAGTTAGAATTCCGGCTCTCACAGACCTGTAGTTTTTCTTTAAGAAGCCCTCCTGTTCTCCATTCATTACCTGTATTAACTGCACTGTTTTGAACTCGTTACTGTATAAAAGACACCTGTCACAACACTCAATCACACACAGACTCCAACCTCTTCCACAATGCCAAGAGCAGAGAGCTGTGTAAGGACATCAGGGATAATTGTAGACCTGTACAAGGCTGGGATGGGCTACAGGACAATAGCCAAGCAGCTTGGTGAGAAGGCAACAACTGTTGGCACAATTATTAGAAAATGGAAGAAGTTCAAGATGACGGTCATCACACCCTCGGTCTGGGGCTCCATGCAGATCTCACCTCGTGGGGGCATCAATGATCATGAGGAATGTGAGGATCAGCCAGAAGACACACGGCAGGACCTGGTCATTGACCTGAAGAGAGCTGGGACCACAGTCTAAGGAAAAACCATATAGTAACACACTCACGCCGTCATGGATTAAATCCTGCAGCGCACGCAAGGTCCCCTGCTCAAGCCAGCGGATGTCCAGGCCCGTCTGAAGTTTGCATCAATGACCACTGGATATATCGACAGAGAGGAGGCAATGGGAGAGGTCGGGATCGTTGGTCTGATGATGACAATGAAATAGAGCTTTTGTTTGCTCTACAACTCCAAGTACTGCACCGGTTCCCTTGGCAGGATTACGAAGATGAGTATCAGGGATACCTCCCAAAATAGAAGACTAACACTATTCCCCAACCGTGAACTTATACGTAATGGACAGAGGTGGACACATCTATCACTCTCTTCTGCTCGGGATCTGCTCTTCTTTGCCATAAGAGGTGCCATGCGACGCACTTGCCATATCCCTGGTATTCCGGGCGATGCGCTATACTGCGTACTTCGTCGCGGCGCCCCATTGCATCCCTGCGTACGATCTTTCGACCAGAACAACGCTCCTTTCGCTCAGCCTAGAACGCAGCACTCTGATAGATGGGTGCGTATCGGTCTGGGCTCGCTTCCACGCATTGTAATCACTGTGACCCGAAACACCAGCCACGGTGCAACTAACGTGAGTGTGCGCCTCCCGCTTAACAGAGAGTATTAGTCATGAAGGTGCCTGTCGGAGTGTGGGCCCCATAGCCAGTCTCCAGACCTGAAACCCCAAGAGCATGAAATCCTTTGGAGGGAGCCGAAAGGTCGATTGCCAGTCGACAGCCCCGGAAACCTGAGAGGATTAGCTGGAGAAGGTTGTAAGCTGGGTACGGAGAGTGGGGTCCAAATGGAAGATCCCTGTAAGCCCAAGGACAGTGATGTGCAAGGGAATGGTCAAGGAAGCTACAGGAGGAGAAACGGGTGTGATCTCTGTAGATTGAAGGAAGCTAAGGTCTTCTGTAACGACCATAATTAGTTCAGAGGGATCTGGACTTGTTTCTGATGATATGAGGAAGAAGGATACTTAACTGGAGGATCGATAGTGAGGAAGGCAATAAAAATGGAGCGCAGACATTAAGATTGGATAGGAGAGTGAGTGGAAGATAGAAGGAGGGACGAAAAGAGAGAGGGAGTAGACGACGAGAGGCGTAAAGGACACGCAGAAGGAGAAGGAAGGAGAGGATCGGAGAAGAGAGGAGTGAATGGAGATTTGGTAGCCTGGGGAGTTATTCTGTGGGTTGTTAGAGTTCCGCGGTCTCTCGCGAGAAGTGTGAAAATGGGTAAACTATGTGATAAAAGAATTACAGGATCGGCGTGCTAAACACTGCTTGTGTAGAGTAGGAGGAAGAAGACTGCGAAAACATTGTCAGGTACGAGGTGTCAAGATAGACTTGTGTCCCCGAACTGTTAGTTATATAGGTAGATGCTTAAAAGAGATATTGGTGATTTGATTAATACTATTATGTGGGGGTGTAGCCAAATGGGCTCAGAAGGAGAAAAGAGAATGGAGCAAGGAGTAGGTGGAGAGTTGATAGGCGAAGAGCGGAATGGGAAATGGCAGATTTTGTTGGGAGTATGGCGGCCGACTGAAGCCTAACACATTAATATATTAGACAGGTGGGGACATACTGTAAGATAGCATGCACATAGCTAGTAGGACATAGGCGGTAACGGGTACATTAGAGAAGTGTTAGTTCCCAAGGATTTCTGTGTGTGTTCTGCCCCTCTCGCTAACGTCGCGCCGTAGGTGAAAAGACGCTCTCGCCCGCCGGCACACAGCGGAGCACAGTGGGTGTGAGTACGAGATATAGAGGACGCACAGAAAAGCCAGAATGATGCTTAATTAGAAGATGGAGTAAAGAAAAGACAAAGAGAGTGCCGCGTGTGGCACACGATGAGAAGAGGGAGTCCTGAGTACAGACAGTGCGGAGAAGTGGACTGGGGATGTGAAGGGAGGTATGGTAGCTGAGAAAGTGTTTAAGTGAGTTCTCCACCCATGCTTTTGTTAGTAGACTGAGACGAATTAAATAAGCTGCTTTTGTCATCTCAACCTATGTGGGGGAGCTCCATAGGGCCATGTCCTAACTATGTAAGGGGTTGAGGGGTGGCAGGAAGGGGTCCTAAAAGGTTTTTTAAAAAGGGTTCAAATGAGAGGCATTGAAAAAAAGTCTTCATGCTCGGCTGGACCCTGGGCACGCTAACAGGCTACAGTGTTAATCCAGTTAGTTGCTGAGTCCCATCCCAGAGCACTGCGGTTGGTTAGCGAGGAGCTGTGATCCAGAACGCCAAGGGTTAGGGAGGAAGCGGTGAGAGTTGGGGGGCAGCTGGGTGGTTGGGTGAGTGACTGGCAGGTGGTGAATGGTGTGGTAGGGGGTGGCAGAAAGAGGATGGGGGGGTCAGAGGGGTTGGCACTCTGCTCTGGGTCATGGAACATCTGATGGATGGTGGGAGAGGAGGATTGACTGAAAGAAAGGGGGAGAAGGATGAGAGAAAAGGAGGACAGTAGTAGGAGAGAGAAAGGGGTGTGAGGAAAGAATAAACAATATAACGATATCTAAACGATATAACCGCCATCGATAAAAGACAGTACTGTGCAGCCGTCTTCATCGACCTGAACAAAGGCTTTCGACTCTCAATCACCGCATTCTTATCAGCAGACTCAATAGCCTTGGCTTCTGAAATGACTGCCTCGCCTGGTTCACCAACTACTTCTCAGATAGAGTTCAGATCAAATCGGAGGGCCTGTTGTCCGGACCTCTTGTAGTCTCTATGGGGGTGCCACAGGGTTCAATTCTCTGGCCGACTCTTTTCTCTGTATACATCAATGATGTCGCTCTTGCTGCTGGTGATTCTCTGATTCACCTCTACGCAGACAACACCATTCTGTATAGATCTGTCCCTTCTTTGGACACTGTGCAAACAAACCTCCAAATGAGCTTCAATGCCATACAACACTCCTTCCGTAGCCTCCAACTGCTCTTAAATGCTAGTAAAACTAAGTGCATGCTCATCAACCGATTGCTGCCCGCACCCTCCCGCCTGACTAGCATCACTACTCTGGACGGTTCTGACTTAGAATATGTGGACAACTACAAATACCTAGGTGTCTGGTTAGACTGTAAACTCTCCTTCAAGACTCACATTAAGCATCTCCAATCCAAAATTAAATCTAGAATCGGCTTCCTATTTCGCAACAAAGCCTCCTTTACTCATGCTGCCAAACATACCCTCGTAAAACTGACTATCCTACCGATCCTTTTCCGTGACGGCGATGTAATTTACAAAATAGCCTCCAACACTCTACTCAGCAAATTGGATGCAGTCTATCACAGTGCCATCCGTTTTGTTACTAAAGCCCCATATACTACCCACCACTGCGACCTGTATGCTCTCGTTGGCTGGCCCTCACTACATATTCGTCGCCAAACCCACTGGCTCCAGGTCATCTATAAGTCTATACTAGGTAAAGCCCTGCCTTATCTCAGCTCACTGGTCACCATAGCAACACCCACCTGTAGCAAGCGCTCCAGCAGGTATATTTCACTGGTCATCCTCAAAGCCAACACTTCCTTTGGCCGCCTTTCCTTCTAGTTCTCTGCTGCAAATGACTGGAACGAAGTGCAAAAATCACTGAAGCTGGAGTCTTATATCTCCCTCTAACTTTAAGCATCAGCTGTCAGTGCAGCTTACCGATCACTGTACATAGCCAATATGTAAATAGCACACCCAACTACCTCACCCCTATATTATTACTGACCCTCTTGCTCTTTTGCACCCCAGTATCTCTACTTGCACATCATCATCTGCACATCTATCACTCCGGTGTTTAGGCTAAATTDTAATTATTTCCCCTCTATGGCCTATGTATTGCCTACCTCCCTACATTTGCACACACTGTACATAGATTTTTTTCTATTGTGTTATTGACTGTACGTTTGTTTATGTGAAACTCTGTGCTGTTTGATTTTGTCGCACTGCTTTGCTTTATCTTGGCCAGGTCGCAGTGTAAATGAGAACTTGTTCTCAACTGGCCTACCTAGTTAAATAAAGGTGGGGGAAAAAATAGAACATGAGGAGAAGGGTAAGAGAGAAATAAAGGGGGAGTGAGGAAAGAAGAAAATGAGGCGAGAAATGGAAGAGAAAGAAAGGGGAAGTAGGGAAGAAGAAAATTAGGAGGAAGAAGGGGATTTGGGAAAAGTGTGAGAGCCGGAGGTTAAGTTTTCTGTAACGGTACACCTTGGCCTAGATGTTTACATTAAAAGGACATGACTTATCCCAAAGAATGCCAGAGCCGCACTTAAATCCTCTTTCACAGGCAGTGAATTAAAAGCTGAGCTTCTCTTTACATAGCAGTTCTAAATTCTGTGAGGTTGTTAAATGAACATGCACGCAAGTATGCTTAGTCATGCAACCACTCACCTAAAACTGCACACGTATACTAACAAACTACAGTGACCACACACGTACATTGTTGCGCCATCTCGCACGCACGCCACACACAAAGCCCCAATGTTTTTCCCCATCTAGTGAGTGTGTGTGAGTGTAACTGCCTGCCTGTGTGTGTGTGTGTGTGTGTGTGTGTGTGTGTGTGTGTGTGTGTGTGTGTGTGTGTGTGTGTGTGTGTGCCTGCGTTCAGCCTGGCCTTGGCAGGCAGCTAAAGTGAATCCCACCTAGGGAGCACTACCGAGGGGAGACCTGGGAAACGTAGTGTTTGTTTAACCCTGGCGAGCCTCCTAAAAAGGGCTCAGCTGTCTATGAGGGCCCCAAGCTGGGATATACAGGGAGAGCTTCTGGCTCAACAGCCATACTTTGCTGTCGGATACTCATATTTCTCACACAGCCAGTGAACCACCATTTGACAAACCATGAGATGTGGGCAGTGTCCGGATACCCGTAACTGCATCCTAAATAGTAGGCCGCTGGGGTATTCGAAATGTATAATATGTGAAATTTAGTATGCTATAAATGCCAGAATGTTACACTCATTTAGTCTTTTCATTTAGTACGAATTCGTTGCATGCTATGGAGGAAGAGAATCGACAAAACAATTTTGCAAAAGATGACATTCTCAGTGTGTGTGAGCCTACAATGTTGATATTTGTTGCTTACTGCATACATTTCCACCAAACAATAGTATGTAGTTTGATTAGTTTGATTATGTAGTTTTAGTAAGTAAAAGTGAGACAAATTTCGGACACGGCCGTGGTGTTTCCTCGACCAATAGGCTAGGGCCGGGCAAAACTACTAACTAATACAAGGAACACGTAAAACCAGGGGACCAACTTTGGTTTTAGAGGTGGGGGGGACATTATATATACATATATATATATATATATAAGAATTAACATTGTTATCCAGTCGGATAAACAAACCAAACAGCCTACCCGACCGCTCGGAGGCATCCGCATGGTCCTAAAGCACACTGTTGCCTCGTTTTGTATCACATTCCAATGATAAAACTGGGAGGGGACACAAATGCAATTTCAGAATGTGGGGGGACGTCCCCCCCATCCCCAGTGAAAGTTGCGTAAAACTATATAAATATATTTTTTTATGTCATTACTATGTTACCACCCAACGGTGTTCCCATCCTATACCAATAGTTGAAGTGGACTGAAATACTCTATGTGTCAGTACACAATTTGACTGCAGTTAGTCTTTATATTTAGGTGCCGGTAGTCAACATATTTTTTAAGTGAATATTCCATAAGAGGTGCCGGTACTCAAGCAGTCATTCAAGCATTGTCCCACACCAACATGTACCACCAAATCATGGGTGTTACTTTACTGTTCATGCCATAGCCCTGAACAACAAAATCAGTTAGTGGCGCTCTACTGTGGTACGTACTGGCTTTGAGGGTAGAGGCATTAACCTCTATCTCTCCTCCTCTGGTTGGCTGAAAGTAGGAGGACTGGCATTCGTAGGGGTCAGGATCGGGGTAAGTGCTGGGGCTAAAGTGGCCCGTGGAGCCCCCGCCGCTGCCCGCTGGGCTCGCTGTCGCCCTCCTCTGGAACTCCTTTGCTTCAAGCACAGACGCACAACAGGACTGGAATCATACAGGATTAGAAACAATAGGGCGGTAAGGTAGCTTAGCGGTTTGAGCGCTGGGCCAGTAACTGAACGGTCGCTGGTTCGAATACCTTTGTATTTTTATTTCACCTTTATTTAACCAGGTAGGTGATAAGGGAATTTATATGTTTAAAGTAATAATAAGAGAATCTGAATGACATTAAGAGTAATGACTAAAGTATTTCACCCTAATAGTTAGAAAAGTTGAAAAAAACTGACCCTCCGTTACATCTTGACGTGTCATGTCGTAACGTACAGCACGCATAAAGCAACTATTTCTGTCTTACAATCTCTCCACCAGGTGTAGCACTTCTCTGATCGTTTAAAAACAAGAAATGGACAGTGACGGGGGTAAGGGGGGGATACCTAGTCATTTTTTTCGTCATCATTGCATGCGATCATCATTCTCAAAGCCGCTGTTTACTTCTAAGATCACTTTAGCACCGCCCTAAAAACCCGATTCAAATTCGACACAAACCTTCAAATAGGTATGTAATGACACATTATATAAACTCTTTATAGTGTTTTATTTACATTTTAGAGGCGATAAGGTGATAAGTTGGACAGATCGAGTGAAAAAAGCAATTTTCCCACACGACATCTGTCCTTCTCACTATAATGTATTAGTTTTGCTTCCCCACCCGCCATTTTTAAAAAGACCCGAAGGAGCTCATTGCCTTCTTGAATTATGCAGAAACGGGCAGCGTGAAGGCCTCGGCATGAATTCTGTTGGAAAGGGGAGAAATTGTGCTTTACAATGGTATTGCAATTACAGTTGATCTGGAAGTATTACGTTTTTGGGGCGCTAAAATAAGGTAAATTGTACAGACCAAGGTGATGTACGAGTTTACGTGAGTTTACATTAGGCTAGTTGAGAACAAGTTCTCATTTGCAACTGGGACCTGGCCAAGATAAAGCATAGCMATTTGACACATAAAACAACACAGAGTTACACATGGAATAAACAAAACATACAGTAGAAAAAAGAAAACAAAAAGTCTATATACAGTGAGTGTAAATGAGGTAAGATAAGGGAGTTAAGGCAATAAATAGGCCATGGTGGCGAAGTAATTACAATATAGCAATTAAACACTGGAATGGTAGCTGTGCAGAAGATGAATGCGCAAGTAGAGATACTGGGGTACAAAGGAGCAAGATAAATAAATAAATACAGTATGGGGATGAGGTAGATAGATGGGCTGTTTACAGATGGGCTATGTACAGGTGCAGTGATCTGTGATCTGATACCTAAGCCAACAAGGTAAAAACAAATCTGTTGATGTTCCCTTGAGCAAGGCACTTCATCTTAATTTCCTCCAGGGGTGCCATACTACTATGGCTGACCCTGTAAAACAACATTTCACTGCACCTATCCGTTGTATGTAACAATAAAACATGCATTTTCTTTATTTAAATACAACGTAATTATCAATAGAAGCATTCTGTAATAGAGTCATACTGTACACCAACCAGACACACAGTCAAATGGCCTATTTCCAAATGGGTGGCAAGTCAAACCTGAGTGGGTGAAAGTGTTCAGACCGTCAACAGAGAAAGAGTGGTTATCAACAGACAGAGGGACAATCTAGCCTCGTTAGACCCTTTTATGGATGTAATGGTGTGACAATAGTAAATGCTCATGTTCATGCTTTTTGCACGTACAATTGCAATTCATCCCTGTGGGAAGCGAACTGGTGGGAAATGCACTTAACATTAGCATAAGCCTGACAGACACACACCGCCTCCCGCATCCTCACACACGTACGCATCTGCAAACGCACAAAACAAACTTATCTACCAAACAGTAGGGAGAGGGCTGTGCATTCTCTAGGCCAGGAGGAGTGTGTGGTGCTCCACAAATACCATCAATCAACAGCGATGGCGAGAGAGAGCGAGAGATATTGAGAAAGAGAAGGTGTGTGTGTGTGTGTGTGTGTGTGTGTGTGTGTGTGTGTGTGTGTGGTGTGGTGAGCCAGCCAAACCCAACATGATTTATAGGGATCAAAACAGCTCTATCGCTTTCTGTCAACCCAAGACAGTGTATGAGGGCATACCAACAAGAGCAGCATGCGAATGTGATCTGTGCATTCCAGATGATAATAATAATACATAGAAGTTAGGACTAATTTGTCTTATCGTGGTAGCAAAACACATGCCATGAGGCCAGTTCAGTAAACCCAGTTAGCCATACGAATCAGAAACATACATATGCACAGTGTGTGTCTGTGTGCTCCCATGTGTTAATCGCTATTGGTTAACTGTGTTTACTAAAAACACACACACACAAGCACGCACCCACCCAGTCCAACAGTGGTAGGATTCGAGGTGTGTACACATCGGAATAAATAGTCAAATTAAATCTGACAGGAGAATCAGAACCTGTCAAACCCAATGACACAGTTGCCTCCACGAGCTGGACGGAGACAGGGATGGAGGCGCGAGCRAGAGAGAGCGAGCGAGAGACAGGGATGGAGAACAGAGAGAGAGAGATAGAGAGAGAGACAGAGAGAGAGAATTAGAGGGTAATGGTCCTCCGACACACTGCCGTGAATTTGACGTTTGACAAATTAGCACTTTGTTGGCGTGACGCTCTCATTAAACAGTGCTAGCACAGGAAATGACCACTTAATGAAAGAGAGAATGATAATCAGAACAGGGGGAAGAAGAAAACAAAGAGAGGAAGAATAAGTGAGACACAAATGCAAGAAAGAGAGAGCCATAGATTCATAGGAGGGAGGTGTGTGTGTGCGCGCACGCAAGAGAGCAAGAGGGAGTGAGTGAGAGAAAATCAGTGAGAAAGAGGAAGAGAAACACAGAGAAAGAGAGAGAGTTTTTCTGAATCATCTGCACCCATAACTGGGGGGTGGGGGGGGAACAATAAGCAATAACACGGTGGGTAGAAATAAATCATAAATCATGGCGTGAATGTCACACTTCTCACTCTCCCTTTCTACCATGATTCAATATCCTGACACCTCCACGCCCCAAACCAGAGGAAATTGGCCACACCAGAGCATAATGGGAGGGAGGGTGGGGCCAGAAAAAAGCATATCCACTATGTGATTGATTGATGCATTTTCGTCTTTTCCTCTCTTCCCTGGTCTTTTCCTATTCTCTACCTCTTTCTAAACCAGATGACTGTCCCTCACAGAGGATGAGAGAGTTGACTAATGTGGATGTGATGAGGAGAGAGTTATAGAAACCTCAGTGTCACAAACAGCTCAAAAAGAAGCACCTGTAGAGAGCAAGAGCCACCTCTACTCCTTGATACACACATCCTCAGTGTCCCCATAGTCACGGTGACACACACACAGCTCTCCTCAATTAGTCTAACCTCTGGGCACGAGTACCAAGGAAAGTCTAGAGTAGCATGTAAATTGGTAGTAGAGGGTTATACAGGTTGCCAAGCCAATAGCCATAGGAACAGTAGGTAGTGGTCTTCAACATAGTCCCAACCTCTTTATACTCCGTCAGGAAAACTCTGGAGCATTCCTGTGTGTGTGTGTGTGTGTGTGTGCGTGCGTGCGTGCGTGCATGCAAGCTTACTGTTTATCTAACCCTAACGCTCAGCTCAGCTGATGAGTCAAACGTGCAGGCAGTCAGCGCTAAAGGGGGCTGAAGTGGGATAAAGAGGGCTCATGTGTGCCAAAGGGTGCTAACAAATCCAGAAGGCTGCTAAGGGCTGATAACACGCACGCTGAAGAGCACTGTCAGGTAGGCTTGGGCGGTATCCAGATTTTTATACCGTTCTTCTGCCATCCCGGGATTTATGGTATTACCAGCATAACACACAAGGGGGTGCTAAAAATGCAAAAAAGCCCACTGGGCATCTATTACCAGAATGCTAACAAAATAAGTAATAGCGAATTTTCATGGACGCTTTTAACTACATGCTAACGAGCGCACTAATTGCAAATACAGCTCATAAAGTTAAACAAGTACAGTTGAAGTCGGAAATTTACATAGACCTTAGCCAAATACATTTAAACTCAGTTTTTCACAATTCCTGACATTTAATCCTAGTAAAGATTCCATGTCTTAGGTCAGCTAAGATCACCACTTTATTTTAAGAATGTGAAATGTCAGAATAATACTAGAGAGAATGATTTATTTCAGCTTTTATTTATGTCATCACATTCCCAGTGGGTCAGAAGTTTACATACACTCAATTAGTATTTGGTAGAGTTGCCTTTAAATTGTTTAACTTGGGTTAAACTTTTCAGGTAGCTTTCCACAAGCTTCCCACAATAAGTTGGGTGAATTTTGGGCCATTCCTCCTGACAGAGCTGGTGTAACTGAGTCAGGTTTGTAGGCCTCCTTGCTCGCACACGCTTTTTCAGTTATGCCCACTAATTTTCTATAGGATTGAGGTCAGGGCTTTGTGATGGCCACTCCAATACCTCGACTTTGTTGTCCTTAAGCAATTTTGCCACATATTTGGAAGTATGCTTGGGGTCATTGTCCATTTGGAAGACCCATTTGAGACCAAGCTTTAACTTCCTGACTGATGTGTTGAGATGTTGCTTCAATATATCCACATACTTTTCCCTGCCTCATGATGCCATCTATTTTGTGAAGTACTAGCCCCTCCTGCAGCAAAGCACCCCCACAACATGATGCTGCCACCCCCGTGCTTCACGGTTGGGATGGTGTTCTTCGGCTTGCAAGTCTCCCCTTTTTCCTCCAAACATAACGATGGTCATTATGGCCAAACAGTTCTATTTTTATTTCATCAGACCAGAGGACATTTCTCCAAAAAGTACGATCTTTGTCCCCATGTGCAGTTGCAAACAGTAGTCTGGCTTATTTATGGCGGTTTTGGAGCAGTGGCTTCTTCCTTGCTGAGCGGCCTTTTATTTTATGTCAATATAGGACTTGTTTAACTGTGGATATAGTTATTTTTGTACCTGTTTCGTCCAGCATCTTCACAAGGTCCTTTGCTGGTGTTCTGGGATTGATTTGCACTTTTCGCACGAAAGTACATTCATCTCTAGGAGACAGAACGCGTCTCCTTCCTGAGCGGTATGACGGCTGCGTGGTCCCATGGTGTTTATACTTGCGTACTATTGTTTGTACAGATGAACCTGGTACCTTCAGGCGTTTGGAAATTGCTCCCAAGAATGAACCAGACTTGTGGATGTCTACATTTTTTTTCTGAGGTCTTGGCTGATTTCTTTTGATTTTCCCATGATGTCAAGCAAATAGGCACTGAGTTTGAATGTCGGCCTTTAAATACATCCACAGATACACCTCCAATTGACTCAAATGATGTCAATTATCCTATCAGAAGCTTATAAAGCCATGACATAATTTTCGGGAATTTTCCAAGCTGTTTAAAAAGGCACAGTCAACTTAGTGTTTGTAAACTTCTGACCCACTGRAATTGTGATACAGTGAATTATAAGTGAAATAATCTGTCTGTAAACAATTGTTGGAAAAATTACTTGTGTCATGCACACAGTTGATGTCATAACCGACTTGCCAAAACTATAGTTTGTTAACAAGACATTTGTGGAGTGGTTGAAAAATGAGTTTTAATGACTCCATCCTAAGTGTATGTACACTTCGGACTTCAACTGTAGCTCATCCAGAACTCTTTGACTTCTCAAACACAGCAGAAAGCTAACACTCCATCTCCTTATTCATTCAGCCACTTACTTAGCTAACTAACAAAAACACAGTTGGAGAGTGTAGCACATCTTAGACAGTTATAAGATATCTGAGGGCAAACATTTAGTAGTGAATTGCATACACGATTAACTTCATCACCTCATGTGCGACGCACAACAGAGAGAGACTCGGTGATAGATACAGAACGCTGTGGACTCAACCGCTCCCGCGTTCTCCCATTGTGCTCTTTTACAACCAACACTTGACTGGCTGCTGTTCTGGGGAACTATGGTAAGCTTCATAATGAAAAATAATGTGATAAGCAAAATGAACAACACAGTCTGCTTTATCTCCTAACGTATTGGACAAGTTGACTGCAGGTATTTACTTAAAAAGTTGCTACAAATGTTCAAAATGATTCAACAATTTTAACAAAATAGTTTCAACAGTATAGGTAAACACCATTCCGTGTGCATTTCCAAATACCCCTGTATACGGTATGCCGCCCAACCCTACTGACAGGTGATACGCAGTGCCAACGCATACCATGCCATCTCAACCTAACTTGATGATATAATTACCTGAATCAGTGGGGTCCTAATTGGCCTGATGGGTGGATGGGGACACTGTCTCACTATCCCGATTCTCCACCCTTTACCCAAAGTGTGGACAGGCACACCTCCCATCATGTACACTGCTCAAAAAAATAAAGGGAACACTAAAAGAACACATCCTAGATCTGAATGAATGAAATATTCTTATTAAATACTTTTTTCTTTACATAGTTGAATGTGCTGACAACAAAATCACACAAAAATGTATCAACCCATGGAGGTCTGGATTTGGAGTCACACTCAAAATTAAAGTGGAAAACCACACTACAGGCTGATCCAACTTTGATGTAATGTCCTTAAAACAAGTCAAAATGAGGCTCAGTAGTGTGTGTGGCCTCCACGTGCCCGTATGACCTCCCTACAACGCCTGGGCATGCTCCTCCTGAGGGATCTCCTCCCAGACCTGGACTAAAGCATCCGCCAACTCCTGGACAGTCTGTGGTGCAACGTCGTTGGTGGATGGAGCGAGACATGATGTCCCAGATGTGCTCAATTGGATTCAGGTCTGGGGAACGGGTGGGCCAGTCCATAGCATCAATGCCTTCCTCTTGCAGGAACTGCTGACACTCCAGCCACATGAGGTCTAGCATTGTCTTGCATTAGGAGGAACCAGGGGCCAACCGCACCAGCATATGGTCTCACAAGGGGTCTGAGGATCTCATCTCGGTACCTAATGGCAGTCAGGCTACCTCTGGCGAGCACATGGAGGGCTGTGCGGCCCCCCAAAGAAATGCCACCCCACACCATGACTGACCCACCGCCAAACCGGTCATGCTGGAGGATGTTGCAGGCAGCAGAACGTTCTCCACGGCGTCTCCAGACTCTGTCACATGTGCGTGTGAACCTGCTTTCATCTGTGAAGAGCACAGGGCGCCAGTGGCGAATTTGCCAATCTTGGCGTTCTCTGGCAAATGCCAAACGTCCTGCACGGTGTTGGGCTGTAAGCACAACCCCCACCTGTGGACGTCGGGCCCTCATACCACCCTCATGGAGTCTGTTTCTGACCGTTTGAGCAGACAAATGCACATTTGTGGCCTGCTGGAGGTCATTTTGCAGGGCTCTGGCAGTGCTCCTCCTTGCACAAAGGCGGAGGTAGCGGTCCTGCTGCTGGGTTGTTGCCCTCCTACGGCCTCCTCCACGTCTCCTGATGTACTGGCCTGTCTCCTGGTAGCGCCTCCATGCTCTGGACACTACGCTGACAGACACTGCAAACCTTCTTGCCACAGCTCGCATTGATGTGCCATCCTGGATGAGCTGCATTACCTGAGCCACTTGTGTGGGTTGTAGACTCCGTCTCATGCTACCACTAGAGTGAAAGCACCGCCAGCATTCAAAAGTGACCAAAACATCAGCCAGGAAGCATAGGAACTGAGAAGTGGTCTGTGGTCACCACCTGCAGAACCACTCCTTTATTGGGGGTGTCTTGCTAATTGCCTATAATTTCCACCTTTTGTCTATTCCATTTGCACAACAGCATGTGAAATTTATTGTCAATCAGTGTTGCTTCCTAAGTGGACAGTTTGATTTCACAGAAGTGTGATTGACTTGGAGTTACATTGTGTTGTTTAAGTGTTCCCTTTATTTTTTTGAGCAGTGTATTTAAAACCATTGGATTGGTGTTTCATTAGCTGGAATGAGTTTCCACCATTGTTAAATTCATGACGGGAAGTGTGGAAGTGCATACTTTAGGACAGGGATCATCGACTAGATTCAGCTGCGGGACGATTTCTTCTTAATTACAAATAATTTGTCGACTGCAAATTGATCACAAGAAGACCAAGCAGATATTTGACTAAAACATAACAATTTCCAACCTTGCTTACATTTGTATACGATCACATACACAGAGTGTAAAAAACATTAGGAACAACTGCTCTTTCCATGACATAGACTGACAAGTTGAATCCAGGTAAAAGCTATGATCCCTTATTGATGTCACCTGTAGATGAAGGGGAGGAGACAGATTAAAGGATTTCTAAACCTTGAGAAAATTGAGACCCCGATTGTGGCTGAATCGAGGCTGTTCCGAGGGAAAAAGGGGGTGCAACTCAATATTAGGAAGGTGTTCCGAATGTTTTGTAAACTCAGTATTAGTATTTATTAAAAATGCCCATTAGCCAAGGAAGCAGCTACCCTTCCAAGAGTCCAGCAACATAAGACAGTTAGATACAGTTAAAAATACCACATGACATTACATTTCATAACACCTTACCCAACACATTCAGTGTTGCCACATGCCACCACATATTTACAATACACCATCCACGTGCACGTGTGTGTAGATTGCATTTCTCACCACGTGTGTCTGTGCCTGTGTCTCTCTTCACAGTCCCCGCTGTATTTATCCGTTTCTTTCCTATCCAATTCTACTGCTTGCATCAGTTACCTGATGTGGAATAGAGTTCCATGTAGCCATGGATCTATGTAGTACTATGCACCTCCCATAGGCTGTTCTCGACTTGGGGATTGTGAAGAGACCTTTGGTGGCTGTTTTTGTGGGGTATGCATCGGTGTCCGAGCTGTGTGAAGCAGACGGTGCATTCAGCACGTCAACACTTCTTACAAAAACAAGTAATGAAGTCACTCTCTCCTCCACTTTGAGTCATGAGAGATTTACACGCATATTATTCATGTTAGCTCTCTGTGTACATTTAAGGGCCAGCCGTAATGCCCTGTTCTGAGCCAATTGTAATTTTCTGAGGTCCCTCTTCGTGGCACCTGACCACACGACTGAACAGTAGTCCAGGTGCGACAAAACTAGAGCCTGTAGGACTTGCCTTGTTGTTAGTGTTTTTGAAAAGGCAGAGCAGTGCTTTATTATAGACAGACTTCTCCCCATCTTCGCTACTGTTGTATCAACATGTTTTGAACATGACAGTTTACGATTCAGGGTTACTCCAAGCAGTTTAGTCACCTCAATCTGGTCAATAATGGTTTAGTGAATGATTTTTCCCTAATATAATGCTTTTAGCTTTTGAAATATTTAGGACCAACGTATTCCTTGYCAGCCATTCTGAAACTAACTGCAGCTCTTTGTTAAGTGTTGCAAGGATTTCCCTTGCTGTAGTAGCTGACGCATATAGTGTTGAGTCATCCGCATACATAGACACACTGGCTTTATTTATAGTCATATAAAGACCGTCAATGAATCACCACACTAGGTGTGGAAACGGAAGGCTCTCTCTCTCTCTCTACAATACGTGACTAGACTGAGGGTGTAAGCGCACACAAAGATGTTTGCACACAACAGCTACTACCATCATCATTATGCTTTAAACCAACAAGTTCGCACAGTTTGACTTCAGTATTCAACATTTGTGGAATACTGAAGTGGGGGGATAATAAAAAAAAAACATTTCTACGTTTAAGTTTAGGAATTAAGTTAGGCAGATTTTGCTATACATGACGTTAGAGCTCAGGGTCTCCGCTTCACAGCTCTTTATGGGTTATGACTGACAGTCGTTATAAACTTGAGCACCGCAAGTTGCCTCCGTCCCTCCCGCTAATTGGGCAACTTTTGAAAAAAAAAAAAAATCTGAGTGAGGGAAATGCTGTAAATTAATAGAACTCGAAAGATGAGACGTTGAGGATTATAATAAATATCACGTTGATGTCATACAAGCAAGCCAGACACCCGAGTCCAAATATACAGTGCCGATGTTTATGATCACTATATTTGATTTAGTTACAAGACGACATGGCGTCGTACCCTGGGTTGTCCTGAACAGAATGAGCATAAGACAATTTGTCACGGACCACGCATCTGAATGCTCTTCATGACACCAAAATTACGATCTTCTCTGAATTGCCTTGAGAAAGC
The DNA here is from genome assembly GCF_002910315.2 of Salvelinus sp. IW2-2015. NCBI lineage: Eukaryota > Metazoa > Chordata > Actinopteri > Salmoniformes > Salmonidae > Salvelinus > Salvelinus sp. IW2-2015. Next base: position 29,558,194 of record NC_036867.1, on the reverse strand, counting down.
CTAACACTTTTTTTTTAGGGGGTAGATCAGCTTTAATAGTGAAGATAGATTGGAGCTTCCATCAATGTAATTGTCTGTATCATTGCCAATCCCCCATATACAGTGGGGAGAACAAGTATTTGATACACTGCCGATTTTGCAGGTTTTCCTACTTACAACGCATGTAGAGGTCTGTAATTTTATTGCATGACATAAGTATTTGATACATCAGAAAAGCAGATCTTAATATTTGGTACAGAAACCTCTGTTTGCAAATACACAGATCAAACGTTTCCTGTAGTTCTTGACCAGGTTTGCACACACTGCAGTAGGGATTTTGGCCCACTCCTCCATACAGACCTTCTCCAGATCCTTCAGGTTTCGGTGCTGGCGCTGGGCAATACGGACTTTCAGCTCCCTCCAAAGATTTTCTATTGGGTTCAGGTCTGGAGACTGGCTAGGCCACTCCAGGACCTTGAGATGTTTCTTACGGAGCCACTCCTTAGTTGCCCTGGCTGTGTGTTTCGGTTGTTGTCATGCTGGAAGACCCAGCCACGACCCATCTTCAATGTTCTTACTGAGGGAAGGAGGTTGTTGGCCAAATCTCGCGTACATGGCCCATCCATCCTCCCCCTAATACGGTGCAGTTCCCTGTCCCCTTTGCAGAAAAGCATCCCCAAAGAATGATGTTTCCACCTCCATGCTTCACGGTTGGGATGGTGTTCTTGGGGTTTGTACTCATCCTTCTTCTTCCTCCAAACACGGCGAGTGAGATTAGACCAAAAAGCTCTTTTTGTCTCATCAGACCACATGACCTTCTCCCATTCCTCCTCTGGATCATCCAGATGGTCATTGGCAAACTTCAGACGGGCCTGGACATGCGCTGGCTTGAGCAGGGGTCCTTGCGTGCACTGCAGGTTTTAATCCATGACGGCGTAGTGTGTTACTAATGGTTTTCTTTGAGACTTGTGGTCCCAGCTCTCTTCAGGTCATTGAGCAGGTCCTGCATGTAGTTCTGGGCTGATCCCTCACCTTCCTCATGATCATTGATGCCCCACGAGGTGAGATCTTGCATGGAGCACCAGACCGAGGGTGATTGACCGTCAGCTTGAACTTCTTCCATTTTCTAATATTGCGCAACAGTTGTTGCCTTCTCACCAAGCTGCTTGCCTATTGTCCTGTAGCCCATCCCAGCCTTGTGCAGGTCTACAATTTTATCCCTGATGTCCTTACACAGCTCTCTGGTCTTGGCCATTGTGGAGAGGTTGGCGTCTGTTTGATTGAGTGTGTGGACAGGTGTCTTTTATACAGGTAACGAGTTCAAACAGGTGCAGTTAATACAGGTAATGAGTGGAGAACAGGAGGGCTTCTTAAAGAAAAACTAACAGGCTGTGAGAGCCGGAATTCTTACTGGTTGGTAGGTGATCAATACTTATGTCATGCAATAAAATGCAAATTAATTACTTAAAAATTATACAATGTGATTTTCTGGATTTTTGTTTTAGATTCCGTCTCTCACAGTTGAAGTGTACCTATGATAAAAATTACAGACCTCTACATGCTTTGTAAGTAGGAAAACTTGCAAAATCGGCAGTGTATCAAATACTTGTTCTCCCCACTGTATATGTTTTTGTAAATATATTTTGATTTATTAGCTAGTCATGTTTGCAATAGAACAAGCTTTCCCAATGATGCCCACCTGACCCAGATAAGCGATTTATAATTGACCGTCTTAGTATTGCGTGAAAAGTAATTGTGTGATGGCGGGGATGCAGGGCTGTGTTCCAAACAAAACTGCAAGTGTGCTTGCTCTAGTTCCTCAACAACACAGCTAGGAGAGCTAAAAAAACTAAAAAACATTTTAGTTGGACTCTTCTTCGAGTCATAAAAGTGCATTGAAATTACTTAGGAACTGTGCACACTGTGGGGCCACTTGGGACACCAGTTTGACCTCTAACTCAAACCCATGTCATTTTTTTTGTCTTATGTTGCACCTATCCCACATTTTCAAAGAATATTCTTATGTTACTGAACGTATCCATAGTATTTTCAGATTTTGTTAACAAATGCGCCGWAAATCACAGTTAATGTACAATGCACATGAAATCAACAGTGTAGTCTAATAATTTTCCGATAATCTCCAAATTGTTCTCTTTTGATTACTTCTATGGTTATGCATATACTTTCCATATTTCTTCTTTAAGAAACATTTAGCCCTAGCCCTATATAGGACCATTCCCATGAGTGTAAATGGTTAAGGTAAGGGTTAAGGTTTGGGATAGGGTTAAAACCAAAAAAATCTAACGAGTGCCTAGCGCTGGGATTGAACGAGCAACCCTACATATGCATTGCTTGATGTTTGGGGTTTTAAGCTGGGTTTCTGTACAGCACTTTGTGACATAGGCTGATGTAAAAGGGGCTTTATAAATACATTTGATTGATTGATTGAAGCCAGCTCTCGTGGCTTTACACCCATCCTCCACCCACAACACCCTAGCAAGCCTACTTGGTAACAGCGCTCACCTTTGCCACTAGTGGCCGGTTTTGAATTAAATCTCCTGACGTCCTGGGGACTTGGACAAACGTTGAATAATCACCTTGGATCTCGAGTGACCTGGCTGCTCCAAACAGCCAGGGGCCATAGCTAAAAGTTTACATCTGAATCAAACAACTCAGAGAGAATAATAAACAGTGTGTGTGTGTTCCTGAGGGACTTTTCCCATATTGTACCTCTCAAAAGCCAAGCTGAACACCTAAACACGATGTTTACGCTCTCTGGACTTATACACAATGCTGGGATGACTGGATCATATTCATTACACTGTAGCAAAATGTTTTGCAATGGAAAATGAAAACAAGCGTTTCTTATTGGACAAGAAAGATCAGGTAGTCCTTCCCCATTTGCTTACATTGGACAAATGAATATTACCCTGTTGTCAAAGGGGATACAGTCCAGGTAGATTTAGTGCAGATGTCTGTGGCTTGTAACAAGCTCCCTTTCCGCCATGTCCAAAACAAAGTAATCAGTCACTCAGTCTACAGAGGTTCACATATAGGAGCTGCTGGAAAACATCCTTGCACACACACACCCTACATGGGAACAGATGAACAGTGCCACCTAGCTTGAAGCAACAGCAACTACAGCCCATTGTCTTTCAACCATATGACACACACACACACAGTAACAACCACTGYACCACAATACACTACACCACAATACACTACACCTGCCCCTCCCCCCACATACCTACTTCATCTCTCTCCAACCATTCCTTCTGTTCCCTCTCTCCGCTCTCCATCGCCTCTGTTGGTGTGTGGCACATCTCTATTGAGCTGCTGTGCTTTTGTCTGCCTGTCATGCATCTTAAGAGTCCCCCACTCTCTTCCTATTCCCCCCCTCCCTCTCTCCTTTGAAACTCCTGGAATGCATAATGCAGAAGCGAGGCGCGGGCTGCATCGTGATGGTAATACAGTTATCCAATCATCTCTGTCTCCCTACACCCCTCCACGCACAAACAGTCAAGGAACTGTTCAGCTTAAAGCGTGGGGGGCCTTCTCTTAAATATAGGGTCTACTCTAAACCTCTGAAAGAAGTAGAATACCTTACACCTCTGTCAGCACACAGTTAGTCTGCTTCCCAAATGGTACCATATTTCCTAGGTGGTACAGTACTTTTGACCAGGACCCAAATGGAATAGGGTGCTATTTGGTACACAGCCTTAGTCACAGGGTGAATCAAATCTCAAACCCAAACCTGATGGAAGATGCTTTTCAGATAGTGAAATTACTGCGGAATCATGTGTCAAAACAGTGAAAAGTAGAACGAAGGGAAAAGTGCTGGGCCCTTAAAATGCATCCTTCCCTCCTCCTTTCCTTGAAGCAATCACTGATCTGACATTGCTGGATTGGTGAAAGGCTACTTACTGTACATGGTGTGTGTGTGTGTGGTGTGTGTGTGTGTGTGTGTGTGTGTGTGTGTGTGTGTGTGTGGTGTGTGTGTGTGTGTGTGTGTGTGTGTGTGTGTGTGTGTGTGTGTGTGGTGTGTGTTAGACTGACCGGTTGTGTGCACAGATATGAAAAGGGTTGCATCATTGGAGTACATTTGGGTATGCATGTACTTTTACATGGCACCGCAAGAAATGATGACTCATGACATCAGTAGGCAGGTTTTTCTTCCATTCGTCACACCCTCGGCACCAGAGTCACCTGACACTGGACTCTACAAATGCCAATCAGGCAAAGCTCAAATGCCTTCTTTCTTCCTCCCTTCCTTGATGACTTGATTAGTGTACGGTTAGGAGCACTTCTATCATGTACAGTAAGTAGCCTTTCACCAATCCAGCAATGTCAGATCAGTGATTGCTTCAAGGAAAGGAGGAGGGAAGGATGCATTTTAAGGGCCAGCACTTTTCCCTTCGTTCTACTTTTCACTGTTTTGACACATGATTCCGCAGTAATTTCACTATCTGAAAAGCATCTTCCATCAGGTTTGGGTTTGAGATTTGATTCACCCTGTGACTAAGGCTGTGTACCAAATAGCACCCTATTCCATTTGGGTCCTGGTCAAAAGTACTGTACCACCTAGGAAATATGGTACCATTTGGGAAGCAGACTAACTGTGTGCTGACAGAGGTGTAAGGTATTCTACTTCTTTCAGAGGTTTAGAGTAGACCCTATATTTAAGAGAAGGCCCCCACGCTTTAAGCTGAACAGTTCCTTGACTGTTTGTGCGTGGAGGGGTGTAGGGAGACAGAGATGATTGGATAACTGTATTACCATCACGATGCAGCCGCGCCTCGCTTCTGCATTATGCATCCAGGAGTTTCAAAGGAGAGAGGGAGGGGGGAATAGGAAGAGAGTGGGGGACTCTTAGAATGCATGACAGGCAGACAAAAGCACAGCAGCTCATAGAGATGTGCCACACACCAACAGAGGCGATGGAGAGCGGAGAGAGGGAACAGAAGGAATGGTTGGAGAGAGATGAAGTAGGTATGTGGGGGAGGGCAGGTGTAGTGTATTGTGGTGTAGTGTATTGTGGTACAGTGGTTGTTACTGTGTGTGTGTGTGTCATATGGTTGAAAGACAATGGGCTGTAGTTGCTGTTGCTTCAAGCTAGGTGGCACTGTTCATCTGTTCCCATGTAGGGTGTGTGTGTGCAAGGATGTTTTCACGCAGCTCCTATATGTGAACCTCTGTAGACTGGTGACTGATTACTTTGTTTTGGACATGGCGGAAAGGGAGCTTGTTACAAGCCACAGACTCTGCACTAAATCTACCTGGACTGTATCCCCTTTGACAACAGGGTAATATTCATTTGTCCAATGTAAGCAAATGGGAAGGACTACCTGATCTTTCTTGTCCAATAAGAAACGCTTGTTTTCATTTTCCATTGCAAAACATTTTGCTACAGTGTAATGAATATGATCCAGTCATCCCAGCATTGTGTATAAGTCCAGAGAGCGTAAACATCGTGTTTAGGTGTTCAGCTTGGCTTTTGAGAGGTACAATATGGGAAAAGTCCCTCAGGAACACACACACACTGTTTTATTATCTCTCTTGAGTTGTTTGATTCAGATGTAAACTTTTAGCTATGGCCCTGGTGTTTGGAGCAGCCAGTCACTCGAGATCCAAGGTGATTATTCAACGTTTGTCCAAGTCCCCAGGACGTCAGGAGATTTAATTCAAAACCGGCCACTAGTGGCAAAGGTGAGCGCTGTTACCAAGTAGGCTTGCTAGGGTGTTGTGGGTGGAGGATGGGTGTAAAGCCACGAGAGCTGGCTTCAATCAATCAATCAAATGTATTTATAAAGCCCCTTTTACATCAGCCTATGTACAAGTGCTGTACAGAAACCCAGCTTAAAACCCAAACATCAAGCAATGCATATGTAGGGTTGCTCGTTCAATCCCAGCGCTAGCACTCGTTAGATTTTTTGGTTTTAACCCTATCCCAAACCTTAACCCTTACCTTAACCATTTACACTCATGGGAATGGTCCTATATAGGGCTAGGGCTAAATGTTTCTTAAAGAAGAAATATGGAAAGTATATGCAAACCATAGAAGTAATCAAAAGAGAACAATTTGGAGATTATCGAAAATTATTAGACTACACTGTTGATTTCATGTGCATTGTACATTAACTGTGATTTTCGGCGCATTTGTTAACAAAATCTGAAAATACTATGGATACGTTCAGTAACATAAAATATTCTTTGAAAATGTGGGATAGGTGCAACATAAGACAAAAAAAATGACATGGGTTTGAGTTAGAGGTCAAACTGGTGTCCCAAGTGGCCCACAGTGTGCACAGTTCCTAAGTAATTTCAATGCACTTTTATGACTCGAAGAAGAGTCCAACTAAAATGTTTTTTAGTTTTTTTAGCTCTCCTAGCTGTGTTGTTGAGGAACTAGAGCAAGCACACTTGCAGTTTTGTTTGGAACACAGCCCTGCATCCCCGCCATCACACAATTACTTTTCACGCAATACTAAGACGGTCAATTATAAATCGCTTATCTGGGTCAGGTGGGCATCATTGGGAAAGCTTGTTCTATTGCAAACATGACTAGCTAATAAATCAAAATATATTTACAAACATTCCAGTGGGAGAAACAAGTATTTGATACACTGCCGATTTGCAAGTTTTCCTACTTCCAAAGCATGTAGAGGTCTGTAATTTTTATCATAGGTACACTTCAACTGTGAGAGACGGAATCTAAAACAAAAATCCAGAAAATCAATTGTATAATTTTTAAGTAATTAATTTGCATTTTATGCATGACATAAGTATTTGAACCACTACCAACCAGTAAGAATTCCGGCTCTCACAGACCTGTTAGTTTTTCTTTAAGAAGCCCTCCTGTTCTCCACTCATTACCTGTATTAACTGACCTGTTTGAACTCGTTACCTGTATAAAAGACACCTGTCCACACACTCAATCAAACAGACGCCAACCTCTCCACAATGGCCAAGACCAGAGAGCTGTGTAAGGACATCAGGGATAAAATTGTAGACCTGCACAAGGCTGGGATGGGCTACAGGACAATAGGCAAGCAGCTTGGTGAGAAGGCAACAACTGTTGGCGCAATTATTAGAAAATGGAGAAGTTCAAGCTGACGGTCAATCACCCTCGGTCTGGTGCTCCATGCAAGATCTCACCTCGTGGGGCATCAATGATCATGAGGAGGTGAGGGATCAGCCCAGAACTACATGGCAGGACCTGCTCAATGACCTGAAGAGAGCTGGGACCACAGTCTCAAAGAAAACCATTAGTAACACACTACGCCGTCATGGATTAAAATCTCTCAGTGCACGCAAGGACCCCTTGTCAAGCCAGCGCATGTCCAGGCCCGTCTGAAGTTTGCCAATGACCATCTGGATGATCCAGAGGAGGAATGGGAGAAGGTCATGTGGTCTGATGAGACAAAAATAGAGCTTTTTTGGTCTAATCTCACTCGCCGTGTTTGGAGGAAGAAGAAGGATGAGTACAACCCCAAAGAACACCATCCCAACCGTGAAGCATGGAGGTGGAAACATCATTCTTTGGGATGCTTTTCTGCAAAGGGACAGGACGACTGCACGTTATTGAGGGGAGGATGGATGGGGCCATGTATCGCGAGATCTTGGCCAACAACCTCCTTCTCAGTAAGAACATTGAAGATGGGTCGTGGCTGGGTCTTCCAGCATGACAACAACCGAAACACACAGCCAGGGCAACTAAGGAGTGGCTCCGTAAGAAACATCTCAGGTCCTGGAGTGGCCTAGCCAGTTCCCGACCTGAACCCAATAGAAAATCTTTGGAGGGAGCTGAAAGTCCGTATTGCCCAGCGCCAGCACGAAACCTGAAGGATCTGGAGAAGGTCTGTATGGAGGAGTGGGCCAAAATCCCTACTGCAGTGTGTGCAAACCTGGTCAAGAACTACAGGAAACGTTTGATCTGTGTATTGCAAACAGAGGTTTCTGTACCAAATATTAAGATCTGCTTTTCTGATGTACAAATACTTATGTCATGCAATAAAATGCAAATTAATTACTTAAAAATTATACAATGTGATTTTCTGGATTTTTGTTTTAGATTCCGTCTCTCACAGTTGAAGTGTACCTATGATAAAAATTACAGACCTCTACATGCGTTGTAAGTAGGAAAACCTGCAAAATCGCAGTGTATCAATACTTGTTCTCCCCACTGTATATGGGGGATTGGCAATGATACAGACAATTACATTGATGAAGCTCCAATCTATCTTCACTATTAAAGCTGATCTACCCCTACAAAAAAAGTGTTAGGCTTTCTCAAGGCAATTCAGAGAAGATCGTAATTTTTGGTGTCATGAAGAGCATTCAGATGCGTGGTCCGTGACAATTGTCTTATGCTCATTCTGTTCAGGACAACCCAGGGTACGACGCCATGTCGTCTTGTAACAAATCAAATATAGTGATCATAAACATCGGCACTGTATATTTGGACTCGGGTGTCTGGCTTGCTTGTATGACATCAACGTGATATTTATTATAATCCTCAACGTCTCATCTTTCGAGTTCTATTAATTTACAGCATTTCCCTCACTCAGATTTTTTTTTTTTTCAAAAAGTTGCCCAATTAGCGGAGGGACGGAGGCAACTTGCGGTGCTCAAGTTTATAACGACTGTCAGTCATAACCCATAAAGAGCTGTGAAGCGGAGACCCTGAGCTCTAACGTCATGTATAGCAAATCTGCCTAACTTAATTCCTAAACTTAAACGTAGAAATGTTTTTTTTTATTATCCCCCCACTTCAGTATTCCACAAATGTTGAATCTGAAGTCAAACTGTGCGAACTTGTTGGTTTAAAGCATAATGATGATGGTAGTAGCTGTTGTGTGCAAACATCTTTGTGTGCGCTTACACCCTCAGTCTAGTCACGTATTGTAGAGAGAGAGAGAGAGCCTTCCGTTTCCACACCTAGTGTGGTGATTCATTGACGGTCTTTATATGAACTAAAATAAAGCCAGTGTGTCTATGTATGCGGATGACTCAACACTATATGCGTCAGCTACTACAGCAAGGGAAATCCTTGCAACACTTAACAAAAGAGAGTAGTTTAAAATGGCTGACAAGGAATACGTTGGTCCTAAATATTTCAAAAGCTAAAAGCATTATATTAGGGAAAAATCATTCACTAAACCATTATTGACCAGATTGAGGTGACTAAACTGCTTGGAGTAACCCTGAATCGTAAACTGTCATGTTCAAAACATGTTGATACAACAGTAGCGAAGATGGGGAGAAGTCTGTCTATAATAAAGCACTGCTCTGCCTTTTCAAAAACACTAACAACAAGGCAAGTCCTACAGGCTCTAGTTTTGTCGCACCTGGACTACTGTTTCAGTCGTGTGGTCAGGTGCCACGAAGAGGGACCTCAGAAATTACAATTGGCTCAGAACAGGGCATTACGGCTGGCCCTTAAATGTCACAGAGAGCTAACATGATAATAGGCGTGTAAATCTCTCATGACTCAAAGTGGAGGAGAGAGTGACTTCATTACTTGTTTTTTGTAAGAAGTGTTGACGTGCTGAATGCACCGTCTGCTTCACACAGCTCGGACACCGATGCATACCCCACAAAAACAGCCACCAAAGGTCTCTTCACAATCCCCAAGTCGAGAACAGCCTATGGGAGGTGCATAGTACTACATAGATCCATGGCTACATGGAACTCTATCCACATCAGGTAACTGATGCAAGCAGTAGAATTGGATAGGAAAGAAACGGATAAATACAGCGGGGACTGTGAAGAGAGACACAGGCACAGACACACGTGGTGAGAAATGCAATCTACACACACGTGCACGTGGATGGTGTATTGTAAATATGTGGTGGCATGTGGCAACACTGAATGTGTTGGGTAAGGTGTTATGAAATGTAAATGTCATGTGGTATTTTTAACTGTATCTAACTGTCTTATGTTGCTGGACTCTTGGAAGGGTAGCTGCTTCCTTGGCTAATGGGCATTTTTAATAAATACTAATACTGAGTTTACAAAACATTCGAACACCTTCCTAATTTGAGTTGCACCCCCTTTTTCCCTGGAACAGCCTCGATTCAGCCACAATCGGGGTCTCAATTTTCTCAGGGTTTAGAAATCCTTTAATCTGTCTCCTCCCTTCATCTACAGGTGACATCAATAAGGATCATAGGCTTTTACCTGGATTCAACTTGTCAGTCTATGTCATGGAAAGAGCAGTTGTTCCTAATGTTTTTTACACTCTGTGTATGTGATCGTATACAAATGTAAGCAGGTTGGAAATTGTTATGTTTTAGTCAAATATCTGCTTGGTCTTCTTGTGATCAATTTGCAGTCGACAAATTATTTGTAATTAAGAAGAATCGTCCGCAGCTGAATCTAGTCGATGATCCCTGTCCTAAAGTATGCACTTCCACACTTCCGTCATGAATTTAACAATGGGGAAACTCATTCCAGCTAATGAAACACCAATCCAATGGTTTTAAATACATGCTCAAAAAAATAAAGGGAACACTTAAACAACACAATGTAACTCCAAGTCAATCCCACTTCTGTGAAATCAAACTGTCCACTTAGGAAGCAACACTGATTGACAATAAATTTCACATGCTGTTGTGCAAATGGAATAGACAAAAGGTGGAAATTATAGGCAATTAGCAAGACACCCCAATAAAGGAGTGGTTCTGCAGGTGGTGACCACAGCCACTTCTCAGTTCCTATGCTTCCTGGCTGATGTTTTGGTCACTTTTGAATGCTGGCGGTGCTTTCACTCTAGTGGTAGCATGAGAACGGAGTCTACAACCCACACAAGTGGCTCAGGTAATGCAGCTCATCCAGGATGGCACATCAATGCGAGCTGTGGCAAGAAGGTTTGCAGTGTCTGTCAGCGTAGTGTCCAGAGCATGGAGGCGCTACCAGGAGACAGGCCAGTACATCAGGAGACGTGGAGGAGGCCGTAGGAGGCAACAACCCAGCAGCAGGACCGCTACCTCCGCCTTTGTGCAAGGAGGAGCACTGCCAGAGCCTGCAAAATGACCTCCAGCAGGCCACAAATGTGCATTTGTCTGCTCAAACGGTCAGAAACAGACTCCATGAGGGTGGTATGAGGGCCCGACGTCCACAGGTGGGGTTGTGCTTACAGCCCAACACCGTGCAGGACGTTTGGCATTTGCCAGAGAACGCCAAGATTGGCAAATTCGCCACTGGCGCCCTGTGCTCTTCACGAATGAAAGCAGGTTCACGCACATTCGTGACTTAGAAGGAGTTCTGGAGACGCCGTGAAGAACGTTCTGCTGCCTGCAACATCCTCCAGCATGACCGGTTTGGCGGTGGGTCAGTCATGGTGGGGGTGGCATTTCTTTGGGGCCGCACAGCCCTCCATGTGCTCGCCAGAGGTAGCCTGACTGCCATTAGTTACCGAGATGAGACCTCAGACCCCTTGTGAGACCATATGCTGGTGCGGTTGGCCCCTGGTTCCTCCTAATGCAAGACAATGCTAGACCTCATTTGGGTGGAGTGTCAGCAGTTCCTGCAAGAGGAAGGCATTGATGCTATGGACTGGCCCACCGTTCCCCAGACCTGAATCCAATTGAGCACATCTGGGACATCATGTCTCGCTCCATCCACCAACGACGTTGCACCACAGACTGTCCAGGAGTTCGGATGCTTTAGTCCAGGTCTGGGAGGAGATCCCTCAGGAGGAGCTGCCAGCGCGTTGTAGGAGGTCATACGGGCACGTGGAGGCCACACACACTACTGAAGCCTCATTTTGACTTGTTTTAAGGACATTACATCAAAGTTGGATCAGCCTGTAGTGTGGTTTCCACCCTTTAATTTTGAGTGTGACTCCAAATCCAGACCTCCATGGGTTGATACATTTTTGTGTGATTTTGTTGTCAGCACATTCAACTATGTAAAGAAAAAAGTATTTAATAAGAATATTTCATTCATTCAGATCTAGGATGTGTTCTTTTAGTGTCCCTTTATTTTTTTGAGCAGTGTACATGATGGGAGGTTGTGCCTGTCCACACTTTGGGTAAAGGGTGGAGAATCGGAGATAGTGAGACAGTGTCCCCATCCACCCATCAGGCCAATTAGGACCCCACTGATTCAGGTAATTATATCATTCAAGTTAGGTTGAGATGGCATGGTATGCGTTGGCACTGCGTATCACCTGTCAGTAGGGTTGGGCGGCATACCGTATACGGGGGGTATTTGGAAAGCACACGGAATGGTGTTTACCTATACTGTTGAAACTATTTTGGTTAAATTGTTGAATCATTTTGAACATTTGTGCAACTTTTTAAGTAAATACCTGCAGTCAACTTGTCCAATACGTTAGGAGATAAAGCAGACTGTGTTGTTCATTTTGCTTATCACATTTTTTTCATTATGAAGCTTACCATAGTTCCCCGAACAGCAGCCAGTCAAGTGTTGGTTGTAAAAGAGCACAATGGGAGAACGCGGAGCGGTTGAGTCCACAGCGTTCTGTATTCTATCACCGAGTCTCTCTCTGTTGTGCGTCGCACATGAGGTGATGAAGTTAATCGTGTATGCATTTCACTACTAAATGTTGCCCCAGATATCTTATAACTGTCTAAGATGTGCTACACTCTCCAACTGTGTTTTTGTTAGTTAGCTAAGTAATGGCTGAATGAATAAGGAGATGGAGTGTATGCTTTCTGCTGTGTTTGAGAAGTCAAAGAGTTCTGGATGAGCTACAGTTGAAGTCCGAAGTGTACATACACTTAGGATGGAGTCATTAAAACTCATTTTTTCAACCAA
>NC_036867.1:29380191-29545407 GCF_002910315.2 Salvelinus sp. IW2-2015 | reverse complement strand
CGTCCGGGTTAGGCAGGCTTTGGCGGGGGAGCTTTACAAGTAGGCCATCATTGTAAATAAGACGTTGTTCTTAACTGACCTTCCTAGTTAAAGTTTAAATAAATAAAATCAAACATCTGGATGTATGTTACAGATACACAGGGAAGTAGACGTAGGATTAGGGGAGTCTAGATGGTAATCGGTCCAATTTCCTACTTGTTTTTAACAGCATTTGTGTGTGTGTGTTGTGTGTGTGTGTGTGGTGTGTGTGTGTGTGTGTGTGTGTGTGTGTGTGTGTGTGTGTGTGTGTGTGTGTGTGTGTGTGTGTGTGTGTGTGTGTGTGTGTGTGTGTGTGTGTGTGTGTGGTGTGTGTGTGTGTGTGTTAGACTGACCGTGTGTGTGCACAGATATGAAAAGGGTTGCATCATTGGAGTACATTTGGGTATGCATGTACTTTAACATGGCACCGCAAGAAATGATGACTCATGACATCAGTAGGCAGGTTTTCTTCCATTCGTCACACCCTCGGCACCAGAGTCACCTGACACTGGGACTCTACAAATGCCAATCAGGCAAAGCTCAAATGCCTTCTTTCTTCCTCCCTTCCTTGATGACTTGATTAGTGTACGGTTAGGAGCACTTCTATCACACACACACACACACACACACACACACACACACACAATGCTGTTAAAAACAAGTAGGAAATTGGACCGATTACCATCTAGACTCCCCTAATCCTACGTCTACTTCCCTGTGTATCTGTAACATACATCCAGATGTTTGATTTTATTTATTTAAACTTTAACTAGGAAGGTCAGTTAAGAACAACGTCTTATTTACAATGATGGCCTACTTGTAAAGCTCCCCCGGCCAAAGCCTGCCCTAACCCGGACGACGCTGGGCCAATTGTGCGCCGCCCTATGGGACTCCCGATCACGGTCGGTTGTGATACAGCCAGGGATCGAACCCGGGTCTGTTGTGACGCCTACTAGCACTGCGATGCAGTGCCATATACCGCTGTGCTACTCGGGAGCCCTCCTTGAAACACACACCTGAGTTTCAGCACACCCCAATCTCGCACAAATGCATTCATACATAGTACAAAACCTTACACGCGCACATACTCTCCTAACACACAAACATGGCTGTGAGCATCAGCCAACCCAGCTCACTCTCCACGCATAACCACACACACAGGCCTACTATAATAGGCCTTGTGGAGGCCTGATTATCAACAGCGACAAGACAGCCTATAGGGAGGAGGTGAGAGTCTGGTGGAGTGGTTTACAGGCAAATAACCTCCCTCCATACTGACACCATGGTGGGAGGCTGAAGAAATTTGGCATGGCCCCTAAGACCCTCAGACTTCTGCATATGCACCAGAGAGCATTCTGTTGGGCTGTATCACCGCCTTGTACAGCAATTGCACCAGCCGCAACTGCAGGGCTCTCCAAAGGGTGGTGCGGTCAGCCCAACACATCACTGGAGGCACACTGCTTGCCCTCCAGGACATCTACAGCACCCGGTGTCACAGGACGGCCAAGAAGATCATGAACGACCCGTCACCCGAGCCACGTCCAGTTCCAGGGCCTAAAATGAACACCCGCCAGACACTTGTAGATATTGGCATTGACGGGTAAGATGTCTATTGACCACCCACGTTAGCGGGTCAGGCCTCCACAGAACGAGCGTTTCACTCGCATTTGTGAATACAAAGTGTCAAATATGATCACATTTATAGTCAAATAAATGCTGCAGTAGCTGTTTTCAAAGAATTTCTGCCTTTTCATTTCATAGCTGGTAAATTAAAATGGCACAAAGTCAAAGAACTAACAATCATATATAGGCTATTTCACCTCGTGCAGCAACACTGCCTGGCTGGGGGTTGTGCACACATGAAGAGCTAAGTGAAAGATTCATTTTTAGAAGCGGAGTGCACATGCATAAAAGTCTGTTTAATTTACTTGAAACAAAAGTCTATTGAAGTGAGACCTTGTCCTTGTGTTTCTTGGCTATTTATATTGTTTTGTTCACAAGCTAGGTTGTTGTTCTATGTTGGAGTTTCAACTGCTAGGGAAGAGAAGACAATGCTTCCACTATTCATACTCAATCTCAGACACAAACCTGACTTGAATCCCACTACCACGGTAACCTCCTGCCTTAAAGGGGCAGGTGAAAATATTTGTCTCATCTGTGATATTTTGATTAAAAGACAATATATCATATTACTTCTTACTAGTAATACATTTGTTTTAGAAACATTACAAAGCAGGTTCATCTGTTGTTTTTTTTTGGTTGGTGTAATTATAGTGGCCATAATATTATGGCTGGTACAAAATCTGAGTGGCTGGTGGACTGTGGCTGGTGGACCACTGTGGCTGGTGGATCAAAAAGAAAAATGTTATGCCCTGGCCTGTTCACTCTGCTACCATCTAGAAGGTAGAGGTGCATCAAAGCTGGGACCGAGATACTGAAAAACAGCTATGATCCCTTATTGATGTCACTAGTTAAATCCACTTCAAATCAGTGTAGATGAAGAGGACAAGTTAAAGGATTTTTAAGCCTTGAGACACACAAAAAAGGTATGTGCCTTTGAACGGTGTATGGTAGTAGGTGCCAGGCGCACCGGTTTGTGTCAAGAAATGCAATGCTCAACAGTTTCCCGTGTGTATCAAGAATGGTCCACCACCCAGAAGACATCCAGCCAACATGACAACTGTGGGAAGAATTAGAATCAACATGGGCCAGCATCCCTGTGGAACGCTTTCGACACTTTGTAGAGTCCATGCTCCCAGTGAATTGAGGCTGTTCTGAGGACAAAAAACAAATATTAGGAAGGTGTCCTTAAATGTTTTGTACACCCAGTGTACATACTGTATTCTCGACATACAGTAGCTCATCTTAATCAACTACTGCTGTACATAGCTTTTCCCTACTTACAGTATATATTTTCCATACGGTCTATACACACCACACGTATATTCTGGACTCTGACATTGAACGCTGATATTTCTTAATGTCGTTTCTTTTTTGGGGGGGATTATTTGTTTATTAGTATTGTACTGTTAGACATTTTACTGCATTGCTGGAGCTAGCCACACAAGCATTTTACTGCACCTGCTTTAACACCTGCTAATCTCTGTACGCGACATATAAACGTTGATTTGATGGGTTACTCTGCCCAGGATGTCGCTCTCACTCCATCTTGCTCTTTCCATCTCTCCGGGTGTAAAAGCAGTCTCCCTCTCCCATGCCTGATCTCTTCTATCAACCACCGTGATGACGGAGTGCTCTCTCTGGTGTGTGCCCGCTACACCCACACACATTCCATTTCTGACTGATGATTCTAATTCACAAAACACGCCCACATGCAAACAGGCACTGTTTGCTAGCTGTGCGTTGTGACAGGCCTTATTTGTATTTATGAGCACTCAGGGTAAACTCTTCACAAATCACGTGGTGCCCAGGAGAACGGGAGGGACGTGTGTGCATGCGTCTGTGTCTTTGTCAATTTATGATGGGAGGGAGGAAAGAGGAGGAGGGGGGGGGGGGGGGGGGGGGGGGGAAAGATGGGGAGGGGGCCCTGAGGCTTCATATATTTCTCAGACGTGACACAACACAGTCACAGACAAAATTAAAAAAATATATGAATTTATCACCCCAACAGTGCAAACACATCACTAATGGTCACACTGTTTTCTCCACTACCCTTTTCCACCATCCACCTCCTCCCAAAAGTCCTTGTGAGAAGCTAATAAATCKGGTTCTTTTTACCCTGTGGCGAACATAAGGCCAGCTGCTCCCCGCAATCACCCCTCTCCTCATCCTTCCTTTTCCACGTTCACCCCCCGAGGGTCAGGGAGAGAAATGGAAGGGGTGATTAACCTGGAAACTGGCATGCTGGAGCAACCATGCACCTGTGGAGATCTTGTTGCTCTCTCTTCCATTCACACACTCACTTGTCCTCTTCAAAACACCATCTGTTTTTATATTTCACTTCATTGTTTGCTGTCAATCAAGTCCACTTTTGTTAATCTCTCCTAATTTTTCTTTAATTAAGGAAGATTCCTTTCCTTAATTAATGAATGAATTACCACCGGCACACGCTTAGTGTTTTAATAGACACTAAACCATCTCTTAATAGGCACACCTCCTCCTATACTCATTTAACAAAGCCTTGGACTAGCCAACTACGCTACTGATGTGTGCCGACTGGATGAGAGGGACAGAGGGAAAGAGAAGGAGGGAGGAAAGGGGGAGGAGGAGAGGATGAGACAGACAGAATATTAAAGAGAAGGCGAAGAGGGAAAGAGGAGGAGAGGGAAAGATAGAATTAGAAAAAGATGGCGATAGGAAGAGAGAGAAATAGGAGGGTAGGAGAGAGAGCAGAAAAGGGAAAGCTGGGGAGAAAGGAAGAGGGAAAATAAAAGAGGGAATTAGGCTCAGCTTCATATAATGTTTGTTCCAACTTCACCTTGCAAGTAAGCCATATGAGAACAATTAAACAGTGTCTTGGTGATATCAACCTCTGCAGTAGTGAGTGGGTGTCTGCTCTGTCAAGCTCACAGCAGTATAATACTATTGAGTGTTTGGGACCCAGATATAGCGTAGTAAAAAAAAATCTGACTGATTCTCCACAGAATATTGCTAATTACTAACAGTAACAGCACAGAACAAGTCAGCTGTTCCGGCAATTATGTTTTCAACAGGTCTTCTTTCATGCCACAACTCAAGGATGGAAAGGGACTAGAAATCGGCCCGGGCATTTCTAACATGCATTCCCCATACCAGTCCATTATTTTCCTCGAGACCCCATTTTTAGCCCGGCCCACTGGGCTAAAGATGGACCAGCCCATCTGGCATTTGCCTGAACTGCCCTTTGGCCAGTCTGTTTCTGCCACCACTCATAAGTGTCACAAATAGCAGATGTAATAAAGGCGTATAGTTGAGCCACTAGATTCCCTGTAGCCTCTGGTCGTCAACCCTGCTAATATCATCATTCCTTACAGTGTTGACCCAAGGCTCAATAAGCGCTCTGTCCATTCATATCATAATACAGTCATGTGCAGTACATTTAGCCTACTGGCTTCACCATACTTACTGTTGCCATGGTGAGCTAACCCTCCCAGCTATGGCTAGGAATTTCAAATCTTAGAGCATTCTAGAATCTCCAAGACAGAATTCTGAATTCTGATGGCTAAGACTGTGGTTAAATCTGAAATGGCACCCTATTTGCTAAGTACTTTCTGTCCAAAGGAAATACACTATATGGAATAGAGTGCCGTTTTGTACCCTGGATGGTGGTTGGTATTGTTTAGACTTCAAACATGAAAATAGAACATACATTTTTTTTTTTTACGTATGACTGAAGAGCATATAGAAAAAGCACTGTTAGAAATGTTGAGATCTGGTTATTTTTCAGCTGTTGAAGAGTATTGGCAAGCCTTTCATGTAAATCCATGATTTTCCTACATTTTGTGAAGTGTATGGTATTACCTGTCACATGTCAGGCTTATGGAAAGTCACAATAACAACTCAAGTGGGCTATTCAGATGCATTACCGTCTAATCAAGAGAAATCCATTTATTAAGACAATCAATTAATTCGTACAGGCGGGTGGCGCCTGGTGTAAATTGATAGCGACGGATGATACAAATAAATGATGACGGTGTCAATGACCCATCAGAGAGGACGCAGGTGCAGTTTCAGACGTTTAATTGCGGCGGGAACACGGTAAAGGATTTCGCCCCGTGCCTTTTGCTCCCTCCTCCAGTTAACCCCACAACCCCTGGCTCGGGTCCACGTGCTGCACAGAGCACGCACACACCTTCACACTCACCAGTCTCACATAGAGATGTTTGATTTAAAAGATAATTTGAGTGATTAGCGGGGCGGCTGGATGGGGCGGGAACACGCAGCAGGGTACATTACAGTGCATTTGGAAAGTATTCAAACCCCTTGACTTTTTCCAAATGTTCTTACGTTACAGCCTTATTCTAAAATGGATTAAATAAATGTTTATTCTCAATCTATACACAATAACGCATAATGACGAAGCAAAAACAAATGTGCAAATGTATTTAAAAAACTATTTTAAAATACCTTATTTACATAAGTATTCAGACCCTTTGCTATGTGACTCGAAATTGAGCTCAGGTGCATTAATCATCCCTGAGAAGTTTCTAMAACTGGATTGGAGTCCAACTGGGGTAAATTCAATTGATTGGACATGGTGGTTTGTTAGAGGGGGACAGGGATAAAAGCCTGCACATGCATTAGTTCTCCTGGGAGGATGGGGCACCACCCTTGATGTAAAACCCTGTAACATTCCAACTAAATACGTTTAATGCCTTTTGAAATAATTCACTCATTCAATATATTAAATGGCTATGGCAGGCTACAAATCTTTTTATTCAGCTGAAGCAAGACCACACTTTTTTTTTTTTCATGAAATGTACATTTTCTAGTTCAGTCAAATGTATCTAAGCTATCTTAAGTGTTTACTTTGTAACTCAATAGATGCTAGTCAGCCTGCAATGTCCCATACGTTGGATGTCCTAATCAATCTACAACATTTTTGAAGCCACATAATCAAAAAGAAAGGCAACATCTAATATTTTTTCCTAAATGAAATGTTCACAATTCACTAATTATTCTTTTGATTCGCGTGTTTCAATGCGATTGAACCGAATACCAACTAAGTGAATAGTTTGAGTGAATCATATAAATCGATCAAAATAGTAAATCGACTTTGTATGGCCTTATTCGCAAGTGTCGGCGATACGGTTTTTGGGACATGACATGAAGACAACATTAATAACCTACATGTTTATAATAGATAAATAGTTAACTACAGGGTACCTAGTAAGTCTGTACTCTATCAATGTTTATAGGCCATGCCTACCTGCTGCTGCAATGTCCAACTGTCTCTCTCTCCTTGAGCAGCAGCCCACACATTTCGCACATATGCAGGTCATTCGAGCAAACATGCAGACACGCTAAAGTTGAATTCCGATCCTGGCTGATATGTGGATTTTTATTTGAATWAAAAAAATAAAAAAATAAAACTGTGCCTAAATAAATTACATTAACAGAAATTATGAAATTAATTTCCATTACTTTTACAAAACAGTTAAGATTTGATCCTTTTCAAGAACACAATTTAAAACATTTCTTGACTTTTCCAGGATTTTCATGGCGGTATGAACCCTGATAAAAAAACACTTTTAAAAAACAAACATGGTGTTAGTCACTTCACAATACAAATGTTCTTAAATTTTTTCCCCCACTGCCATCGAAGGTTTCCACAGTAGGGGCAGAACCAGACAGTAGGCTAAATTAATACTTTTGTTATCTTTGATAGGAAAGACTTTAGGCGGTGGGCTCTGACAATATGAAACAAATCACATTTTTTTAAAGAGCTAGACTTCTCAAAAGCCTGGAATTTCAGATAAACACTAATAAATCACAATCCATTTTTATAAAATGGCAATTGAATTACAATAAATGGTTACAGACATGGATTGTGATACTGGTTTAATTTGAGCTCATATTCATCACTACTTATTTTTACATGTGTAGAAGAATATTACTCATCAGATGCCAGTCAAATACTGCCATCTGTGCAAACTGAACGGATTGAACAACTCTCACAAAGCCCAATGTAGCCAACGTCACTGGCTAATCAACAAGTCTTGCATGGTGCCTATTTCCTGAAATCAGTCATCATTCAATGAACTTTTTCTGTGACTCACAGATCTATACTTTTCATGGAATCTGAGAAGCTTTAGCTTTCATTGAAATGGGTTTGTCAATGAGCTTTTTATAGGACTGAGAGCGATGCATCCGAATGATTATCCTTGGAATAATACATAGGCTATATCCTTCTCCATTTCCTGAGTGTTTACCGCAATTCCAAATGAGATCCATTCAACCTCCCCATTCCCTTCATCAGTTCCATTCCAAACCTAAACCAACATTCACATCTACTCATAGACTGCATCCCAAATTGCTCCCCATTCCCTAAATAGCGCACTACAAATGACCAGAGGCCTATAGGCCATGGTCACAATGCGTGCACTAAATAAGGAATATGGTGCCATTTGGGACGCAGACATGGATGAGCCCATACATATGATCACGTGTGAACGACACCAATGCTTTACCATTGATATATGCAAGAATGACATCGGTCCAGACATCCACACCACCATTTACAAAGCCCACATCCCAAATGGCACCCTATTCCCTATAAAGTGCACTACTAACGACCAAAGCCTTATGGTATGGGCCCTGGTCAAAAGTAGCGCACTAAATAGGAAATAGGGTACCACAGTGTAAACGGAGCTGGGGCCCTTGATAACTTGTACACTCAGCAATTAAAAAGGCAAATTAGTCAAGATGGATTGATTCATTAGTTGTTTTTTTATCTAAAATTTCCCATTAAATTAGATGTCTCATTTGGCCGCGTTTGGTGGTGTGGGTGTGTTACCTTTTTGAAGAGTGGATGTCAGTATGGGTTAGGGGTTGTGCGTGCGTGTGTATGTGTAATAAGGAGTGACGGTCCGTTCATGAGGACGGCTATGCTCCCTGGGTTTAATTACAGTGGTTGACAAAACCATCACACGAGAAGGGAAAGACAGTAAGTGTACACACACACACGTAAACGCATGCATACACAGCGAGTACACCACATGTATGCATGAATGCACAAAGAACTTCAAGCCATTTCTGTTAGGTCCATCTATACAAATTGCTAATATAGTACAGCAACTTAAAGCATAGTGCACTTACTAAATCCTACGTATTACCAGCAAAATGATAGACTTCCTAAGTGTCTATAGACTTATGGCCTACAGAAAACATATGCTACCACCTATTCCCATTTGAATGATGCACTATCCCAATCCTCAATGGATATGACAGGACTTCAATATGGAGAGCCGGAGACTTAGAGTAGGCTAATTGCTGTGATAATGTAGCCTTTCTGGTGTTTGAATGCAGTGAATGACAGGTCTACCTGGGTAAATGACTGTCTGGGAGAGGTAAAGTGCTGCCACCAGTTATTACGAGGAGTAGAGAGGCTTTCTGGTTGTGTTCTGCTAACGCGGTGCATATCCCCTTACATTGAGAGACTGACTATTTTCACATCATCATGGGCACTCATCAGGAACGGAGGGCTGATTATGGGGATTAGTCACACAGAGAGAGTAGAGAGCTGGAGCTCTGATTAGCACAAAAAGGTTCTGTCAAGAGAGGGTGTGGGTGTGTGTGGGGGGAGGGGGTGCGTGCCTATATGGGTGCTTCAAAAAAAGTGAGACCTGTAAGTAGGGCAGGGCGATTTATTTGAATTGATGTTTTTGCACGATATTCCAAATGCCTTGTCCGCTTGTTCCCGTGTTGTATTTTTGGTCTCAACTCCTTCGCTCCTGTGCACCTTCCCATTTACACCAGAGATGTGTACATAATGACGGGATGTGTACATAATGACGAGATGTGCGTCGCAGAAAGGCAGGCGGCAAGGTTAGGTCCAAAATAAGGCCAAAGAAGCGCATTTGCCTTATTTTGGACCAATTTTAGCAAGAGGTTTGCTTCGAGTCTTCCTCTATGGTTTGCACACACACCAAGCCCCTCCCCCACCCCCAACAAAGTTGAGAGATCACATCTTCCACTCTGACAAGTGGTTTCAACTTGCTACGGATGTGTTCATAACAATTCAACCTTGTTAGCGAGCAAATACACTACATGGTCAAAAGTATGTGGACACCTGCTCTTCGAACATCTCATTCCAAAATCATGGGCACTAATATAGAGTTGGTCCCCAATTTGCTGCTATAACAGGCTCCACTCTTCTGGGAAGGCTTTCCATTAGATGTTGGAACATTGCTGCAGGGATTTGCTTCAATTCAGCCACATGAGCATTGTCATTCTAAAACAGGAAAGGGCCTTCTCCAAACTGTTGCCACAAATTTGAAAACACAGAACCATCTAGAATGTCACTGTATGCCCTAGTATTAAGACTTCCCTTCACTGGAATAAAGGAGCCTGAACCATGAAAAACAGCCCCAGACCATTATTCCTCCTCAACCAAACTTTACAGTTGGCACTATGCATTCGGGGAGATATAATTCTCCTGGCATCCGCCAAACCCAGATTCGTCCGTCTGGCTGCCAGATGGTGAAGCGTGATTTATCACTACAGAAAACGAGTTTCCACTGCTCCAGAGTCCAATGGCGGCGAGTTTTACACCACTCCAGCCGAGACTTGTGTGTGGCTGCTTGGTCATGGAAACCCATTTCATGAAGCTCCTGACGAACAGTTCTTGTGCTAACGTTGCTTCCAGAGGCAGTTTGGAACTCGGTAGTGAATGTTGCAACCGAGGACAGACAATTTTTTTATGAGCTGTGGTTCAGCACTCGGCGGTCCCATTCTGTGAGCTTGTGTGGCCTACCACTTCGTGGCTGAGCCATTGTTGCTCCAACACGTTTCCAATTAATAACAGCACTTACAGTTGAGCGGGGCAGCTCTAGCAGGGCAGAAATCTGACAAACTAACTTGTTGGAAAGGTGACATTCTATGACAGTGCCACGTTGAAAGTCACTGAGCTCTTCAGTACGAGCCATTCTACTGCCAATGTTTGTCTATGGARATTGGATGGCTGTGTGCTTGATTTTATATACCTGTCAGCAACGGGTGTGGCTAAAATAGCCGAATCCACTAATTTGAAGGGGTGTCCACATACTTTTAGTTTAGATCCAAGTTAGCTAAACTTGAAATATAAAGATTASCTGGCTAATCACTAGCAAGTGGGCTTGAGAGATTGTTGATGAGACCTGTGTTAATTATGTAAGACTAATGCCTGCTACAAGAAGTCAGTCATCAGTGAATTTACATTATGCATGGTTCTTGTTACATTTGTAACAAAAAAGGGCATTTTCATAGACTTAAAAGCCAGATCAGTAATTATTGCCCCAAATTATTGCTATTTTCTAAGCCCTGAATTCATTTGATTATTGCTGACGGTTAGAAATGCAGTATGTGACCTTAAAAATTGTACAACAACGCCTATTAAATTTTTATTAAATATATATTTATTTTTTTAAATAGTGAATCGCCCATAAGTATATATATATATTTTTTAATTAAAAAAAATCTAGATATGATTTTTAGGCCATATTGCCCAGCCCTAAATATAAGATACACAAGATGCTCACAAGACCATATTTTCAAATGACTAACCATAGTGGCAGTGATCACGTCATACTAATCTGGATGCCTCCCTACTATCAAGTCCAGCCATGATTGATCAGATGGAGCCGGAGAGAATGGCTGCCGTTTTACGGTCTCCTAACCATTTGTGCCATTGTGTGTATTTTTTTGCGTTATTTGTAACTTATTTTGTACATAATGTTTCTGCCACCGTCTCTTATGACCAAAAATAGCTTCTAGAAAACAGGACAGCAATTATTCGCCTCGTTTTGAAAGACAATTTTTTTCTTAAACGAGCCAGACGAAAGGGATTTACTCCAGACACCCGACAAGGCCCTCATCCCCGTCATTTGCAGGAGGAAGAAACTAAAATATCGAGAACGAAGGTTGGGGTGCGGTCGGCGAGTGGGTAATTTGCTTTTACCATCGGTCCTATTAGCCAACGTACAATCATTGGATAATAAAATGGACGAACTAAAAGCACAGATATCCTACCAACAGGACAATAAAAACGGTATTATCTTATGTTTCACCGAGTCGTGGCAAAACGACGACATAAATAGCATACAGCTGGCGGGTTATACACTGTATCGACAGGATAGAACAGCGGCCTCTGGTAAGACAAGGGGTGGCGTTGGTCTATGTATATTTGTAAACAACAACTGGTGCACGATATCCATGGAAGTCTCAGGGTTTTGCTAACCTGAGGTAGAGCATCTCATGATAAGCTGTAGGCCACACTATTAACCAAGAGAGTTTTCATCTATATTCCTCGTAGCTGTATATTTACGACCACAAACCGATGCTGGCACTAAGACCGCACTCAATGAGCTGTGTACGGCCACAAGCAAACAGGAAAACGCTCATCCAGATGTGGCGCTCATAGTGGCCAGGGACTTAAATGCAGGGAAACTTAAATCCGTTTTACCTAATTTCTACCAGCATGTTAAATGTGCAAGCAGAGGGGAGAGAAAATAAAATAAAAAATAAAAACTCTAGACCACCTTTCCTCCACACACACAGAGACGGGTACAAAGCTCTCCCTCGCCTTCCATTTGGCAAATCTGACCATAATTATATCCTCCTGATTCCTGCTTCAAGCAAAAACTAAAGCAGGAAGCACCAGTGACTCATCAATAAAGAAGTGGTCAGATGAAGCAGATGCTAAGCTTCAGGACTGTTTTGCAAGCACAGACTGGAATATATTCCGGGATTCTTCCGATTGCATTGAGGAGTACACCACATCAGTCACTGGCTTCATCAATAAGTGCATCGATGACGTCGTGCCCAGTGACTGTACGTACATACCACAATCAGAAGCCATGGATAACAGGCAACATTCGCACTGAGCTAAAAGGTACAGCTGCCGCTTTCAAGGAGTGGGACTCTAAACCGGAAGCTTAAAAGAAATCCCACTATGCTCTACGACAAACCATCAAAACAGGCAAAGCATCAATACAGGACTAAGATCGAATCGTACAACACCGTCTCTGACGCTCGTCGGATGTGACAGGGCTTGCTAAYGATTACAGACTACAAAAGGTAAGCACAGCCACGAGCTGCCCAGTGACACGAGCCTACCAGATGAGCTAAATTATTTCTATCCTCGCTTCGAGGCAAGTTACACTGAAACATGCATGAGAGCATCAGCTGTTCTGGATGACTGTGTGATCACGCTCTCCGTAGCCGATGTGAGTAAGACCTTTAAACAGGTCAACATTCACAAGGCCGCAGTGCCAGACGGATTACCAGGACGTGTACTCCGAGCACGCGCTGACCAACTAGCAAGTGTCTTCACTGACATTTTCAAACTCTCCCTGTCCGAGTCTGTAATACCAACATGTTTCAAGCAGACCACCATAGTCCCTGTGCCCAAGAACACTAAGGTAACCTGCCTAAATGACAACTGACCCGTTGCACTCACGTCTGTAGCCATGAAGTGTTTTGAAAAGGCTGGTCATCATTATCCCAGAAACCCTAGACCCGCTCCAATTTGCATACTGCCCCAACAGATCCACAGATGATGCAATCTCTATTCAACTTAACACTGCCCTTTCCCACCTGGACAAAAGGGACACACCTATGTGAGAATGCTATTCATTGACTACAGCTCAGCGTTCAACACCTTAGTTCCCTCAAAGCTCATCACTAAGCTAAGGACCCTGGGACTGAACACCTCCCACTGCAACTGGATCCTGGACTTCCTGACGGGCCGCACCCAGGTGGTAAGGGTAGGTAACAACACATTCGCCATGCTGATCCTCAACACAGGGGCCCCTAAGGGATGCGTGCTCAGTCCCCTCCTGTAGTCCCTGTTCACTCATGACTGCATGGCCAGGTACGACTCCAACGCCATCATTAAGTTTGTCGATGACACAACAGTGGTAGGCCTGATAACCAACAACGACGAGACAGCATATAGGGAGGAGGTCAGAGACCTGGCCGTGTGGTGCCTGGACAACAACCTCTCCCTCAACGTGATCAAAACAAAATAAAATTGTGGACTACAGGAAAAGGAGGACCGAGCATGCCCCCATTCTCATCGACAGGGCTGTAGTGGAGCAGGTTGAGAGCTTCAAGTTCCTTGGTGTCCACATCACCAACAAACTATCATGGTCCAAGCACACACAGACAGTAGTGAAGAGCGCAAGACAAAACCTATTCCTCCTCAGGAGACTGAAAAGATTTTGCATGGGTCCTCAGATCCTTAAAAAGTTCTACAACTGCACCATCGAGAGCATCCTGACTCGTTGCATCACTGCCTGGTATGGCAACTGCTCGGCCTCCGACCGCAAGGGTAGTGTGTACGGCCCAGTACATCACCGGGGCTAAGCTTCCTGCCATCCAGGACCTCTATACCAGGCATTGTCAGAGGAAGGCCCTAAAAATTGTCAAAGACTCCAGCCACCCTAGTCATAGACTGTTCTCTCTGCTACCGCACGGCAATCGGTACCTGAGCGCCAAGTCTAGGTTCAAAAGGCTTCTCAACAGCTTCTACCCCCAAGCCATAMGATTCCTGAACAGCTAATCAAATGGCTACGCAGACTATTTGCATTGCCCCTACCCCCGCCCCTCCACACTGCTGCTCTTCTCTGTTTATTATCTATGCATAGTCACTAACTCAACATACATATTACCTCAATTACCTTGACTAACTGGTGCCCCCGCACATTGACTCCGTACCGGTACCCCCCCGTAGACTTGCTATTTTTATTTTACTGATACTCTTTATTTATTTGTTACTTTCATTTCTTACTTTTTACTTAACACATATTTTTCTTAAAACGGCATTGTTGGATAAGGGCTTGTAAGTAAGCATTTCACTGTTGTATGCGGTGCATGTGACAAATAACATTTGATGATTTAATAGAATGAATATATAATGTTAATCTTTATGGATACCACCAAAGCCTATACCACCATCTGCCTCATGGGCCCTGCTTCTGTAACTATAGTCACTGAGATAAACTGCTGTGGGACATTGTTGGATGGGTAGTAAAGCTGTAAGTATTTAAATGACTGAGCAGGTAGCTCCCTCCTCTCCTCTGTGGTGTGGCCCAAGCCCCTTGGTGCTTCGGGGGGCCACATATACAGATACAGCCACCCTCTTCCCTCCCATCTTTCTGCATTCCCCTCATCATTCATCAGGCAGGCCTGAATATTCATGAGGAGACTTGTGGCCGGTGCTCCTGACTTGGGGGTTAATGGAACCCCTAGCATGTGTGTGTACTGTAATCAAATCACTCCTGCCCCTCATCTCCCCCTCATCAACCACCAATGGAGCGGGAGCTACGTTACACACATACAGCACTATGCTAACCTGCTAGCCCACGGATCCACAGGTAGGAGAGCCTCGGATGTAAAGGGCTCGCTAGTCTCTACGCTAGCAGACTAATAGACGACGATTATCTACCATTAACATCCGTGGCTAACGCGGCACACATACTGTGCGGTGGACGATCTCACAATGGGCGCCTCATAGATCATTGATGGAGAGRGGAGTGCTGCTGGGAATGAGAGGACAAAAGAGAAGATAAAGATAACTTTTTTCATCACAGAGAGGAGTAATAATAAACCATTGACATGGGCCGAGTTCCAAATGGCACTCTATTCCTTTACAGAGCATTACTTTTGACCAGGGCCCATAGGGTTTTTGTCAAACGTACTTTCAAGTTTTATTAGTCATATGTACAGGATATGCATGATATACATCGTCCAACGAAATGCTTACTTGCAGGTTCCTCTCGACAATGTAAAACCAATAATAATAAAATGTAAGAATACGAATATAAAGTAAATGGCAGTAAATTTATAGTCCAATATTTACAAGTGTATTGGGTAGGGCAGGGGATGGTGGCAAGTTTATAAATTGAACCGTATAACAGGAGTGTGGTAGCAGCAGTTGTGATGTGTGTGTAGCATGAACGTACTGCTACTGAGTGTACAAAACACAAGGAACACCTGCAATTTCCATGACCTAGATTGCCCCAGGTGAAAGCTATGATCCCTTATTGATGACACTTGTTAAATCCACTTCAAATCAGTGTATATGAAGGGGAAGAGACAGGTTAAAAAAGGATTGTTAAGCATTGAGACAATTGAGACATGAATTGCGTATGTGTGCCATTCAGAGCGTGAATGTGCAAGACAAAAGATTTAAGTGCCTTTGAACGCAGCATGGTAGTAGGTGCCAGGCGCACCAGTTTGAGTGTCAAGAACTGCAACGCTGCTGGGTTTTTCATGCTCAACATTTTCCCATGTGTATCAAGAATGGTCCACCACCCAAAGGACATCTAGCCAACTTGACACAACTGTGGGAAGTATTGGAGTCATGGTGGGCCATCATCCCTGTGGAACGTGTTTGACACCATGTAGAGTCCATGCCCTGACGAATTTAGGCTGTTCTGATAGCAAAAGGGGTTGCAACTCAATATTAGAAAGATGTTCATAATATGTTGTACACTCAGTGTACATGCTGTCTCTTATACACATCTAGATGTGTATAAGAGACAGGTGTACATGTGTGCGTATGTCTGTGCGCTTTTTGGCATGAGTGAGTGAACGTGTGCTAAGATGCAGAGAAACAGACAGGTGGTCAGTTCAGGTGTTCAGCAGTCTGATGGCTTGTAAATAGTAGTGCACTATAGGAAATAGGGTGCAATTTGGGACAAATCCAGTCACAGAAAGACATAATATGTAATCAAGCTTAATTACATAAGGTGTCTCAGAGTAGGATTGCTGATCTAGGATCAGTTTTGTCTTTTAGATCATAACGAATAAGATTGCATGGACATGAGGAACCTGATCCTAGATCAGCACTCAAACTTTGAGATGCCTTTCTGTAAGGGACAACACGATTGGCAGAATGACTAGGAGGCTTGGAGTGTTTTTAACAGTAAAGAAAGTGCATGCTTGCTATGCTATCCCGCTCATAATGGGCTAAACAATAGAACACAAACAACCCTCAATGAACAACGTGATGAGGACTCAATAGGTTACAGCGCAGAAAGCTTTCAAGTCATCACCTAGGCGCTTACCATGGCTTACACATGGATATCCTCTAGCACTAATAGTAAAAGCATATATAACACCAACAGTAACAGCACGTTTAGAGTTTTACATTTGGCCTACTATAACGAGAATGTTATAGTAGGCCATCCAAGCTTTCACCGACATTCGGCTATGTCGTAATATCGCTCAACCCTCCYCTCACTCATAAAGAAGGCCTTGTAAAACAATGATTCACAATTCCTCTACATAACACAATTCCCCTACCTTTTACATTTACTTTATGTCAGTATTCTTATATTTTATTATTGTTGTTGCATTGTCGAGAAGGAACCTGCAAGTAAGCATTTCATTGGACGGTGTATACCATGTGCATCCCCTACATACAACTAATAAAACTTGAAACTAATATCTCGATAAAAATGACTACAGAGCATATCACAAAAGAAAGAGAAGTAGTTTTTAAAAAAGTTAGCGACCGAGTTCAAGCATCTATTATTTACCCCCTTTGTCCCTTCAATATTCAGAACTATACTTTCATATTCCTTCCTGGAGGCACAGGACAAGTACAGTGCATTACACTCGCCCAGTAAGTTTTAAACATAAATTGTTATTGCAGAACACAGCACCGCCACCGAATTAACATGAATATTCCATTTGGTATTCTGTTCTTGCTGAGTAAGTGTTGGTAATTTATCATTCTATTCTGCTTCCCGCTTTATGAAAATGGATTACAAGCAGTTATTAGCACATCTTAGTAATGCATAATGCCAAATTAGGAGGAAATGTAAAACCATATCTATTTTCTTTCTTCCTAGAAAGTGGAGCAGTTTTTGTGGGTGTGTAGGTTCGTGCGTACACAGCAGGTGAAGGAGACCACACAGGAAAGGCATGATACATTAACAATGGTTGCCCATCCTCTGACTCTCACACCGAACCATTGAGCCCGATCTGAGGAACGTCCCTTTCCTCACRGTTCAGTTGTTTCAGAGTGAAAAAGAAAAAGCATGAACAAGATTAACTGCAAAACACTAAGTGATAATAACTAAACCCTGCCTCTCAGTGAGATGTATGATGCAATCCATCATGAACCAGCCAACCACTATCAGACAGACCAGATAAGCAAGTCCACAGAGTAGTCAGCACACACTACAGTCATAGTTCACAAATTACTGTACGTACGTACATGGTATGTACATGGTACGTACACGTACGTACTTGTTTTGCCTCTGTTTGAAAGCCAGTAATTAATTTCTGCGTCTCGCTGTCATCCCTTTATGACACTTACACTGAAAGARGGGGAGGTAATCGTGATAAAGGTGTTTAGGCAATGAGAAATATGATCACTTTCTCCAACCCAGTCTGTGAGAGGTTACATGTGTGTTGTGTTAATACCAGGCGCGGAGTTGTACTACTCTGCTCACCTGCTCCGGGGTGAAGTGAACCCTAGGTACAGATCTAGGATCAACCTCCCCTTCCACACTCATAACCTTAACCATTAGTGGGGAAAACACATAACTGACCAAAGATCAGAGTCTAGGTCTAGGGGCAAGTTCACCTTGCCCCTATTCACCCAGACACAGGCTCCACCAGACATAGATATTTTCATGATGTATATTAATGTTGACATTATTGGCCCTTACCTTGTCTCGGTCCTCTCGGTCCTCCACCAGGTCAGTAAGCAGGTCATCCAGGTCCAAGATGCCACCGTCACAGTACTCCATGTGGTGGGTCCGAACCAGGAAGTCCTCCCCATTCTGGTAGGTACACAGAAAACATGGACACATTAGTATGATAAGAACCTGATTGGGTGGTTAATGGGTAAAAACACACTTTATGGTCCTGTATGGCTCAGTTGGTAGATCATGGCGCTTGTAACGACAGGTTTGTGGGTTTGATTCCCGGGGCCACCCATGCGTAAAATGTATGCACGCATGACTGAGTCACTTTGGATAAAAGCACCCGCTAATTGGTATACAATTACACTTCTGAAAAGCAGTTAGCTGAAATGGTACCATTTGCAACCTGCTAATATGAATACAGTAAACTGCAGTAAAAGTGTAATTTCAACAAACCTTCATAAGCAAAAACTGGGTTATGAAGCGCAAAATGGCTGCACACTGTTTCATATTTCCAAATTCAGAAATATGGTTGGGAAGAGGATTAGACATTGGTAGGTCTTGCTTTTGTTTACTTGCCTCATTATTATTTCACAACAGGTGATCAAAATGTATGACAATAGCCAATTACAGTAGTTGTATACGTGGTGTGTGTGTGTGTGTGTGTGTGTGTGTGTGTGTGTTGTGTGGTGTGTGTGTGTGTGTGTGTGTGTGTGTGTGTGTGTGTGTTGTGGGGGGGGGTTAGAAAGGTGTGTTGTGGGGGTTAGAAAGGACGCATGTCTAGTTCCCCCACTTCGTGAGTGTGGTGGGCACATTCCTGAAGTGTCACTATGGCAACACAGGTCTGAGAACGCATAGGAACCATATTCCGGTATTGTCACAGAGAACAAGGCCTTTGTTTAGGATACAATCTGAAATCTGTGACATTTTACTAAACAGTGGTGCTGAGCGATTAGTGCTTTTTTAAGGTTCGGTTTCAGTTCGATTAGTTTTTGATAATATTTTTCAACATTAAATGCATCCATTACGGCTTATCACTTTATTAATCATCATTTATTCATATTACTTTACTAAAATATTTCAGTTGTGTATATTATAGTGATGCACCGATATACATTTTTTGGCCGATACCGATATCAGATATTGTCCTTGCCATAAAAAAACGATTACAATATATAAAATGTTTGTGGCCTTTTAAGCATTCTGGTACACTTAAATAGTTAACACACACACACACACACACCACACACACACACACACACACACACACACACACACACACACACACACACACACACACACACACACACACACACACTGGTCTAAGGACTGTATCTCAGTGCAAGTGGCGTCACTACAGTCCCTGGTTCGAATCCAGGCTGTATCACATCCGGCCGTGAATGGGAGTCCCACAGGGTGGCGTACAATTGGCACCGGCGTCGTCCGGGTTTGGTCGGGGTGGGCCGTCATTGTAATTAAGAATTTGATCTTAACTGACTTGCCTAGTTAATTAAAGGTTACAATTTCAATTGGATGAACAACAAGTGGCAACCTAGCTAATACTTCCTCACAAGGATTCCTAAATCATTGCTATGAATAATGAAAATGACTGCAGTTTCTACTGGTCATTGTTTTCAGGATCGTATTGGTGCTAGCTAGGTACCAAGCTAAAGCTAGCTACCCCAGAAGTTGCAGTCGAACAAATTATGCTTTATTACCAACGTGGTATTGTAAACACATCGTTCGTGGCCGGTGTTTGCTTGTTTCCATACTTTTTTTATACAGCTTTGACAGTGCTACTGACATGCAAAGACCCAAACAGCATTCCATAGTATGCATTTCGTGAAGCTAATAGCAGTGACGCTATTACTGGGTAACTCCGGTAGGGCAACATCGGAAAAATAGCGCTCTTGGTAGTGTTAACCGGTGCTCGACCAGTCGGCGAAAGCCAACGTCACCAACGACAGAGAACGAATGATTGTCAAGGGCAATGAATTCCATTATCTTGGCTTTAATGGATTTCACCTCATGAGCTGTCTCGCTGAAATGTTCTTACTCTTTCAAATGACTGCTCGATCCACACAGCAGACATTGTGGGCTAGGTTAGGAATGCTGTGTTGCACGTACAGCGCAAAATTTCAAGTGGGGTTATTACGTCATGTACCTTCGTTATATAGGTGTGCACGTCAGCTTTGACATCGGTTTTGTACATCGGCGTTAAACTGGACAAACCGATTCCGATATGTTCACCGATATATCGTGCATCCCTAGTATATTACATTTGTTTTATTTGATGACTTTATTATTATTTAATTCTAAGTCATCTCATCTCTATAGAGCTGCTGCCTATGCTATCTGACATAATCACTATCGAGGTAGTTCTTCAAAGTAAATAAGGCATTCTTGTTGAATACCAACTATCAATCCCTTAGAATTGAAAATACATCATCTATCCCCCTTGATCGCACATTCTTCTGTTTCTTTTACATATCAGTAGCAGGTGTAAAAGAAACAGACCGAACAAGTAGGTGCGCAATGCATTATGGTCATTGTATTTAATTACCACATTTTCTGAGCTAAACTATGTAGAATATTGGCCTGTTGGAAACTCCCTACTACGTCGCACAGTTCGGGCTTGATCCGATTTATCTCTAGAAAAACTCAGCAATGTGTGCATCTAGCTCACAGAAAATCATGAACGAAATGGAATTCAAATAATTGAACAGACATTGGTCAATTAATTGTTTAAAAAAAACTAAGAATAACACTACTAAACAGTATTGTCTGAGAGGTGGCCACACAATACTAGCTTCCCCTTTTTGTGGCCAACAGGTCACATGCACAAAAAGCAAGAATTGGAGAAGTTTGTTGAAGATGTAGGGCTCTATTTTCAGCTGGCGTTAAGGTGGCACTAGTGTCAAACGCACGTTAGTTTGCAATTTCGTCATGTAAAACCTGGTGCATTGGCATTTTCCAGCCATAATGCCAGGTTTGGCAATTTACCTGTTTTATATCAGCTCGCTTGCACTCAGATGGGCAGGGTGGAAATATTTGAGGTGTGTCCTGCTAATTTCAGGCAGTGCTGATTGGGATATTTAAGAACAACCAAAAGCTGTTTTTAGCGGTAACGGAGTTGGTTATGGCATGAATTTTGACAGCGGAAACGCAGCCTATCCACACTGTCCATATACACATGGAACAAGAGTAGCCTAATGTGCTTTTGGTGMCTGTATTCTTTATATTTAGAAACATAAACTAATGTTTTTTCCCAAGGATAGGCTCCCCTCCTCTCATTGAAGGCTTTTTTGTGTCTGCCCAAAGCAATCTCGAAGTAGTCAAGACTGTCAATAAAGGGTTTGGCTCCTGAGACCGCTTGGAAATAAATCTTAAATCACCAGTGAGCTGACATTCCCTTTTAATCGATCCATTCTAGGCAGGGGCACTTCATTTTAGCCATGCAGGTCCCATTTTGGATGTGCGTAAAACCCTCCATAGTTTGCATTGTATTAATTTTATCATGGGAAATGATGGTGCCTGTAAGTGTGACATAGCCCATTTAAAACAAGTGGTTTCATTTTGTTTAGAATGTTCTTTGTTTTTTGCCATAACTCATTTAATCTTGCTTATTGACAAGGTTTGGCATGTCCATGCTCAGCCATAATGCAATTTACAGTGAGCCTAGCCCCTATATGATTGTGAATGCTATTGACGCTATGCAATTACTTAATGTGGACTGCAAATGGGTTCAAGTTAGGTCTACATTTTGTTATTTAGTTTCTGTAAGCCATTTAACAAACTATAACGGACTAACATTGGAATTAGAGTTGATTCCAAGGCAATACATAAAAGACCGTAAATACACAACATGACGCAACCACATATTTAGCCATGGATCACGTTCTGATTGCCCCGTGAGGGACACACCCACAACTTGTTATTTATAAAAATCCAACCCTTTCGCGCCAACAAGTGCGCCGATAATTGTGATAGTGAAAATAGTAAAATATTTGACACACCCCTGGACCTATAGTACTACCGCCTGCGCTTAGATTTACCATTGCGTTTATTTTTAACAAACCTGAGTCCCTAATATTACGCAGAGAATAAGTGTAAAGCTTTATACAACACAAATCAAATAAGAGTTCAGAAAATCTTTACGAACAACAACACCACACACACACACACACACACACACACACACACACCTGTAGTCGAGGGTAGTCAGTGTTACCTAGTGGGAGCAGAGAAACAGATTTAGTCTTACACAGATCCTCTCTCACACACGCATATCAAAAAACAAGAACCCAGCTGTAGGCCATCTAGTYTCCAGGCATAGCACGAATACCTCCCTTGAAAAAGAGGTTTCACCTGGGGGAAGACACGCACATTTTTCTCCCTGAGCAGGTTCATGGCACAGTTGTAGGAGGGTGATGTTTTCCTTAGGTACAGATATAGGATCACCTTCCCCTCCCCCAAATCCTAACCTTAACCATTAGTGGGTAAAATGGTAAAGTGACCAAGGATCAGCGTATGGGGGTAACTACACCTGGCAACCTTCAGGAATGGAGACTTAAAGGAAACACCCATAACACTAGAGAGACACTGCACCTGACTGCTCATTCAAATCACCCTGTGCATATTACTACGCATTAGGCATTAGGCTAATTGGCAGTATTTCAGCTAGCTCTCTTGATATATGCATACTCCCATCTGGTTAGGATGTAGATTCTATTGCCAAACATCTCAAGGCTCTTAAATGTAATTACTCTCCTGCCTAGTTTCTACCACTCTTCCTTAATCCTGTCTCACTCATGACACTTCAAGGAGTACACTGAAAAACAAAGCAGGACAGACAAATCTGTCAGAAGTTCTTGTTGTCAAACTCCATAATTCCCATATATATCATGGACATTCACATTTCCTGGGTCCCCTTCAAAGCAAAAGGGAAATGTGGCGATGGTGGATCAGTCAGCGCAAGAAGAAAAGAATTAGGCCTAGCAGTGACAGTTAGAGGGTAAGTTTCGTCAAATTACACCGCTAAGTCGCCTATTTGAAGCAATATCTCGAGAGCGGTGAAGCGCGTCACGATTAGTGAAGCGCTTCGACACTAAATTTGGGCCGCTGGCTTTCCACACTTTAATCCTCCCAAACACAATTACACAGCTGAAGGGAAATGTGTGGGATTAGCGTGAGAGAAGAAAACATATTAATGAACAAGCCAATAGAAAGCTATGGAGTACCTCAGAGAAAGTACGAGAGAAAGGGAACTGTAATGAATATAGCACTTTAAATGTATTATTAGAAGGGAGATGAACAACCGCATAGGAAGTTGTGCTTTGCTCTAGCTACAGTACAGACAGTGAGACTGGTTATAAAAGTGTTGGCACGATAGTGTAAAAAGGGTATTGGAAAAATTGTGAGAACTCAATTTGCATTCTATCCTTGCTGGTTTTTGCGGGCGACCTGAGACATGAAACATAGATGGGAGGGCATACAAGCTTTTGCCAATTTAATAATGCGCAATTTGCCTAACTGGTTCATGGAAACACTTCAACCACCTTTTTCCCCGACGCTGTCGTTGTTTTTAGGTGTGACGTCATTACTCCCACCTGTTTTTATAGACACAAGATTGTTAAATGGAAATGCACGGTAGCAGGCAATTGTCAAATCTATTTTCTATTCAAACTTTATAAATGTCGACAACAGTGGCGGTCGGTGCCGTTTAAGATGAGGGTGGACAATTCGTTTTTTATGAACATGGCCTTTTCTGTTATGGCCTATTGGATGACTGTTATTCATATCCCATTGACACAGCGCAATGTAACATAGGTAGGTAGGTTTAGGCCACTACATGACTCAAATTTTCCCTCTACAACCTAGCCAATGAATGAACGTTTACAATGTAGGTGAACAGGTCGAGAGAATTTTCAGTAATCACGGTGACAAACCGTGACACATCACTTCCTGTCGTCGCTTCCTGTTGAACGCGGAACAGCTCAGTTTGTTGTTTTGGACAGTTTGTGGTTGTGGAAAGTTTTGAAATTCTGTTGAAAAAGTCTGTTTCTTGCTAGCTACCTTATGAGTTTGGATCCCGCAACGCGGTTTGCATCAGTTGCTGGGACCGCTACCATCTGTCCAGTGATCCTGCTAACCAAGGCAGGATCTGAGGAAGTGTTAGGCGTAGCAGCTAGCCTAGCTGCTCGCTAGCTACCCATCAAGCTAGCATAGATTTGTTGAGGGCTTTAAACGCAACCCACAAAGTGGTTAGCAATTGTGCATGGAACTGCGTATTGTCCCAGGCTTGTGGTTGTCTAAACCCCTGCTGTTTGTTGTTGTTGTTTTCAATCTTCCCTGCAACCTGCCCTGTCTGGAACTGCGAGGAGTAACAGCGTAACCTACCTTGTTACCATGACAAAGACCATGGCTTCTTTCTTTCTTCTTTTTATCGCCTTGACTTCTTTCTTATGTTATTCTCTGGCACAAAAACTTTTTTTAAAGTGTCGATTGGGGACAGAATGCGGTCGGACCATCAAATAACTGGCATAGAAGCCATGGATTACAGGCAACATCCACACCGAGCTAAAGGCTAGAGCTGCCACTTTCAAGGAGCGGGAGACTAATCCGGACGCTTATAAGAAATCCCGCTGCGCCCTTAGACAAACCATCAAACAGGCAAAGCGTCAAAACAGGACTAAGATTGAATCCTACTACGCCGGCTCTGACGCTCGTCAGATGTGGCAGGGCTTGAAAACTATGACGGATTACAACAGGAAACCCAGCCTCGAGCTGCCCAGTGACACGAGCCTACCAGATGAGCGAAGTGCCTTTTATGCTCGCTTCGAGGCAAGTAACACTGAAGCATGCATGAGAGCACCAGCTGTTACGCGACGACTGTGTGATCACGCTCTCCATAGCCGATGTGAGCAAGACCTTTAAACGGGTCAAGATTCACAAAGCCGCGGGCCAGACGGATTGACTGTATGTGTGCTCAAAGCATCCGCGGGCCAACTGGTAAATGTCTTCACTGACATTTCATGTTTCTTTTTTTTATAATATGTTTATTATTTTCCAATAAAACATTTTTTTTTTAAAGACAGCGATACAAACATTGACACTCATTGTACTATTGAATGGGATGGCCAATTTAGAGGACAAAACTCACACATACACAAAATAAAACGAAATCCTATTAGGTGGTACATGTATAAGAAGACAGCATATAGTCATTACAAGCAGTGTAGTTAAGCCAAAAATAAATATTGAGTGGAGTACAGCACAGAGTAGCAGCAGATCGTCAGCCCAGTTATGAAGTGGGACTAGACCATGTATCCAGTATCGGCTGCCATATTTTGCAAAACATTGGACTTCTATTGGAGGTATTGTATCGAATCTTTTCCATATGTATTACATTCCCTAAATCCCGTAACACCATTTCAAAGGCAGGTACAGTCTCCAATTTCCAAATTTGCAATATGAGCCTTATGGCTAATAGAGTACAAAGAGAGACTTTAACCCTTCCTGGTTATTCCCATCAACTGTAACCAAACAGCGCGATCAATGGGTCTGGGGCTATAACTCTATCGAAGGCTTGAGATAAGTCATCAGAAAAAAGAGAGCCCAGTAAGCATGTAACTTAGGACATGTCCAAAATAAGTGGGTCAACGTCCCCTCATCCTGCTTGCAACTCTCACACAGTGGTGAGGTGTCTGGGAATATTTTATGCAGTTTCACTTTTGAGTAATGTAACCTTAAACTGTACAAGGTTGTATCTGGCATTCACTGAACTGTGGTTTATATTCCTGAGAGCTTCTACCCAGTCCTCATCTGAGATTTCTGAACCAAGTTCTTGTTCCCAAGCCCTTTTAATCGTGTCCACCTCTATGTGGGCCTGTAGCACATCATACAGTCTAGAGACCGACCCTTTTGAATGGGGTTTGACAAGGATCAAGCTATCTAATGTAGAATTATTTTGCTTAATGCCACACTGTGGGATATGTGTCCTTAAGAAATTCCTGATTTGGAGGCATCTGAAAAAATGTGTTGTTGGCATGTTAAACTTAGCTTCATTTCAACAATTACAGGGTAACTGATCATCAATGTATAAGTTACCAATTCTTGTGAGCCCCTTCTCCCTCCACT
Source organism: Salvelinus sp. IW2-2015 (assembly GCF_002910315.2). NCBI lineage: Eukaryota > Metazoa > Chordata > Actinopteri > Salmoniformes > Salmonidae > Salvelinus > Salvelinus sp. IW2-2015. Next base: position 29,518,951 of record NC_036867.1, on the reverse strand, counting down.
GTGAAAACACCATATCACCCAATGCAGGGTGGAAAGCATGATTCAGGCAAATCGGGCTGTCAATGTATATAGTGGGTATGTTAAGAAAATACCTAATCTGTTTCCAGATCCTAAGAGTATGACAAATGACTGGATTAGTCATAAATTACTTTTTTCACATATGCTGGACTATTAACAAGTGCAGGGAGTGAGGAATGTTGGCAGGAGGCCTGCTCAATCAAAAGCCATGAAGGCATATCATTCTGTCGCATCCCAGCTAAACCTTCCCTCCAGAAAGACAATGTTCAGATTAGCAGCCCAATAATACAGTTTAAAGTGAGGAAGGCCAAAGCCCCCCTCTATCTTGTACTTGCATAAATGCTTCTTTGAAATTCTGACTGCATTGTTATCCTATAAAAATGGAATTACTATTGAATCCAGTTTCTTAAAATAGCTTTGTGGTATGAAATTGGGTASACATTGGAAGAGGTAAAGAAACCTGGGTAGGACAACCATTTTAATAGCCTTTATACGACCAACCAAGAAGATAGGCAGAGTTTTCCAAAAATCAATATTTTGTTTAAGCTGATAATTGTTCATGTCCCAATTCGCCTTCAATAGCTGATCAAGTTGTCACTACAATGCCAAGGCTTGTGAACTTGTCCATCACTGTTCTAAATGGGGTAGATTGCAGAAATTGCATATCCACAGGCCGTGATAACGGCATCAATTCGCTTTTTGCCRGTTTATATTGTAGCCAGAGAAGGAGCCGAATGTATTTATCAAGTTAAGTAAGGGGGGAATAGAAGTTTTAGGCTTGGATAAAAGCAAAAGAACATCATCTGCAAATAGGGAAATTTGTGCTGCGTCTTATATTTTAACCGGAGCTATRTCGGCACATGCTCGAGTGAGAGTAGCAAGGGGTTCCATGGCTATAGCGAATAGAGCAGGCGAGATAGGGCACCTCTGTCGGCAGCCCTTGAACAGGCGGAATGACTGCGACATTTCCTGATTGGTTACCACGGATGCCATTGGATTTGCATAAATAATTCTTATCCAATTAATAAATTCCTTTCCAAACCCGAAATGCTCCAGAACCGACATCATATACTTCCACTCAATCTGATCAAACGCCTTCTCTGCGTCAAGAGCAATTACCACTGCCTCAACTTCATGATCATGATACATTACGTTGAAAAGGCATCTCAAATTTTTGTATATATGTCGGCCCGGGATAAAACCTGTCTGGTCAGGGTTTATGATGTCAGAAATATATTTTTTCAATCGGTTTGCCAATATCTTTGTCAACACCTTATTTTCTACGGGGAGTAACGACAGGGGCGATAAGACGATATCTCAATGGAATCTCTATCTTTTTTCATGATCAGTGCTATTGTAGCCTCATACAGTGTTTGCGGGAGTTTGGCATTTTCTTTGGAATGTTTAAACATTCGCAAACATAAGTGGAGCTAGACTGGCGCAGTACTTCTTATAGAATTCTATTACATATCCATCGGGCCCAGGGGCCTTGCTGTTTGGAAATTGTGCTATCGCTGTGTTAATTTCTTCTAAAGTTATCCCAGGATCGAGTGCAGAAGCTGCCCCCCTGTCTAGTTTAGTAAGTTCACATTCAGTGAGAAAGCATTCCATAGTTTGTGGATCAGTAGCATCACATTTTGATTGATATAGCTCTGAGTAAAACTGTGCAAAGCATTTATTAATATCCTGCGGATCTGTTACTATTATACCCTTCTTGTCTATTATTTTGTGAATAGCTCTAGATGCCTGTACATGCCTTAGCTGTCTTGCTAATAATTTGTGTTTTGTCACCCAGTTCAAAATAACTTTGTTGCGTTCTAGCAAGTAAAGAGCCCAGGTATTTTGAAAGGATGGTATTGTATTCATATTTCAACTTTGTGATCTTCTCAAGGACTGCATTTGAGGAATTCATCCTAAAAACATTATCCTGTTCCCCTAACTCTCAATTTCTCTCAGCCTAGTATTGGCGCGTTTCTTCCTCCCTGATGTATAAGAAATAATGTAACCTCTAATCACAGCCTTTAAAGATTCCCAAGGGGTGGAGTCGTTAACATCCCCCATGTCGTTAGCTCTGAGGAAAAAGGCAATATGCTCCTTCAAATACTGACAAAAAGTCTCATCTTTCAACAAGTATGCGTCTAAGCGCCACTGTCGCCGACCTGTAGACATATTGTTGAGGATTTAGCACCATGGACAGAGGAGAGTGGTCCGTAACTAGAATAGGGTGATAGGTAACCGACGCAGCTGCTGAAAGAGGAGAGTCCAACAATTTTCTTTTGTCAATTCTGGAATATGATTTATGAACTGACAAAAATAAAGAATTATCCCTAATCTGTTGGGTGCGTCAGTCTCCAAATATCGACAATGTTAAGGTTTGTCATCAATGTATTTAGACAGACACTGGCATTTGAATGTTGAAGTGACCTTGATAGCTGTTTATCTAAAAGAGGATCTAACGTACAGATAAAGTCGCCTCCAACAATAACACTTGTATCCGAGATATTTGGTGTGGCCTTAAATACCCTTTGAAAAAATGATGGATCATCGAAGTTGGGTCCATATAAATTGACCAAGGTTATTGGTTTCGAATTCAGTGTACCAGCCACAATAATATACCGACCATTAGGATCTGAAATCGAGGATGAGTAAACAAAAGGAATGTTTTTCCTTATCAGGATTGCTATCCCTCTCGCATCAAAATTAGACTGGTATAGCTGACCGATCCAGCCGACTCATAGCTTGGCCTAAGCCGAGAATTTAATATGAGTTTCTTGAAGAAGCATTATGTGAGTGCCCAGTGATTTAAGATGAGAAAAAAACCTTAGCTCTTTTCATGACATGACCTAAGCCATTACAGTTCCAGCTGACTATCTTTATTCCACCTGGTCTACTCTGTGCTCGGTCACTATGTGGCATTTCTTATTATAGAGCAAATTGTTGCCGTCATACAAAACCCAAAAGAAAAACGACCCGCCGTACGGGATCTTGTCATGCAACCTGTATTAAATGTGAACATAAAACACAGAGCCCATCCCCCCTTCCGTCTCATTACTGAGTGACTTCCCCAAACGAAGCACTCCTTGACTAACACACAAACCTTAGGGGGTCTAGACATACAGCTTGAACTAACTCGTCATCTATAGATGCTACGCTTATAAACTAATATTAAATAACACTTCACTCTCACGTTAGGGGCTGAGTGGCGCTAAAAGATGATATGGCTTATATAGCATTGTTTAGCCTAACATCTCACCCATCATATAAGTCCCAATTTCTGATCTTCTGATCGAAAAGACATAGGCAGGAAATTCAAACACATTCCTGGCCTGTATTTGGCCATTTAGCCAGTTGAAACAGTTGGCTTCTTTTGGGTTGTCTAACGTACGTGTTGATCCCTCGACTGTCACCTTAAACCGGGCTGGGAAGAGGAATCCATATCGGATGTTGGCTGCCCTGCATTTCTTGCGTAACTCATCATACTCTTTCCGTTGGTTCCTCACCTCAGAAGTAATATCTGGGAAGAAAGACACCCTGACTTCGTTGTAGTTAAGGGGGAACTTTTGACTAGCCAGCTTGAGGATGAGATCCCTGGTGTGGGGATAGTGCAGCCTTACAATGAATGGCCTTGGTGGCCCGCCCTTGGCCAGCTTCGTTGCCTGTGATCTGTGCGCGCGGTCGATCAGGATGTCCGTTTTGAATGCCGGTATCAGCTCCAAGACAAATTCAGTGGGTTTCCCTTTCTCAGTGTCTTCCTGGATCACAAATATTCAGATGTTCTGGAGTCTTCAATGCGACTCGAGCATTTCCAATCGGGCTTTCAGGGTTCTGGTGTCATTTTTGAACGATGTGCACTGTTTCTCTGTGTCCTGTAGCCTGGCCTCGTGATTGACTGTCGTCCGCTCAACCTCATGCATCCTGCCCTTAGTTGCCTTCACAGTTTCAGTCAAAGTCCAAATACTCTTTGAGATATCAGCCAACCTTGTGTCCACCTTCTYGCTTAGTGAGTTTATAGCAGCCAGTAGGTCTCTGAGTTGGTTCTGTGGGGAACTCTTGGGAGCTAGCATCTTCAGCTAACTCCTCGTGGGTCGGCGATGTTGAAATTGGTTTGTTGTCTCTCTCATTCAAATTATCTTGTTTAGTGCCCCCTTTTTAGGGGCCTTTTCCCTTTGTCATATTGCCAGACTATGTTTGAAGTTACAGGTTTTTAGAGGTTAAGATAAATATTAATTTGTTTCAAAATTGAGCGGAGCTCTAGCAAAGCACGTCTACTCCATAGCACGCTCACTAGCGTCCCCCTTAACTGACATTTCAACTGCTCCCTGGCCGACTCCGTAATACCTACATGTATCAAACAGACCACCATAGTCCCTGTGCCCAAGAAAGTGAAGGTAACCTGTCTAAATGATTACCGCCCCGTAGCACTCACGTCGGTAGCCATGAAGTGCTTTGAAAGGCTGGTCATGGCTCACATCAATACCGTCATGCCAGAAACCCTAAACCCACTCCAATTCACATACCGCCCCAACAGATCCACAGATGACGCAATCTCAATTGCCCTTTCCCACCTGGACAAAAGGAACACCTATGTGAGAATGCTGTTCATAGACTACAGTTCAGTGTTCAACACCATATTGCCCACAAAGGACCCTGGGACTAAACACCTCCCTCTGAACTGGATCCTGGACATTGACAGGTCGCCCCCAGGTGGTAAGGGTAGGCAACACCACATCTGCCACGCTTATCCTCAACACTGGGGCCCCTAAGGGGTGCGTGCTTAGTACCCTCCTGTACTCTCTGTTCACCCACGACTGCATGGCCAAGCACGACTCCAACACCATCATTCAGTTTGCCGATGACACAACAGTGGTAGGACTGAACACCGACTTCAATGATACAGCCTATAGGGAGGAGGTCAGAGATCTAGCAGTGTGGTTCCAGGACAACAACCTATCTATCAAAGTGAGCAAGACAAAGAAGCTGATCATGGACTAAAAGGAGAACAGGCCACCATTAACATCGACGGGACTGAAGTGGATCGGGTCGAGAGGTTCAAGTGGTTTCCTTGGTGTCCACATCACTAACGATCTATCACAGTCCAAACACACAAAGATGGTTGTGAAGAAGGCACGACAACACCTTTTCCCCTTCAGGAGACAGAAAAGATTTGTCTTGGGTCCCAGATCCTCAAAAAGTTCAATAGCTGCACCATCGAGAGCATCCTGACCGGTTGCATCCCCGCCTGGTATGGCAACTGCTCGGCATTTGACCGTAAGGCGCTACAGAGGGTAGTGCGTACAGCCTAGTACTTCACTGGGGCCAAGCTTCCTGACATCCAGGACCTACAGTGGGGCAAAAAAGTATTTAGTCAGCCACCAATTGTGCAAGTTCTCCCACTTAAAAAGATGAGAGAGGCCTGTAATTTTCATCATAGGTACACTTCAACTATGACAGACAAAAATGAAAGAAAAAAAATCCAGAAAATCACATTGTAGGATTTTTAATGAATTTATTTGCAAATTATGGTGGAAATAAAGTATTTGGTCAATAACAAAATTTATTCAATACTTTGTGTATATTACCCTTTGTGCAATGACAGAGGGTCAAATGTTTTCTGTAAGTCTTCACAAGGTTTTCACACACTGTTCTGTTATTTTGGCCTATTCTCCTCCATGCAGATTCTCCTCTACAGCAGTTGATGTTTTGGGGCTGTTGCTGGGGAAAACACGGACTTTCAAACTCCCTCCCAAAATTTTCTATGGGGTGAGATCTGGAGACTGGCTAGGCCACTCCAGGACCTTGAAATGCTTCTTACGAAGCCACTCCTTCGTTGCCGGCGGTGTGTTTGGGATCATTGTCATGCTGAAAGACCCAGCCACGTTTCATCTTCAATGCCCTTGCTGATGGAAGGAGGTTTTCACGCAAAATCTCACGATACATGGCCCCATTCATTCTTTCCTTTACAGGGATCAGTCGTCCCTGGTCCCTTTGCAGAAAAAACAGCCCCAAAGCATGATGTTTCCACCCCCATGCTTCACAGTAGGTATGGTGTTCTTTGGATGCAACTCAGCATTCTTTATCCTCCAAACACGACAAGTTGAGTTTTTACCAAAAAGTTATATTTGGTTTCATCTGACCATATGACATTCTCCCAATCTTCTTCTGGATCATCAAATGCTCTCTAGCAAACTTCAGACGGGCCTGGACATGTACTGGCTTAAGCCGGGGACACGTCTGGCACTGCAGGATTTGAGTCCCTGTTGGCGTAGTGTGTTACTGATGGTAGGCTTTGTTTACTTTGGTCCCAGCTCTCTGCAGGTCATTCACTAGGTCCCCCCGTGTGGTTCTGGGATTTTTGCTCACTTTCTTGTGATCATTTTGACCCCACGGGTGAGATCTTGCGTGTGAGCCCCAGATCGAGGGAGATTATCAGTGTCTTGTATGTCTTCCATTTCCTAATAATTGCTCCCACAGTTGATTTTTCAAACCAAGCTGCTTACCTATTGCAGATTCAGTCTTCCCAGCCTGGTGCAGGTCTACAATTTTGTTTCTGGTTTCCTTTGACAGCTCTTTGGTCTTGGCCATAGTGGAGTTTGGAAGTGTGACTGTTTGAGGTTGTGGACAGGTGTCTTTATACTGATAACAAGTTCAAACAGGTGCCATTAATACAGGTAACGAGTGGAGGACAGAGAAGCCTCCTAAAGAAGAAGTTACAGGTCTGTGAGAGCCAGAAATCTTGCTTGTTTGTAGTGACCAAATACTTATTTTCCACCATAATTTGCAAAATAAATTCATTAAAAATCCTACAATGTGATTTTCTGGATTTTCTTTCTTATTTTGTATGTTCATGTGAAGTGTACCTATGATGAAAATTACAGGCCTCTGTCATCTTTTTAAGTGGGAGAACTTGCACAATTGGTGGCTGACTAAATACTTTTTGAATGCTGAAAAAGTAATCCACATGGACTATTTACATTGACCCCCCCCCCTTTGTTTTTACACTGCTGCTACTCGCTGTTTATTATCTATGCATAGTCCCTTTACAAATTACCTCGACAAACCTGTACCCCCGCACATTGACTCGGTATCAGTACCACCTGTATATAACCTCATTATTGTTATGTACATTTATTGTGTTACTTTTTTATTCATTTTTTTAAATTTTAGTTTATTAAACCTACTTCTTGAACTGCATTGTTGGTTAAGGGCTCGTAAGAAAGCATTTCACAGTACCTGTAGTATGCGGCGCATGTGACAAATAAACTTGGATTTGGATATACAGTGGGGAGAACAAGTATTTGAAACACTGCCGATTTTGCAGGTTTTCCTACTTACAAAGCATGTAGAGKTCTGTAATTTTTACCATAGGTACACTTCAACACTTCAACTTCAAAAATCCAGAAAATCACATTGTATGATTTTTAAGTAATTAATTAAACCTAACCACAGGTTTTTTACATGGACGATACATTGGAGATTTTAGACAAGTACCGGAAATAATAGAACACTATGAAAATTCTGGGAAACGAGGCCTGGTATTCATAGCAGACTTTGAAAAGGCTTTTGATAAAGTATGACTGGAGTTTATATATAAATGCCTGTAATATTTACATTTTGGAGAATATCTTGTAAAATGTGTTAAAGTTATGTTTAGCAACCTAAGTGTAAAATAGTAAATAATGGCTACTTCTCAGAAAGTATTAAACTGTCAAGAGTAGTAAAACAAGGTTGTCCACTATCGGCATATCTATTGATTATTGCCATCGAAATGTTAGCTGTTAGAAATAATATCAAGGGGTTAGAAATACGTGGCTTAAAAACCAAAGGTGTCATTGTACGCTGATGATTCATGTTGTTTTATTTTAAAACCACAATTAGAATCCCTCCACAGCTTCATAGAGGATCTAGATAATTTTGCTAACCTCTCTGGATAAAAAACAAAACATTTATAAATAAAATACGTATTGAACCACAAAAAAATGCTACTTTTACATTACCGTGTAGTTTACCAATAAAATGGTCTGAAGGGGATGTGGACATACTCGGTATACATACCCCGACAGAAAGAAATGATCTCACTCCAATAAATTTCAATAGAAAGTTGGCAAAAATAGATCTTGCTACCATAGAAAGGAAAATACCTGTATAGTTGTGTAAAAATCACCCTGATATGACGTGATTCTCCGCCAATAACTACATATAGATTGGAGGATTATAAATTAAAACCAAAAGCCGCCTCATGGGTCTCCGAACCTGCAACTGTAGCAATGCATTTTGCACTGCGCCACTCGGGAAGCCCCATCCACAAAGTATCAAAATACAGAGATGTGTTGGTAAAGGTGTATTGTCCTGCTAATTGCCCATAATGGGCTATTATAATACTGTACATGGAGTCCAGGTCAGGATAACCAAAACATTTCTTTATTAAAGACTATCAGAAAGAATGTTGGTACTTATTTATTTTGATCCAAAGCCATGAATGAGTGAGTCACTCAGCGGCACCTACATAAAGCTATATGACTCTGCCATCAACTTGATAATATATAATGATATTTTGGAGGTTATTTTGTTTTCAAAAAAACTAAAGTGAGCGATTGTAATCTGAATAAAGGCCAAAACATTTATTTCTGTTTTTAGAGTGTCATGACGTAGCCCTTTCTGGGTATAGATTGTGGCCTCACTCACTCATACCCAGGTTCTGTTATCTCAGGTCGTAAATTCCTGGCGGAGACTCTCTCCCCCGGCCATGCAGAAAGAGACACAGAGAGAACAAAGGATTTCAAATGGGCATTTGATACAAAATGTCCACTTGTGGGAATTGTACGTGGACATTTAAGGGACGGGTATAACGAGTGTGTTTCATTTGGTGACCTCAGAGAGGACAGGAAACACACATAACTATATCTCTGAATGTGTACATTTCTCAATTATGGGGTTTGCATCTAATTCTTGTATAAAATGAATGAGTAAAGATGAAACTATTTGTGGAATTATGTAAGGTGATGTTAAACCTTTAATTAAAATTAAACTTTAAAGGGAATACAAGTCATTGGCCCGCCCCCATGAGCACAGACATGATCTGGCGTCATAGACCCGCCTTTTCTATTGTTACGAATAAAAACCCCTCCTGAGGAAATCCTCTTCAGAACACACATACCTCGATGGACCACAAAACCCTCAGTATAAGCTAAGGTTGAAATGGTTGTTGAATTCCTAACCATACCACGTGGAGCATTGGCTTCACGGCGGAAATGGTTAGACTCTGAGACCAGACTATCGATCCCTACAGAATAAGAGCAAATCTTAGATTCTAATTACTAGTCTGCAGCTAGAAATTATGTCAACCTGGGATGCAAAGACCGACAACCGCCAAAACATCTATTCTATGAGAACATTTCTGAATGATACCACGAAAGACTGATCTTCAGGGAAGCAGAGAGAGAGAGAGACTTGGATGAACTCTCCAACAGCAGGACTGATGATTCCAACAGAGATCCCGACAACACACTGGGCGTAAAAACTTTGTAATCTGAAGATTTTCCTTGGTGCCCTGATTTCCTAGTTAGGAGGCCCCATCCACAAAGTATCAAAATACAGAGAGGTGTTGGTAAAGGTATATTGTCCTGCTAATAGCCCATAATGGGTAATTATAATACTATACATGGTGTCCAGGTCAGGATAACCAAAACATGTATTTATTAAAGACTATCAGAAAGAATGTTCGTACTTACTTTGATCCAAAGCCATGAACGAGTGAGTCACTCAGCTTTATGTAAGTGCCGCTATAACTTGATAATATATAACGATATTTTGGAGGTTATTTCGTTTAAAAAATAAATAAATTCAAGTGATCATTTGTAATCTGAATAAAGGCCAAAATAATATTTGTAAAGGCCAAAACATTTATTTCTGTTTTTAGAGGGAGAGAAACGCTGGGCCAATTGTGCGCCGCCCTATGGGACTCCCAATCACGGTCGGATGTGATACATAATAATAATACTTAACTTAGAACCTAACTTAGAAATACATTTGGCGATAGAGTTCTCCCCCTATCCTCCATCTAGGCAAGTCTATTGTCCAGCTACCCAGTGTGGCGGGGTGGGGTGGGGTACCACCCCCCCCCCCCTCCCCCTCCCCCATTGGCTAGGTCTGTCTTCTGTGCGCGGCTCTGCATCCCATCCCGTGCCCCCTGCCCTCGTGCCTTGAACCTTGCGCACTTTCAGTGGATACAGCTGGAGAACTGCAAGGCAATTCCATTGTGCACCACTCGGGAGCCATGACCAATATGACCAATATATATTGTCCTGCTAATAACAGGGTTAATAATATATCAGTGAGAATAGCCAAGGGAYTTTTATATAATTCTAAATTATTAATAAATCGCTTTGTTTAAAAAAATAACACTTTTGGAGATTATTTTGTTTTCAAATAACGTAAATGAGTGAGAAAAAGGCCATTCTTGAACATGGGGTGAGACATTGTTACTAATTTGTAAATAAAGCCAGTTTGTTATTTAGAATTATTGATTTCTGTTTATAGAGGGAGAAAAACAAAAAATCTACAGTCATCTCATGGGTCTCCCAGTCGAAGCCGGCATGGGTATTGATCCAGCATCTGTAGCAACTCCGATTGCACTGCTATGCAGTATCTTAAACCGTTGCACCACTCAGGTGCTGCACAACGTGACCGGTCAGGAGTGGGCTACAGTACTACAGTAAGAGCAAAATAATCTTAAAATAAAATCCTTAGTGTAACAACAGTTTTAGTAAGTAATACTGAAGTCATGTACAATTATCATGTCACGCCCTGACCATAGAGAGCCCTCGGGGTTCTCTATGGTGTTTTAGGTCAGGGTGTGACTAGGGGGATTTCTAGTGAGTTTATTTCTATGTTAGTGTATTAGTCTAATTGGGGATCATACTTAGTGTGTCCCTTTTCCCACATGCGTTGTGGGATATTGTTTGTATGAGTGCCTATGTGCGCTACGTATTGCACGTTCGTTAATTCTTTGTTGTTTTGAAGTTTCACTGTAATAAATATGTGGAACTCTACTCACGTCTTGGTCCGATGCGCCTTGGTCCGATTATTTATATAACGACCGTGACATATCAGTTTCTATGTAGGTTAATGTCGCCCATTCATTGTCAGTTAGAGACACAGTAGGACCCAAAAGCATAATCAGTGCTCCAACTCCCCCTTGCGCTGGTCTGGAGCAATGAAGTGGTGACGCACTAAACCACAAATTACTTCTAAGTCCCGCAGCATAATCAAAAACCTTTTAGTGGAGCAACCACTGTAGGTTTTGTATTGAAGTCAACGTACTCAGTGGAGGACAGAAGCTAGCTGTGTGTGCTGCTGAAGGTACTATTGACCTTCATTGCAGAACTGTGTGTTTTAATCAATTATTTTGGTGAATATAAGTCAATATATTTAGCATAGTTATCTAAAAAATGATAACTTTTTTTATGTTTCACTATTTATATTTTCTAGAAATTCACTGAGGAAGATGGTCCACCCCTTCCTCCTATGAGGAGCCTCCACTGGTCAATTTGTAAAAATATAATTGATGGAAACGTAGCTACTAGGGTTTAAAAGGGTCAGACTTTCCGGTAAATTTCCTGAATTTTTCCGGACATTTTCCATGGGAAGTTATATCTGGGAATTTTCGRAATTTAGCTTAAAATGATAAAATAGTTACCTTATAACAGTGAACATTTTTTGTGGGATAAACATAAGGCAATTCTAGGTCTTGTGGCATATTTTGGTTAAACTATATATTTTGGTTAAACTATCCCCAATTCAATGGATTTTCAACCCTCTGCATGCACAGTGCACTCTTCCATCACATGTACAGCTGAATCTCAAGATATTGCACAAATGAAATGCTATTGAGCCTACACTACTAAACTGTCTGAGCTAAGAACTACATGCAATCTGGTAAGTTTTGATTACAATACTGGGTGGGGTGAATATATTTTATATGACAAACATTTTTGTTAACTAGTAAATAGTAGCCAACAGCAAAGTGTGTTTAAATCATTTATAACTTGATAACAATTTCTGCTAGTTAGTTTTTGCTACCATGTGGGTTTTACCTTGCTTGAGCCTGCTACCTGAGGAGTGTTAATTCATCTGTATCCAGACATGTTTCATTTTAAAACATGTATCTTACAAAGGAGTTGTTTAATCTAACTGCTTATCTGTACATGGAATTGTCTCCTTCCTCAGCGCTATGACGGCTGCGTGGTCCCATGGTGTTTATACTTGCGTACTATTATTTGTACAGATGAACGTGGTACCTTCAGGCGTTTGGAAATTGCTCCCAAGGATGAACCAGACTTGTGGAGGTCTACACATTTTTTTTCTGAGGTCTTGGCTGATTTCTTTTGATTTTCCCATGATGTCAAGCAAAGGGGCACTGAGTTTTAAGGTAGGCCTTGAAATATATCCACAGGTACACCTCCAATTGACTCAAATTATGTCAATTAGCCTATCAGAAGCTTCTAAAGCCATGACATAATTTTCTGCAATTTTCCAAGCTGTTTAAAGTTACAGTCAACTTAGTGTATGTAAACTTCTGACCCACTGGAATTGTGATACAGTGAATTATATGTGAAATAATCTGTCTGTAAACAAATGTTGGAAAAATTACTTGTCATGCATAAAGTAGATGTCCTAACCGACTTGCCAAAACTATAGTTTGTTAACAAGAAATTGGTGGAGCGGTTGAAAAATGAGTTTTAATGACTCCAACCTAAGTGTATGTAAACTTCCGACTTCAACTGTATGTTGAAAACGTTTTTGGGAGATGCGATGGATCATTCAATATTCCCTGTCTTTTGTTGTTCAGTGAAATCATCCCATGTGAAGAGTCAACTCATTTAATTAAAGTTCAATTCGTAACTAAATCGTTTTAAAAATTTCTATTGGAAGGATTTAATCATTTGCAATTATGTCTACTTATGATAAGGTAAAAGCTTTACGTTTCTGTCTACATATATGGTAAATATATCCAATGCAAAAAAACTTTACATTTACATGGTATTAATATTAATTCCCAAATATTCCTGCAGAAAGTTTCCACCTCTGAATATTCCCCAAAATGTGCAACCCTAATAGCTACAGAGAACTCATTGCTCTCTATGGCTGTAACCTGAGTGGCAGGGACAAATCATGCAGGTACACTACCTTCCCTTTTCCACTGAGAGAGCGTGACTGACATTCCTCTGTGTGCCTCTTCCCACTGACCCAGGATATCTCTATTTAAGCCAAGGACACCTGACACGGTCTATGAACGCTGTCACACTAGTGGCAGGCAATTAGAGAGCTGTAAAGTTCATGGTTGACGATAGAGTGGAACTTCGCCAGCCAAACTCTTGATTGTTCCTAGGATGAATCTCACTAGACACATTAACGGGGTATTTCACCCTGTGGGACCCTGGGTTTGTTTTGATCATGTCCGAGGGATTTCTAGGTGAGTGAGATGTGTCTCACACATAATTGGCCACGAAGAGGCTTCTGCTAATTCTACCAATTGAAGCCAAACATAATTTAGACAAGGGTAGCTAGGCAGCCACATATAGTAAGTCCCTGAGCTTTTTTCTATGTGACCTGATCAGGACAAACTCAGGGTCCTATAACCAATGGCAGGGGGAAAATTCACCTGGATGTGGGGCTGCAAATGAAATTCAGTGTCGTCCCAAATGGCACCCCATTTCCTATATAGTTCACTACTTTTTCACTTAGGCCCTTGTCAAAAATAGAGCACTTTATAGGGAATAGGATGCAATTTGGGAAGCAGACCCAGTCAGCCAAGGGCCTGGGGAGACCTGGCAGATGAGAGCCCACCAACGCAGTTGGGTGCCTGGGTGGAAGCTCTAATGGGAAGCCATCCATCCCCACTGCCTGCCTGGCATAACCCTGTCCATCACCGGGCTCCCGCCACCGTGCCAGGGAAAACCAGCTGATAACACTGAGCTGTCAGCCACCCTAATCCCCCATCAGTCAGAGGACAAAGGCTGTTGTCCGCCACACAGGCTAGGCGAAACGATGCAGAGCACATCAAACACTGAGTCCCACCTGCACAGGGAGATACTGACCGTTTTAAAAGAGCCTCATAGTACATCTCTAGACAGCTTGCTAGCTGGGGCACATGATACTCATATAGACCACTAACACCTGGCTTTCTGGTGCTTTCAAAGAAAGTTATTAAAGGTTATTTACAAAGTGTCCCGTTGATTTGTAGCCTGGTATATACACTCTGTCCAGATAATAAAATGGGGGTTGCAAGCATATGTATCTATGGCTTGGAAATTATTTTGCAAAGAAAACGAGTTTCTATTGGACAAACGCAGGTAAGTCACTCCCCGTTTCGTACCGTTATGTTAAAAGCGTAAACGGCTTCCGTTTCCAGAGGTAACGTTAATGAATATAGCCTAATGTAGGAAAATATGTCGTTATCTATCGTTTAAAAATTGTATCAATAATACATTTTAATGGAAAACTAACCTAATTAAAAGGAAGGATGTAAAAACAAAAATGTCAGCCAACGTAAAATGCGTTAATATATTCAGAGAGTCCATTTTGCTTACCTGTTCCAGAATCTTTCGATATCTCTGGTTGGATTGGTCTATCAACTCCCGAACTGTCCATTCTCCTTTACACGGAACGACCACTGCAGTTGCTCCAAAAGTTAGTGACTTTCATGTTGTCCTTGTCATCCGAAAAAAAAGTTTTTGAAGAACAGCCTCCTTTGATCATCTGTATATTCCTCTGTGATTCATTCACTTGTGCGAGGCTGCGAAGCGCTTGGTACCGCACAAGGCTCAACCGAAACTGGAGCATATGTGTCACTGGACGAATTTACACTGACAAAATGACTACTACTCAGAACTACAATTTACGATAAAAAAAACATTAGCTTTTCTCAATTATCGGTCAAATTAATAAACGGAGTAGCTTTCATCATTTTGTGTGCTGAAATATACCTGTTGATCATTGCACTGACACCCGGAATTTGATCGACATAAATCACGTCAATGATAGGTTTCCACTAGTTACTACAGCCACGAAGTCAACATTGGCTATAGCCCTATCGTAAAAATGTATGAAAACAAAAATGAATTTAAGGTCAGCAGAGTGGTTAGGTTTAAAATCGGATTTTAAGAAGATACATTTTTTTTAATGAGCATGGTTTATGACTGACTGTGGTAACTAGTGACGACCCAATGTTAGGCTGTTGATAAWCGTATCAACGATTGCTTCGAATATTTATCTTCTCAAAGGTTCAACTTCCTCGTCTTACCTACTTTAAGCCATTTTCTTTTCAACATGACAATGATTGTAAACGACGTAGAGCCTGTTTACCATAAACCCTGCTTTGATTTTATACCCTAAGTTTTAAAAAGTTACAAGTTCAAAGCAGAAACATGCCTACCAAACAACCACGAGCAAATCACTGTCTACACTTTGTGAAAGGGTCAATTATGGCAAGTGATTGAGGGCTTAATATGCTGATCGCATGCGTGAGCGAGCATTGCAAAATAAATGTATCTTTCAATAATTTCACCCACACTGCTTGTGAGTCTGCGTAGCCAGCAGCTAAAATATAACCTGCAAGTCTCTCCCATCTCATTGTTTTTTAGGAGCATATACCCATGTGGGTGATTGAAAGATGAAATTAGGTCCACACTCAGTACAGTTGGTGGTGGTAATGCACCTTAAAGTTGGATGTGAACCGCAATATAAAGTCCAAAGAAAAAATACAAAGCCTGAAGGAGGAGAGATTACTAGAAACGTACCCGGTTTACCCTTTTATCTGTGGATTAATTGTCTGTGTGCATTTCAGGTTAAATAACAACCCAATGTTTATACCCCAGGACAAATTAGCTAGCATCAGCAAGCTAGCTAGCTAAAAATGTTTAATGCTTTTCGACCTGTTCCCAAATAATATAGTTGTTTCAGCGTTTGTTTTGATATTTCAACCTGCATGTCCTGATCGCATCTGGTGGGGTGATAAAATCAACATGTGTGCGATGGCACACGCGGACGAGCGATGTGGTCAGCGTATAATTCCAACACACAGCCATGGCCTTAAAAAAATGTATTCAAGCCTCAGCTTTAGTCGAAGAGACTTGTTGATAAGATGATAAGAAATATATTTTAGTTTAGGTTATTAAATGAATTTCTCAAGCCGGCCAACCATGCTAATATGAAATCCCTGAAAATGGCTGTTTAATTTGGTGAGGTAGAACATTATTATTTAAAATCTTAAATTCAGTTTTTCTTCAACTTCTAACTGCTAAGTAGGAAATGTTGCCATATGGCTTCCACCTATCCAATCCCCTGGTTTGCAGTCGTTTTGGATCTCAGAAATAGTCCACTCCCTCACCCCATTTACAGTGCAACCACAACTCACTACCCTCATCTCTCCTATCACATCCACTCAACTCATCCCCTCCTCCCATTCCTGACAAGATCCCATAATATCCCACCTGTCTCTCTTCTCAAAATAATCGTAGAATGATTCTGCCATCTCATTACTACTGTAAACATCTGGTAAATTGCTTTTACATTTTAAATGGCACATTAATGCACATAGACAGACTCCACCTCCTCTTATCCTGGCTGTTTCCTTTTTTCTAAAGTTATTTTCTTTGGCCAYATCTACCCCCAAAAGCCCAAACTGATGGATTCATATAGAATGCGTCCCAAATGGCACCCTATTCAGGGAATAGGATGCCATTTGGGACGCAGCCATATTCACAACAATCAATTACAATTTCTGACRTTGTAATCCCCCTCTAGATATCCCTACTGTGAACTGAACAATGCCTCCTTCCCTCTGCTCATCTCATCAGTGCAGCAATCAACAAGGTATGAAAGGGACAGAGAGAGAGAGGACCAAGCCATCTGTGTAGGTAGCCCAGGCCAAGCTAGCCAATCCTGCATTGTGTCCTGTCCTGTCCTCCTCCTCTCTGGTGGACTGTTTATCCCACACACACTCAGAATAAAAAAAAWTGTTGGATTACACAGTGTTACACCTAGCATTTGCATCGCCATTGATTCAATTGATGTTTTTCCCCACAATGTGATTGTAGTAGGAGGCGGACTAACTGTATAGTACTGTGGGACTTTGGTTTTTGAGCACAGACTTGGCAGTGGTCAAACCCATTCAACTTGCATGAAATGAGTGTCATTGTAGTGGCATTATTGTGCTGTGGTATTGTCAATGTCCACACTGGAGCAGTAGCAGGTGAAGGATGAAAGCCATTACACAGACGTGTGTGCTTCATTGTGGTCATGAATTAAGACTCAACACAAAAGAAAGAACTACATTATTGTCTCGGTGAGAGCGGTTCAGTCGAAACTATGGCCCACACACTAATCTTGCTGTTCTTTCCTTTATCTCTATCATCAGTCAATCAAATGTATTTTACATCAGCAGTTGTCACAAAATGCTTATACAGACACCAAGCCTAAAACCCCAAAGAGCAAGCAATACAGATGTAGAAGCACAGTGGCTAGGAAAAATCTACTAGAAAGGCAGGAACCTAGGAAGAAACATAGAGAGGAACCAGGAGCTTTAGTATCCCTCAATTATGTGTGCTACTTACTATAGCATTTTGTAGTATAGTATATAATACTATGCAGTACAGGGATGGGCAACTGGTGGCCTGTGGCCCACTTTTTTAGGCACACGGATACATTTTGGAACTCAGTCAGGGACTCAACTTGCTGTTGAGAGTTAGAATAGTAGAATACACAAGGTGCAATTTCGAAATTTGGTTGTGCATCAGCAGTTTTTCTCTTGTTATGTCAGTCATTGACAGTCACTCAATTAGTCAGCTAACATTTTGTAGATTGGTAAATTCGTCTAGCCAGCTATCTAAACTTGTAGTAATCATGGTCGAGTTACCGACCGGG
This sequence comes from Salvelinus sp. IW2-2015, assembly GCF_002910315.2. Classification (NCBI taxonomy): domain Eukaryota; kingdom Metazoa; phylum Chordata; class Actinopteri; order Salmoniformes; family Salmonidae; genus Salvelinus; species Salvelinus sp. IW2-2015. Next base: position 29,501,011 of record NC_036867.1, on the reverse strand, counting down.
GGCCCCAATTGATTTTGTTAGTCACTCTCACTGCAAACATTTCTCTCCACCCTGTTGCAAAATGTATAGAATTCCAGGAAATGAACTCTAAATTCTAATATTTTTCTCTCCACTATCAGGAGGGAGGCTCTTTGACTGGATGCGGGAACGCAGATCCATGAGCCACTGCGGCCCCTCATGATGAGTTCAGATTTTCTGTGACCCCCACCCCAATCAAAGTTGCCCATATCTGCTACAGTAAATATTACAGTATTATCCAGAAGAAGAATAAACACTGTATTAAATATTACAGTAATGTCCACAAAAACACCATAGTCTGCAGAAACACTACAGTTTTTTAATTATAGTAAATACTACAGTATTTAATTTGCAGATACCCTGCTCATGCCCCTCCCCCATATTCCAATTTGTGTCACACATAAGTGAGAAACCTACATGGAAGGAAAATACCATAAATTGTGTTCCCTACAAGTTATAGAAAAGAGCAGAAGCCCAGAACTACCATTTCAGACCCCAGTCCTACCTATAGGTTCTATGTACTATTTCTGTATTTATTAAGTAGGATTTCTCAAGGAGAAAGCCTCCACTTTTATGTCAAAGATAATAAAGCAAAAGCACTATAGTAAATACTACAGTAATGTCTGCAAAAATAATACAGTAAATGCTATAGTATACTACAGTCCGCAAAAACCCTACAGTATATACTACATTATACTACAATTTGCAGAAAACACAACATAGTTTCCTTTTATTATACTGTTTTTAAGGGAAAGGAAATGGAAAGGGGGATACTTAGTCAGTTATACAACTGAATGCCTTCAACTAAAATGTGTCTTTGTCACGTTCTGACCTTTATTTTCCCTTGTTTTGTCTTTATTTAGTATGGTCAGGGCGTGAGTTGGGGTGGGCAGTCTATGTTATTTGTTTCTATGTTTAGGTTTGTTCATTTAGCCTGATATGGTTCTCAATCAGAGGCAGGTGTTTTGCATTGTCTCTGATTGGGAGCCATATTTAGGTTGCCTGTTTTCACTGTTGGTTTGTAGGTGTTTGTCTTCCGTGTCAGTGTTTGTTGCCACACGGGACTGTTTCGGTTAGTTCTTTTGTTATTGTGGCTTGTTTTTGTGGATTATATTAAAACATGGAAACTTACCACTCTGCGTATTGGTCCTCCGATCCTTCTCGCCTCTCCTCGTCAGATGAGGAGGAAGAGATAAACAGCCGTCACAGTCTTCCACATTTAACCCARCCCATCTGAATCAGAGAGGTGTGTACTATACTGAACTGTAAATACTACACTATACTCCAGTAAATACTTTACTGCACTGTTGGTTAAGGGCTTGTAAGTATTTCACGGTAAAGTCTACACTTGTTGTATTCGGCGCATGTGACAAATAAAGTTTGATTTGATACTACAGTATTCACTGTGGTGTTTTTGCAGACTTTAATGATTACTACAGTAAAGTCTGCAAAAACACTACAGTGAATACTATAGTATTTATGCCATACTGTAAATGGTATTTTTTCATGTGGGGATGCTCGAAACAGCATGTCCTGGACAAGGTAGCAGATCCGATGAACAGGTCAGGGTTCCATAGCCGGCAGAACAGCAGAAACTGGATCAGCAGCACAACCAGGTGGACTGGGGATGTGGACAGCCAAGAGTCAAGCCAGRTAGTCCTGAGTCATGGTCCTCTGGGAGGGGAGACAGAGAGAGATTTTGTTTATTATTTATTTCACTTGCTTTGGCAATGTAAATATATGTTTCCCATGCCAATAAAACCCATTGAATTGGATTGAGAATGTGAGAGAGAGTAGAATTAGAGGGAGCATACTTAAGATCACACAGAACACCAGATAAGACAGGATAATTACACCAGATAGGACAGACTGGCCCTAACTCCCCGGCACATAGACTATTGCAGCATAGATTCTGGGGACTGAAACAGAGGGGGTCGGTGGACACTCCTCCAAAGTTACACATGGACAGGGACAACTAGGTAGGATATAATCCCACCCACTTTGCCAAAGCACAGCCCCCACACCACCAAAGGGATATCAACAGTCCACTAACTTACTACCCTGAGACAAGGTTGAGTATAGCCCACGAAGATCTCCCCACCGCACAAGCCTGAGGGGGTGCAAAACCAGACAGGAAGATCACATCAGTTACTCAAGCCATTCAATTTGAGTATAGCTGGCATGACATGATGCACCCTGACCCTCCTAGGGACTGCATGGGTAAGTGCAAGCAAGCCAGTCACTCAGCCCCCGTAATAGGGTCAGAGGCAGAGAATACCAGTGGAGAGAGGGGAGGCGGCCAGGCAGAGACACCAAAGGTGGTTCGTCACTCCAGTGCCTTGCCATTCACCTTCGCACCTCTGGGCTAGACCACTCAATCATAGGACCTACTAAAGAGATGAGTCTTCAGTAAAGACTTAAAGGTTGAGATTCAGATTCAGAAAACTTTAATGTCCTCAGAGAGGCAATTCATCTTGCAGCAGTCAATAAACATATCACATATAAAAATAAATAGCTAAGGATATTTGCAAGCAAATAGGCAGGGTAAGTGCAGTTTTATAGTGCAAGTGCTAAGTTCAATTAGTCCAACATTTTGTTAAGTTGCAGAATTGCATTCGGAATAAAAGAGTACTTGGCCCTATTTTTTTTTTTACCTTAGGTAGTCTGTACCTGCGGTCAGAGGGAAGGAGCTGAAGTTCAGGGTGGTGTGGATGGGTAAAGTCAACCACTGTTTTATTCACCTTATGGAGGGCTCTGCCCAGGTAGAGGGATGACAGTTCTTGCTGTTGCTGCCCCATGATCTTTCCGCAAGTTCGGACTGTCTTGCCCAACCTATTTTTCTGTGCAACCTTGATATTCCCAAACAAGCAGGTCAAGCAGTAGGACAGAATGCTCTCAATTAATGATTTATAAAAGAGAACCATGATGGTTAGATCAACATTAAAAAAGTGCAGTTTCCGTAGGAAATACAGTCTCTGTTGGCTTTTCTTAAATAGTGTCAGTCCACTGATCCCAGGACAGCTTGAGGTCAATGACTAGCCAAGTTATTTGTACTCCTATTTCAATGAGCTCACCTTTTATCAGTGGTGGTGTGTGCATGGTAGTGTTCCTTCGAAAGTCAATCACCATGTCTTTTGTTTTTGATGTATTTAATTTTAGATGAGATGACACACCATCATGTCTGAGTCTCTCACATGGATCGGCAGACCATGACATAAAAATTGAGCTCTACGGGAGAAAGCCCTGCCTCCAGCTGTTTGCTTAGGACCAATAAGGAGGCCTGTGTCTTGTGACCGTAGAGTAGGTCTGTACGGCAGTACCAAATCAAAAGATAAGTAGGAGCATGTCGACGTAATAGATGCTACAAGAGGTTAAGTGGTAGTCTATACATCCTGATTGAAACGCTAAACAAAGTATAACATATCTGCAATGTAGAACAGTTAGTCCTCTTTTTACTGTTCCTCTTGCACCTGAAAAGTGCAACGTCCTCCACCCACAGTTCCTTTTTTTCCAATATGGATCCTTTTTGCACACAATATCTACCTTTAGAAGGGCACGAACAATAGAAAGCACATTCATAAGGTCCTTCTTCCTGTTGACTCTTTGTTCTCTGATGTCACTTCCCTTTTGATCAGCCAGTGTAGCTATTTGCTGATCCACCTGTCCCCCTGGTCTGGTAGGTAGAGGTTAAACAATATCGTATGTGTTGGACAATATGCTCAGCACAAAATAGTTCCCACTGTCATCCATCCCTACAGCGAATGCGAAAGAGGGTTAGGGGGTTGTGTGTGTGTGCATTTGGGATTTTATTAACTTCTGCTATACTACACAGTTAAAATCGCAGGATGTTTTTTGTGTCTAACTTTCTTGGAGTGCAATTCTGAGGGTAGTTGTCGCGGTCAATAATGTCGTTGATTTGCTTTCAGATTTTGATTAGTGGCAGGTTTTTAAAGAGCAGAATCGACTGGTTCTCAGCAGTCGTGCCACCACCTCTGTGTTTTAGCTCAGTGTGGGATCAGGTTTTATCAATAGCCGTCCTCCTGCTTACAATAACAGGCTAAAACAGTAACATGGATTACTCACAGAGCCCCACAGAGGGACCGTTATGTTTGTGTGTGTGTGTGTGTGTGTGTGTGTGTGTGTGAAACATATCCACGTCCTTCTTTCTCAAGGGTTTCGTCATCCTCCTTTCAACACCTGGAAGATTTAGATCCAATCCATTTGATCTGTCGTCACTGTTATTAGAGGTTAAGCATATAAATCTGTGCATATAAATCTGTGCCGATAAATCAAAGGATGCCTTTGCCTTGGATGTATTGTTTTTCCAGGGATATTCTCTCTCCATAAATGTTATGGGAGATAAGGCCGCGGGAATCAGGATGTAACACACACACACACACACACTCACAGTGAGAGAGCTGCACACACACACACACAAACACACGGAGAGCTGTGCAAATAGAGGGAGCGCCAGGTCTTCTGTTTTCATTTTCAGCCGAGGATTCGGCGGGCAGCTATCAATGTTTTAACAACCCCAATTCAATTTCACCTCGTAACCAAACAACGGCGGGGTTATGTGTCAGAACCGCCTCGGGCCATCTCTTGAACTCCCAATGTTGTGGCAGATAGAAACAGGGTAACGTAACTGCACATTTCATGTGCTTATGTCATTGATAATTCATTAATGTGTTAATGTAAGTTTTAAGTATAGTCCATAATGGCCCAAAGTTGCCCCTAACTGCAAATGCAGGACCTTTAATCTATATATTAACCAGTCCCCAATCTTGACCTTAACCAATAGAGGGGTAGGAGAATATGTCAAACCAGACCAATGGTTACGTTCTACCTACCCTAAATGTCAGCCGCTTTACACTGTTTGTGATCTAAATAGTGTGTGTATAGGTGCTTGCATGCACGTGTGTGTGTGTGTGTGTGTGTGTCTATCCGTGCGCGTGTGCATGTGAGTGCGTCTTTTTTGTCAGGGCACCAGGGTGATCATGTATCAAGAGGCGGGTTCGTGGGTAGATGGCTGAACTAACGTTGACATGAATGGAGTACAGTATTCTCTCTCTCTCCACTCATAACTATTCTCTCCAGGCCCAAAACCTCCATGTTGAAAAAACAGATGTAACCATTCTCATCCTCCATATCCTGAAGGAAGGCTGTTGTGTGGGTTACCATAATTAGAGACTATTTTCAGTGTGTTTATGGACTAGGGTTTGAGTTGAGGACAATGTGAAACAGAGCCAAAAACACAACCTTTGAGTACAAGGCCTGTTGCATATCAGAACCAGTCAATATATGGGCTGTGTCCCAAATGCACCCTATTCCCTATTCCTACTCCTTTTCCCTATGGAACCTGGTCAAGTAGTGCAGTGCAGATGTATGATCTTAGTTTAACCAGTACTGTTGCAGCAAAAAAAATCCTGCAGCAACAGGATTTGAACGTTTAGTCCATTCACACTTTCCACCGATGTAATGTAATGTTCTGCCGATGTAATCTGTGGTTTGGCTATTAGCTAGCCAAAATTAGGGTATATTAGTGCAATACTGTTAATATGACTGTGTGTTAGTACAGGTTTTCAGTGAATTTATGTAAATCCTGCGGCGCAGGAGAATTCTCGGCAAAAACAGAGAAAACAGAGTGTCAAATTAAGATCCTACACCTGTATGTAGGGAATGGGGTGTCTGTCACGTCCTGACCTTTTTTATGTCTCTATTTTGGTTTGGTCAGGGCATGAGTGGTGGTGTTTGCATTCTATGTTTTGTTCTATGTTTTCTATTTCTGTGTTTGGCCTGGTATGGTTCCCAATCAGAGGCAGCTGTCTATCGTTGTCTCTGATTGAGAACCATACTTAGGTAGCCTGTTCCCACCTGTGTTTGTGGGTAGTTGTTTCCTGTTTTGTGTTCCTGATAGGACTGTTTCGATTTTCGTTGTTTCACTTTTATTATTTTGTATTTCAGTGTTCAGTTGTAATAAATTTAACATGGACACGTACCACGCTGCAGTTTGGTCCGATCTTTTATATTCCTCGTCCGAAGAAGACGACGATCGTTACAGTGTCATTTGAGATCCAGTCACGGCTAAATCACCTGTGAGAAGGCCAAATGAGTTGGCTCTTACTCTTACTGCGACTCAAAATATCAAGATTTATAGACAGAAGAAAAGTCAGCTGAACTTGATGACAAATATTTGTCTTGGTCATTTTGTGCAGCTATACAGAGAGGATTACAATTGTTGGAAGGCTCCATAACAAGCTTTGACAGAACACTCAACGTCAGCTTTTCGTAACAAGTAGCCAATGTGATGTTGGAATGTGTCTGTTACACAAGCAGATGAGTAATGTTTCCAGAAAATGGTTTTGTGGTGGGATCACTGCAAGCGAGGTTCTACGAAGAAACCAAACCATTGTGTTATATCACCAGGAAAAGGGGAAAAAATGGAACATGTAGATCTAAGATATATGTAAATACTATTACATGTAAAACCTCAGAGTTTAACAAGCTTTCCTGTCTATTCCCTATTTGTATTTGTATTTATTATGGGTTCAAGGCAGTAGCTAATCATCCTGGGGTCCAGCAAAAATGAAGGCAGTTATATACAATTAAAAACATTTCGTTACATTTCACAACAGATTTCACAACACATTAAGTGTGTGCCCTCAGGCCACTACTCTACTACCACATATCTACAACACAAAATCCATGTGTACGTGCGTGTAGAGTGCATGTGTTATCATGTGTGTGTGTGTGTGTATGCGTGTGTCTGTGCCTATGTGTGTGTCTCTTAATTACAAGGATGTAATTAAGTTTCCTCATTGTTTCCTATGAGGAAACTATAAAATAAAATAGGTGTATGTGTGATTATATGGCCAGGAGCTTTTCTTTACCATGTGACCTGACCAGGTTTTCATGAGGCTATAAGGCCCGGATATTTTCCTTGTCAGTAACATGGTTAGGAAACACACAAAACATGTCTACCACAATAAGACTCATATCTCCATGCAACGGTGGTGAATAGAAAAGTTTAACAAGTGAAGTCTGAGTTTCTCACCCTGATTTTCTATTCACCTCAATGGGTAAATGAGAAGCTGTAAAAAGCAGCTAGGTACCAGACGCACACACCCACACACACATGTACACATTCTCTAATGGATCAAATTAGTTCTCTGTCACATAAACCTGTTTCTTACTCCTCTCATCCTGTAATTTTTTTCTCCTTTCTTTCTTTTCCTCTTTTTTTTGTATTTTACACCTCGTCCTAGCTGCCGCCGGAAAGAGTAAGTGGGTAATTAGTAAAACTACATTCAGATGAGAGTTGCTTTAATTTAAGTTATTTATACCATGCAATCTCTTTGCGGGAGATCTTTCAAAAAAATATAATTGTGCTTGGAAACCATGGCGACTGCAGCGTAACCACATTTTCTGCCTAATCATGCCGAGAGCGACATCAAACATTGATTTGGGCAATTATGTGCTATGTTTACAACAAAAGCAAACAAGGTGGAAATGAAAGAGCGAGAGAACAGAGGGAACTCGCTTGCCGCTGCCAAGTATCTCACTCTTTAATGAGTCTAAATGGCACCTTTTTCCTCGTCATTCGAAATATCCTGCTTGTCTGCAGAGTCGAGATAAACCTCTATACCTTGAGTCATACTATACGTTCACATATTCAAGTGGTTTCTCTATTTCATCTTGATATGCGCCCGGTTTGTGAAGGGGCGGAGGGATACGTTTGSTGATATCATTCAGTCTTGAGCTGTTCTGTTACAGTAGCTACATAGATTTGCTTAGATATAGTTTCCTCTGGTGAAGAGGTTGATGCCATACAGTGGCTCTATCAGTATTTCAACTTATTTACTTGCCACCTTCTCAAACCCATTGGAGAAGAAGGCCAGAAGGGAGGGACCTTGGACCTTTTACTCCAATACGGTTGGGAAGAAGGCGAGAAATAGGATGCAAGGAATCACAGAAAATTAATTTAGATAGTAGTCACACGTCAGTATATGTCACTATGTATGTTTTAAGCCTTCCGCTTTGAGCTGGATATGTCAATGTACAATCCTTGAGCAGATTTACATTTTTACATATWTTTTTTTTTTTTWAAGATTTACTGTCTTACCTCAATTATCCACGAAATCCCTAGTTTTAAAACAGTGGAGGCTGCTGAGGGGAGGACAGCTCATAATAATGTCTGGAACGGAGGAGAATGGAATGGCATCAAACCATGTGTTTGATGTCTTTGATACCATTCCACTGATTCCACTCCAGCCATTACCACGAGCCCGTCCTCCCCAATTAAGGTGCCACCAACCTCCTGTGTTTGAAAGCGTTTGTTTTTCTGGAAGCTGTTCTGCGCCATTTTCCCTACATTTCCCCCCATGTGGGCCAGCCCCCTAGCAATTTGAGTTCAACCAATGAGCTTTATCCCCTCGCCATTTGAGTGACAGCTAGTGAGAGGCACATCACGCAAACACAGCAGAGAGAGAGAGAGCAATGACGTGGTGCACATACATTGAGTGTACAAAACCTTAAAACTAATATTGAGTTGTAACCCTCCCCTTAAGAAATGTCAGAACGAGCCATGTCAGAAACCGGAATACAAATATGTGATGTGTATAGACAGTATGGACAAAATATATATAGGAAAAAGATATGTACAGCAGTAGTTGTATAGGATTAGCTATGTCGAGAACACAGTATGTATACACTGAGTGTACAAAACATTAAGGACACCTTCCTAATATTAAGTTGTCGAGAAAAACCCAGCAGCGTTGCAGTTCTTGATACAAACCGGTAAGCCTGGCACCTACTACCATACCCTGTTCAAAGGCACTTAACAATCCTTCTTTAACCGGTCTCCTCCGCTTCATTGCCATCTTCGTGTCTGGTTTTGCGCCCCCTCGGGCTCTTGCAGTGGGTAAGATCTTCGTGGGCTATACTCAGCCTTGTCTCAGGGTAATAAGTTGGTGGTCTGATCATATCCCCCTAGTGGTGTGGGTGCTGTGCTTTGACAAAGTGGGTGGTTATACCCTGCCTGGTTGGCCCTGTCCGTGGTTATTGTTGGACAGGGCCACAGTGTCCCCCGACCCTCCCCTGTCTCAGTCTCCAGTATCTATGCTGCAATAGTCTATTTGCCGGGGGGCTAGAGTCAGGAAAGACTATCTGGTGTAATTCTACTGTCTTATCTGGTGTCCTGTGGGAACTTAATTATACTCCCTCTAATTCCCCCATCTCTCCCCCTCTCTTCCCTCCCAGAGGACCTGTCCTAGGACCATGCCTCAGGACTACCTTGCCTGATGACACCTGGCTGTCCCAGTCCACCTGGTCGTACTGCTGATCCAGTTTCTGCTGTTTTATCTGAGGCTATGGAACCCTGACCTGTTCACCGGACGTGCTACCTTGTCTATGAACGTTTGAACATCTTGAAGAACGACCTTAATGGCCATGTACTCTTATAATCTCGACCCAGCAAAGCCAGAGAGGACTGGCCACCCCTCAGAGCCTGGATCCTCTCTAGGTTTCTTCATAGGTTCCTGCCTTTCTAGGGAGTTTTTCCTAGCCGCCGTGCTTCTGCATTGCTTGCTCTTTGGGGATTTAGGCTGGGTTTCTGTATAAGCACTTTGTGATATCTGCTAAAGTAAAAAGGGCTTTATAAATACATTTGATTGATTGATTGATTGAGCTACACTGGTTACAGGTGTTCATGATGTTTTATACTATCAGTGTATTGTAATATGTCATTTTCGGGGGCCACTTTTGGCTCATGAGCACTACTTTCAAAACTACTGGCTAAAAAGCATAAAAAAGTACCAGAGAATCTCTTTAAGGGTGATAGGAGACTCTCCTGAATAAAGCTGATTAAAGACACTCCTGATCAGACTGACTTTAACGACAACTAACTAATTATGTGTAACCTTTATAAAAGGCCCTCTTATTAGCATAATGGATAGTTTAGTCTGGATGGACTGATCAAGCTCCATTCAAACGAACGTCTGTCAAGTTCTTCAGTAGAGTGTAAACATAAATGTGTAAGCTCATTTAAGGACCTGTAGGTTAAGGCAGTTTTCTCTGTCAAGAGAAGCTTGTTGGTGTGTGTGTGTGTGTGTGTGTGTGTGTGTGTGTGTGAGAGAGCGCATGCGTGTGTGCGTGTATGCGTGATGCGTGTGCGTGTATGCGTGTGTACTCGTCATCACACCACATTAACACGTGTCAACGGCGGTATCAGAACTAAGGATGTTCCATCAACCAAACACAGTCAATTAAGTTATGCAAATATGCACTAATTACAAATCCACACCCATCACACATCATAATTTAACCCYAATAGCCCCCTCCAAAAGGTATTATATGCTGAGCTTAAAATGCATAAGAGTACGATTGGTCATTCCCAGTCTGTAGAAGACAGGCACAATGCAACCTTTTCGCTTGTCTAGACCAGAACAATTACTGTATAATTGGTTCATCAGACCAACTTGGATTCATCTGACTTTGACTTGTATGTAGGCTATGTATAATGGGATCCAAACACTGGATGGTCAGAGAATGATGAGCCACTGAAATTGATGCGACAGCAGCAAAAAAATCTACTAGTAAATAGATTTGTCAATATATTTGTTCATGGCTTGAAYGAGGGTAAGCCTTGCCCAAGCCAGAATGGCCCATAGAGCAGGAGCCTATCTCCTGTTTCTGTAGCGTGCCTGAGGCGACTTGATGTACAAGTACACCCCCTGAACAGGATGCTAGTCTGTCACAAGCCTTGTACGAGGACCTGGGTCGTATTTACTAGGCACGAAACTGAAGACAACAAACGGACACAGGGAGGGACTACCCAAACGTGTGCAATAAGTAATTGCTTGTTTTCATTATCCGTTGCAAAGCGTTTAGCTATGTTTTGCTACGCTGTGCACTAATGAACATAGCAGCTTTTCATAGAAACATGACTTGGGGTAAAGTCTATCTCATCAATCCACTATTGAGCTTCAAGCCCTCTGTCTTCCCGGTTAAATGGGCTTTCGCACAAATAACTGGCAAGGCCTGTAAAGCTAACTGTTCACTGGAGCAGAGTGGACATCCCCTGTGTCCGTGGAGGCGGTAGGTAGGTTGGTGAACACTGGTCGATGAGGAGGGATAAGTGGAGCCAGTCAGGGCTTGTCCGGAGTCATGTCATACAGCTGAGGATATCTGATTACCTCCATGGAGGTGTGAACGGATGTTTGTGCAGTCTGTCTGTGTATGCCTGTCTGTCGATTTGTTTCCTAACCCTATCCAGACGCTGCCTCACCACATGGTTACGTTCCCAATTGATTGCCACCTTTTTCAGAGCCTTTAAGAACAGTTCTGACTGATGTAAAGGGAAGACATACGAAAATGTGTCTTTTTCCTTTTGACCTGTTAACAGAGCTATGCAGCCAAGCTTCCTTTAGCACATCATGGAAACAACCTCTCGTTTCTCATAGAGGATGAACACTGCCCCCCAAAGGTGTGTTCTTCATTACATGCAGTACATGACTTCCCATTCTCAGTGGTCCTTTTTCTCATTGATCCATTCAACTTGGTATTCATTAGTGCACACAGTAGAAAAGTGTTTCGCAAAGAAAAATTCAAATCAGCATTTGGACAAGTTTAGGTTGTCGCTTCCTGTTTCAGTCTGATTTCTTCCACTTGGTGCTAGGGAACTSTAACCAATTAGGTAATTTGTGGCTACCTTGTTTTTTTCTCTTTAAGTGTTTCTTGTAGGTGTGCATTTTCCCTTCTCAAGACAACTGATATGTAGGCTATAACCATGCAACAATACTAGCATAGTATTGTCTACTTACCGTTGTGTTGATTACAGAGCTGAACCCATGTCTACACAGCTTGCTTGCGCCCCAAAAGGCCCCATATTACTTTCATAGTGCACTACTTTTGACTAGGGCCCTTAGGCAGTGATGTAGTGGTTGAAATATATGTGGGTAAACGCTGATCACTGGTCGGGATTAGAGAAGTAACACTCCCTATATTTTCAATGTTTTTTTTCCGCAAAAGGTGGTGGGCAAGCACTTGGCAAAAAATAAAAAGTGCGTAAACGGCGTTTAAATGCATTTACACTCCCCTACACCACTGTCCATAGGACCAGCTCGTAAGGGCTCTGGACAACAGTAGTGCACTATATATTGCTGATAGAGAGCCATCTGGTTTAGATGAAAGCTGAAGCTATTTATGTCTGCAGCTCCTCTAATTAGGGCTGTGGATGAATCCATAGCCTCCCAACCTTGACCGCATGCTGGGGCTGTAATTTACTTAATCACTTGGAGAAACTGCAGTTGTTGTGATTCAATCGATACTACAAGTGTTTTTTTCTCAGCAAAAGAAAGAAGGAGGAGGATAAAGATTACCATAATTTTGAAAGAATAAAGCAAAGGAAATTGCCCAAAAATAGCTAGTTTGGAAGAAATGAAGACTACCTTTCACTGACAAAAATGCTGATTATCTAGATGACAGACATAGTTTAGGCTGTCATTGTGAATAAGAATTTGTTCTTAATTGACTTGCCTAGTTAAATTAAGGTTAAATAAAAACGAACAAAAAATGTTGTCACATTTTTACTCCTTTTATTCCCTTTCCTATTCGTTCATTTTGACTCCCTGTAGTCTCCTATTCTAGCAAGCCTGCCTGTGTCATTCCTCTGAAAGAACCAGATGAGCCGGGGCAGCCGTTTCCTCTCCGACCCCAGCACTTTCCTTCTGGGCCAGGCGGTGAGAGAACGGGGGGGGGGAGGAGAGGGGGGGGAGGGTAGGAACGGTGGCACACTCTGCCTAGAGAGGGCACGCTAGTGGTCGGCTGGGGAGAAACGATGGGTGGGGGGGGTGTTCCTGAACCCCTGTTTCCATCCTCTCTTCCTCTGTCTTTCTCTCTCTCTCTCTTTTATTCTGTGTGAAGGGAAACCTGCATATTGGGGGCTTGTTCCTGTGAGTCATGTTCACTGTGCTCTATCTCCTTGTTTAGCTTTCTCAATGTGGAAACTGAGTAGGGGTGTGTAAAATAAAAATAAAGAAAGGTGTCTGGGCAGTGAGAAGGAGCAGCCAAGGGTATTGTGGAGGTCCTCTGTAGTTTTAGGATCCTGAATAAATGATGTGAGAACACAGACAAAGGGTTTGGGGTGATGGGTGCAATAGTGAGTGCAACATTCATTCTGGTTTAAAGGACCAGTGTAGTCAAAAAGGTGATTTCCTGTGTTTTATTATATTTCCACACTATGAGGCTGGAATAATACTGTGAAATTTGGAAAATTATGATAATGCCCTTTTAGTGTAAGAGCTGTTTGAAAATACTGCCTGACATTTCAGCCCATTTTGGTGGGATGGAGAATTGGCCAGCCTTGTGACCTCACCAGGCAGTAAATTGGTTAATAGACCAATAAGAAAGAGAGTTCCAAACCCCTCTGCCAATAACAAATAGATGTCAGTTTTCCACTTCCCACTCAGACCACTCCCAGACAGTCTTAGCAACATTCTTGCTTGAGAAATTGCTCTTTGCTATTAGAAGCTATTTTTGTTTACTTTTGACCATTTTATTTGAAAACAAAGGTACTTCATTGTTACCCAGAAAAGATTTGATATTGAGATAAAAAAAGGCTGCATTGGACCTTTAACCAGGCTATTGGGCTGGTGGGTTAAAGATGCCAACAAAGGGAAAACGTAACTTTGTCTTGAGAGACTGAGTTACTTGGCGTTTCAGTGGTAAAAAAAAGAAGCAAAAAGGCCTGTCTTACACACCCAAAAAATGCAGAAATCTCCACTTACACGGTATGAGACCATAGGATTTTGAACACTCACCGTAGCACTCAGATTGCAAACAAAACCCAGAAACCCAGAAATATAACTCATTGAATATATTTGATTTCTATGACCCAAACTTCCCACACTGAGGTGACCCAAAGCTCTTACACCTCTAGGTGTGCATCCCAAATGGAACCCTATTCCCTAGTCAATCAATTAAATGTATTTTATAAAGCCCATTTTACAACAGCATGTGTCACAAAGTGCTATACAGATACCCAGCCTAAAACCCAAAAGAGCAAGCAATACAGATGTAGACACTTCTTAGCTTTCGGTTTTTGGTCCGAGAGCATGCAGCCGTGCTCTCCATGAGACCATGGAGACACTGACATAACATTGCCTCACCTTTCGAGGCTTTGAAGTGATAGGGATAAGTTACCCTCAGCTTGGACATGTCACAAAGTTCAAAGGCCTAGACTGGACGTCTCCAACCAACTAGACCTCTTAATGTAGAGGATGTACTCTCTGTACGTCCCGAGTGGCACCCTATTCCCTCTATAGTGCACTACTTTTGACCAGAGCCCTGGTCAAAAGTAGTGCACTATAAAGGGAATAAGGTGCCATTTGGGACCGACTGTCTGCTTTTCCTTTCAACCCAATACTCTCCCTCCATCAACTTCAGAGAACAATTCAAAAGGAGAGAAAGAGAGAGTTTTGAAACCGTTTTGAGTGCAGTATTTAATGTTAAATTCGAATAGTTTCTTGTTAATGTTGTTTTGTGTCTTCTCACTTTTGTTTATTGTTTATTTCACTTTCTTTGGCAATGTAAACACGCTTCCCACGCCAATAAAGCCCATTTGAATTGAGAAAGAGAGAGAGAGAGATACAGAAGGGATTTAAACCAACAGCAGTTTAAGTTCTTTGAGCCAATCTGTTGTGAGAGGCAGGTCTTGTGTTTTACATTTGTATTTTTTTGTGAGATGGAGGGATGATTTTCATCTCTCTGTCTTTGGAGAGTAGCCACAGTGTCAGTCCACTGACCTCTCTCTCTCAATTTAAATCAATTCAAAAGGCTTTATTGGCATGGGAAACATATGTTTACATTGAAAAAAGCAAGTCAAATAAACAATAAAAAATTAATAGTAAACTCAAAAAAGTTCCAAACGAATAGAGACATTTCAATTGTCATATTATGGCTATATACAGTGTTATAACGATGTGCAAATAGATAAAATACAAAAGGGAAAATAAATAAATATAAATATGGGTTGTATTTACAGTGGTGTTTGTTCTTCACTGGTTGCCCTTTTCTCTCTCCCTCCCCCATCCTCAACCTAAAGACGGTCTCTCTCTCTTGCTCTCGCTCTCGTTCTCGCTCTCTCTAAATTTCTATTTCAATTTAAGTGCTTTATTGGCATGGGAAACATATGTTTTATATCGCCAAAGCAAGTGAAATGGATAATAAACAAAAGTAATAAACAGTAAACATTACACAGTAAACATTACACTCGCAAAGTTCCTAAGAAATTAAGACATTTCAAATGTCATATGTGCTGCAGACTTTTCTAGTGCCCTCATCAATTTGTTGATATACACTACTCAAAAAAATAAAGGGAACACTAAAATAACACATCCTAAATCTGAATGAATGAAATATTCTTATTAAATACTTTTTTCTTTACATAGTTGAATGTGCTGACAACAAAATCACACAAAAATTATCAATGGAAATCAAATTTATCAACCCATGGAGGTCTGGATTTGGAGTCACACTCAAAATTAAAGTGGAAAACCACACTACAGGCTGATCCAACTTTGGAGTGTAAATGTCCTTAAAACCAACGTCCAAAATGAGGCTCAGTAGTTGTGTGTGGCCTCCACGTGCCTGTATGGACCTCCTACAACGCCTGGGCATGCTCCTGATGAGGTGGCGGATGGTCTCCTGAGGGATCTCCTCCCAGACCTGGACTAAAGCATCCCGCCAACTCCTGGACAGTCTGTGGTGCAACGTGGCGTTGGTGATGGAGCTAGACATGATTCCCAGATGTGCTCAATTGGATTCAGGTCTGGGGAACGGGCGGGCCAGTCCATAGCATCAATGCCTTCCTCTTGCAGAAACTGCTGACACACTCCAGCCACATGAGGTCTAGCATTGTCTTGCATTAGGAGGAACCCAGGGCCAACCCCACCAGCATATGGTCTCACAAGGCTTCTGAGGATCTCATCTCGTGTACCTAATGGCAGTCAGGCTACCTCTGGTGAGCACATGGAGGGCTGTGCGGCCCCCAAAGAAATGCCCCCACCCACATCAGACTGACCCACCGCCAAACCGGTCATGCTGGAGGATGTTGCAGGCAGCAGAACGTTCTCCACGGCGTCTCCAGACTCTGTCACGTCTGTCACATGTGCGTGTGAACCTGCTTTCATTCTGTGAAGAGCACAGGGCGCCAGTGGCGAATTGGCCAATCTTGGTGTTTCTCTGGCAAATGCCAACGTCCTGCACGGTGTTGGGCTGTAAGCACAACCCCCATTTCACAGAAGTGTGATTGACTGTGAGTTACATTGTGTTGTTTAAGTGTTCCTTTATTTTTTTGAGCAGTGTATATGTTGAAGAGGGTGGGGCTTAAGCTGCGACCCTCTCTCACCCCACAGCCCTGTGGAAATAAATGTTTTTTTTTTGCCAATTTTAACCGCACACTTGTGTTGTTTGTGTACATGGATTTTATAATGTCGTATGTTTTCCCCCCAACACCACTTTCCATCAATTTCTATAGAAGACCCTCATGCCAAATTGAGTCAAAAGCTTTTTGAAATCAACAACGCATGAGAAGACTTTGCCTTTGTTTGTTTGTTTGTCCATTAGGGTGTGCAGAGTGAATATGTGGTCTGTCGACGGTAATTTGGAACTTGGCCACTAATCCTGCCAGTCACAGGGGAGGTGAGCGTCCACGGCTCTGACTGGGTAATTGGCCCAAAACTGGTCAGGGATACATTACTGCACTTTTGATTACTATATACATTACTGCTTCGATGATTACTGTATATACGTTCTGTGCCATCTCTGATACTGTATACATTACTGCCGTCTCTGATTAATGTATACTTACTGTTTTCACTGATTACTGTATACATTACTGTCTTCACTGATTACTGTATACATTTACTGCCGTCTCGATTACTGTATACATTACTGCCTTCGACTGAATTACTGTATCATTACTGCCCGTGTCATGATTTTACTGGTTTAGCAGATTAGCTGCGTCTAGAATTACTAGTTACATATACTGCCGTCTCTGATTACTGTATACATTACTGCCTTCACTGATTACTCTATACATTACTGCCGTCTCTGATTTAAAAAATACTATATATATTTTAAATTTAACTAGGCAAGTCAGTTAAGAACAAATTCTTATTTACAATGAGTAACTGCCTTGTTCAGGTGCAGAACGACAGATTTTTACCTTGTCATCTCGGGGATTCGATCCAGCAACCTTTCAATTACTGGCTCTAACCACTAGGCTACCTGCCGCCCCTAGGTGACAGCCATGGCAACAGCCAGACCATGATACACCTCTCTGATACCATTCCTTTAGGCTAAGCCTGCATCCCAAATGGCACCCTATGCCCTATATAGTGCACTACCTTTGATCAGAGCCCTATGGGAAGGGAATATGGTGCCATTTGGGATGCAGCCTAAGACTGGAGTGTTGGTGAGCCTGTACTGTATGTGAGCAAATGAGGAGAAGGCAATAGAGCTGTTCGAAGATGGTGAAAGCATAAAAATAGAAAATAGAATTCTGCTTCTATATCGGCAAAAGTGCACTGCTAGTCAACTAAAAACACTAGCTATATTCCTTTATTTTTCTTCCACGGCCTGGTTGGCAGACTACATTTGAAAATCTTTGAATGCATCCCCACTCACACAGAAAACTCACTAAAGATGTGGAACTTTTCACTCAAACTCACAACGTTTCTGTCTCAGTCGGATCCACTTAGTGAATCGATGCAAACATTTATTTAATAGTTTTTTGGATGATTGATCTGGGTTTTCTGCAAGCCTTTTTTTCCCCGACAAGCCTCCAAATTTTACCACCAGCAGTACAGTCAATGAACAATAAGACATCTTCTCCAACAAAGAAACCCTGGCAGTGGTCTCCTCTGTCCTCTTTTAAAAAATCTATTAAAATTGAGTTAAAATGAATGACAACCAGGGATCAATGGCGGCAATTTTAGAAAACCATGCAACTTTCATTCAGATTGCAGTGAAGTATTGATTCAAACTAGCTTAAAGTAAATCTTTTTTTTWATCTATCTAAACAATTTCATTACATCTCTGAAAGTAGAATAAAGTTAACTAAAGTATGTATAGCCACACATTGATTTAATGCGCAGTATGCCCTATTCATCATAAAATATGACAGTATAATTATTTGTTACTGCCTTATAAGAGAAGTGTTTTAAATCATCATGTCCATAGCTCAGTCCATTGAGTCTGACCGTAGGTAGGCACACACACACACACACACACACACACACACACACACACACACACACACACACACACACACACACACACACACACACACACACACACACACACACACACACACACACACACACACACACACACACACACACATACACACACCCCTTAGACAAGGCTAAGGGATCATCCATAAGAAAGTCTCTCTGCAGGTGTCTATATCTTGGCAGTGGTTTTCACTCCCGCAGGAGCGATCAATATCTTCCAACAGCTACCTCAGACCCCGAGACACTCCACACAAACTGTTTTTCATATACAGGATATTATTAGACAGCCACAGTGAAATGTCAAGATCTTTAAAAGGTAAATATCTCTCAAATGTCACCTGGAGGGTTTCCAAAATTATTTTCATCCTCATTGTCAAGATCGGGGCTGACATTAGGAATGAATGATTTTTCTGCCATGGGTGATTTCTCAGAGTCATTTGTTTCTGTCGTGTTTTCACTGATCGTTGTGGTGTGGTTGTTTGCATTCTAATGGCTGTTGTGGAGCAGGAGAGCAGGGCAACTGTTTGACTGTTAGGCTTGTGGGGGCTTTGAGATGGCTTTGATCTCAAACACTATGTGGAAGCGGAGATCACAGACAGTGGATGGAAAATAGGCAATACCTAAGGTAACTAGTGGTTATCACACGTACTGTAGGCTATAGGTTGGTGTAGGTGGTGGTTTAGGATAGGGTTGACCGACATGCCTGGATTAGGTTATAGTCTTGAATTCATCCCCTGATGTATGTGCTTGTACTTACATGGAACTAGAATTAAACTTGAACTTTGTCTGGCCATGTGAGACTAGGAAAGCTATACATACAGCTCAAAGCCGGTCCTGTACAGTATTGTTATACCATCGAACCAAGCCGAGCTGGGGTGGCCTGGTTACATATCCACCATAGCAGCTGGAACGTTCTGGAAAGGACAATATGAAAAGAAAATGGTTTGGGTCATCACAGTAGTGTGAAAAGGGTATTGGACTGGCCCAGGTAGGTTAGCCTGGATCATAGGGAAACAAAAAATATATACTAAAATCTACTGGGAAAGTAGCTCTGCCTTGCGTTAGTGTTTCATCCAGTTTCCAGAGTAATCAAAAGATCAGAGGAAATGTGCCCTTTCACACTCAATATCATCTCAAATAGCAACCATTGTCACGTAGATTTGTTTTTCCCATCACAGATGATGTCTATTTTGAAGTTGTTTGTTGTTTGTTTGTTTTTCGTAACTGAAACATCTGTTTTGGTCTCCMGTGTGACAGACAGCTTGGCACAGAGCGAGGAAGGCAGCGGCGGCTTCACCAGGCAGAGAGTCTCCTCTTCGCCAACCCTGGAATTGTGGGTAATGATGAGGCTCCCATGGGAGATGTGGATGTTGCACTGTACCAGCGGTTCTGTCATAATGGTGGGTGTAGCTGGTGTATGCAGTCAGGCGCAGGAGAGCAGAGAATTGGGAGCAACTTTACTCAGAATAATGAATGGTGCAAGGTAAAACTCTACACTTGCCCAAACACACGAACATCAACTTTTACACACGGGCAAAAAACAGCACCCGTCGAAATAACCAGTCACCAACATTACTGAACATGACATAAAACAATCCCGCACAACACCATGGGGGAAACAGAGGGTTAAATACATGAACAATAATTAGGGGAATGAAAAACAGGTGTGTAGAAACAAAGACAAAACAAATGGAAAATGAAAAGTGGATCAGCGATGGCTAGTAGACTGGCGACGCCGACCGCCGATCGCCGCCTGAACAAGGAGAGGAACCGACTTCGGCTGAAGTCGTGAAAGGTTCTGATGATGTCACAGCGTCGGGAGGAACACAAACAATTAACGCTTGAAAGGTTTGTTTGATGGAAGCCAAAAAACAAGGAAACCATGGTTATAGCTTTTGCAGGGTTTCTCAACCGCTCATTTTATGATTTGAAAAGAATATGATAGAGACACCTTGATTAAAAAAAAAAATCATGTTGATTATTACTGTATGATCCCTTCAGATTTAGACTACAGCTCTTCACTGTTCACCACAGCTATGTAGTATTACTCTTGCGAAAGAGATCTTCTGGCAGTATTTTTTTTAAAGATTGCTAAATTAGTATAGCGGCCAGCTTGTCACGATCGTCATATGGTGAAAAAGAGGAGGACCAAGGCGCAGCGTGATAATGATACATCTTCTTTTATTGAAGACGAACACGAAACGAAAGACACTATACAAACTAAACAAAACAACAAACCGACGAACGTGACGCTATATAAACAGTAAGTGCAGACACAAGCAACTTACACATAGACAATTACCCACAACCTACCTAATGACTATGGCTGCCTAAATATGGCTCCCAATCAGAGACAACGATAGACAGCTGTCTCTAATTGAGAACCAATCCAGGCAACCATAGACTTACATAAACACCTACACTGAACACAACCCCATGAACTCTACAAACACCCCCTAGACAATACAAAACACCCTAGACGAGACAAAAACACACAAACATCCCCCATGTCACACCCTGACCTAAAATAATAAAGAAAAACAAAGATAACTAAGGCCAGGGCGTGACACAGCTATCTAAACTTGTAGTAATCATGGTCGAATTACCAACCAGGGGGCCCCCATTGATTTTGTTTATCACTCTCACTCATATATCATGTTAAAAACTGCAAACATTGCTCTCCACCCTATGGCAAAATGTGTATAATTGCAGGAAATTGTCTCTGAATTTTTAAATCTCTGCCCGATGGCAAAATGAGTAGAACTGCATGGAATTAGTTAAACAATTTCAAAATGTCACTCCTCCCCAAGGCAAAACGTGTAGATTTGCAGCAAACTTGCTTAAAAACTACAACATGTTCTCTACGCCCCATAGCAAAATGTGTAGAATTGCAGGAAATGAATTCTAAAACTTGAATTCTTTCTCTCCGCTGTCAAGAGACGTGCCGCTAAAAGGTTTTACTCGCAAGGTTGGGCAAACAAAATTTCACTTAGGGCCTTCAAAAGGTTAGGGCCGGCTCTGACTAGATCTGTGGGTATGGATGTGTTTTTTTTGGTTGTGGCCCCCAGCACCATCAAAGTTGCCCATCCCTGCCCTATATAGAAGGATACACTACTTTTTGACAAGAGCCCTATGGGCCCTGGTCAAAAGTTCTGCACAATAAGGGTGACATTTGAGACGCAGCCCTAGACTATAGACAAAAAACACATTCCATCTTTACATCAGTCTCCTTCAGATAGTTTACAATTGGCTCATTCATCCCCCTCCTCTCCCCTGTAACTATTCCCCAGGTCGTTGCTGTAAATGAGAACGTGTTCTCAGTCAACTTACCTGGTCAAATAACGGATGAATAATGAAAAAAAAAAAGATATGTAAGCAGAGCCAGTAATCCACAAAAAACATCAAGTTATGTGAAAAGGGGAGGGAATAAGAGCAACACAGTGGAAAACCATTAGACATTTCATAATTTCCCTCCAGACGTGATTGAGCTGGATCGGCTGAGAGTTCAAAACACTCTGGACGGGAGGCAGTCATCCATCTTGACTGATTATGTCATTTAGATGTAATTGCAAGCCCCTAGGGATCGCTTTTCCACATATGCAGGCAGCGTGCACAAAGACCCACACACACAAACAGCATATTGCATTGCACTCACTCACTGGCTATAACATTTCTGTTTACCCTCACAAAGAAAGTTAAATGTCCCATGCACATCCGCCGACTGCTCCGTTTCATGGGTAATCAAATTAGAGTTGGTTTTCGATACATCACTGACAAATTGTTTATTAAACAAACGGGGTTCGGTTGCTATATAAATGACAGCGATTCAGTGGGGAGCACGAGGCATAAACCTTGCTCTGTTGTGTGTGTGTGTGCGTGTGCGTAGGGGATTTTTGTATTTATACATTTTGGGATTTCTTTGTATTTTACCCCCTTTATCTCCCATCGCTGCAACTCCCCAACGGGCTCGGGAGGCGAAGGTCAAGTMATGCATCCTCCGAAATATAACCTGCCAAACCGTGCTTCTTAACACCCACCCGCTTAACCTTAAGGAAACACCGTTCAACTGACGACCGAAGTCAGCCTGGAGGCGCCCTGCCTGCCACAAGGAGTCGCTAGAGTGTGATGAGCAAAGTAAAGCCCCCCTGCCAAACCCTCCCCTAACCTGGACGACGCTGGGCCAATTGTGCGCCGCCCTATGGGACTCCCGATCACGGCCAGTTGTGACCCATCCTTGGATCGATCCCGAGTCTGTAGTGACACCTCTAGCACTGCGATGCAGTGCCTTAGACCGCTGCGCCACTCGGGAGGCAGGGCAAGAGATTTTTTTATATACAGTACTGACCACAATAGTGTATCACATTTTAAATGTGAAATAATTTAATTTGTCAATACTAGGTTACAGCTGAGAAAACAACTTTTAACAACAAAAGTTTTGGTTTGTATGGTTTTCACAATGGTTATCCCTAGCTCTCTTCTACACACAAGGAAGTGTATAGGTCAAGCCCTGGTTCAATGACCACACTATTGTCCACTGCTTGAGTCAGCGTCACCTGTCAATCATCGCATGGAAAATGCCTTTAGAATGTGATCGGTCTGCTGCTCCATATAATCTCTAGTATTTGACCTGTTCAGATGGAAAACCTTTCACTGCATCCCAAATGGCACCCTATTCCCTATAGAAGTGCACTAATTGACCAGGACCACCCTGCTTTGTTTTGTCTCTATAGTAAAGAGATACAGTGCATTCTGATTCAGACCCCTTCATTTTTCCCACATTTTGTTACATTACAGCCTTATTCTAAAATGGATTACATTATTTCTCAATCTACACACAATAAAAAACTGAAATACCTTATTTACATAAGTATTCAGACCCTTTGCTATGAGACTCGAAATTGAGCTCAGGTGCATCATGTTTCCATTGATCATTTTTTAGATGTTTCTAACAACTTCATTGGAGTCCACCTGTGGTAAATTAAATTGATTGTACATGATTTGGAAAGGCACACACCTCTCTATATAAGGTCCCATAGTTGACAGTGCATGTCAGAGCAAAAATCAAGCCATGAGGTCAAAGGAATTGTCTGTAGAGCTCTGAGACAGGATTGTGTCGAGGTACAGATCTGGGGAAGGGTACCAAAACATTTCTGCAGCATTGAAGGTCCCCAGGTACACAGTGGCCTCCATCATTCTTAAATGGAAGAAGTTTGGAACCACCAAGACTATTCCTAGAGCTGGGCGCCTAGCCAAACTTAGCAATCGGGGGAGAAGGGCCTTTTCGTCATGGAGATGACCAAGAACCCGATGGTCACTCTGACAGAGCTCCAGAGTTCCTCTGTGGAGATGGGAGAACCTTCCTGAAGGACAACCATCTCTGCAGTGCTCCACCAATCAGGTCTTTGTGGAAGAGTGGCCAGGCGAAAGCCACTCGTTAGTAAAAGGCACATGACAGCTCGCTTGGAGTTTGCCAAAAGATTGAACTCTTTGCCTGAATGCCAAGCGTCACGTCTGGAGGAACCCTGGCACCGCTCATCACCTGGCCCTACGGTGAAGCATGGTGGTGGCAGCATCATGCTGTGGGGATGTTTTTCAGCGGCAGGGACTCGGAGACTAGTCAGGATCGAGGGAAAGTACAGAGAGATCCTTGATGAAAATCTGCTCCAGAGAGCTCAGGACCTCAGACTGGGGCGAAGGTTCACTTTCCAACAGGACATTGACCCTAAGCACACAGGCTTTGGGACAAGTTTCTGAATGTCTTGAGTAGCCCAGCCAGAGCCCAGAATTGAACCCGATCTAACATCTCTGAAAAGACCTGAAAATAGCTGTGCAACGATGCTCCCCATCCAACCTGACAGAGCTTGAGAGGATCTGCAGAGAAGAATGGGAGAAACTCCCCAAATTCAGGGGTGTGAAGCTTGTAGCGTCATACCCAAGAAGACTCTAGGCTATAATTGCTGCCAAAGGTGCTTCAACAATGTACTGAGTAATGGGTCTGAATGCTTATGTAAATGTGATATTCCAGTTTTTTTTATTTTACTACATTTCCAAAAACCAGTTTTTGCTTTGTCATTATTGGTTATTGTGTGTAGATTGATCAGGGATTTAAAAAAWATATATATTTTAGAGTAAGGCTGTAAGGTAACAAAATGTAGAAAAGGGGAAGGGGTCTGAATACTTTCCGAATGCACTGTACGTAGGCTACCATTTAGGAATCTGTGTTGTGTAACATTAGACCAAGGATGCAAACCAAATGGCACCCTATTCCCTATAGAGTGCACTACTTTTGACTACATAGGGAATAGGGTGCTTTTTGGGACACAGACCAAGTCTAAACTATCAACCTGCCTCTGTCAGCACCATATTACGTCATTGCACCATTTTGCTAAGTGATACAGCAGCTATGCCGGAGACTGAGAATATTATTTTAGTGTGTATGTGTGTGTGTGTGTGTGTGCGCCTGCCTGCTTGAGGCCCTGTGTGCATGTGGTCTGGTGTGGTCTGCAGGGATGTGGTGTGATGCACATCTTTAATAACAGTACATTAAACCTGTGGTTGAACAGACCCTTCTTCTCTGCTAATCTGCTGGAAATTGAGTCTGATGGCCCGTGAATCAGAGAGCCTTGTTGTTGTGATAGAATGTCTGTGTCGAAATGAGTCTGTTCTGAGGGCAAAAGGGGGTGCAATTCAATATTAGGAAGGTGTTCCTAATGTTTTTTTACACTCAGTGTACAGTAGATCATTATATGGATAATTCCACATGATATCACCAGGGGTGGGGGTGGGGTGGAAGGGTCTACAGTTGGGGCTATGGCATACAATAACAGTATCTACTGCATACAGATAGATAGACCAACATTTTGTCATAAATAGTAAAGAGAACAGGTCCCAATACCGAGCCCTGCGGTACACCTTTCTTTATTCCAGGAAACTAGACTTAACACCATCAGAAATCACACATTGTGTCCTGTCTGACAGATAATTCTCAAAC
This sequence comes from Salvelinus sp. IW2-2015, assembly GCF_002910315.2. Taxonomy (NCBI): domain Eukaryota; kingdom Metazoa; phylum Chordata; class Actinopteri; order Salmoniformes; family Salmonidae; genus Salvelinus; species Salvelinus sp. IW2-2015. The sequence continues at coordinate 29,475,709 of NC_036867.1, read as the reverse complement.
CACTTGCAAGAAGCCTGATCCAGGCCTATTTCAGTCAACCTTTGAATGAGAATGTGGTCATCAGTGTCGAAGGCCTTGGAAAGGTCTATAAATAAGGCAGCACAATGATTTTTATGATCTAAGCAATTTAACACATCATGTAAAACAAGCATAGCAGCTGAAACGCTGCTACTGTCTGTCCAGGGATAAAACTGGATTGGTGCACATTTAGAATAGAGGGAGAAGTTAAAAAAGTTCCAGGGATTCTAAAACTTTGGAAAGGCAAGATAATCTGGAAATTGGATGGTATTCATCTAATTCAGATGATCTCTTCCTTTAGGGATAACAACAGAAACAATTGAGCMCTGGTCAAAAGTAGTGCACTAAATAGGGAAAAGGGTGCCATTTGGGATGAACCCATTGAATCCCCCACTGGGATGACCAGCAGACCAGCACCTGGCAGACCTGCCCTCTCTCTCTCTGTTATCCTTCTCTCTGCACCCAGAGTAAAACATCATCCCTCTGCCCCTCCTGTATCTCCATTGTTTGTGCAGTCTCTCCCTTTCTCGCTTTCTTCCTCTCGTTCTCTTTTTCTCTTTCTCTCCTCTGTCTGTCTGTCTCTCTCTCTCTCTTCATCTCTCCCTTCTCTCTCTTTATCTCCTCCCCTCTCTTCTATAGTTTTCTTCCTCTACCTTTTAACCTCTACCTATTCTCATTCTCCATCAGATTCTAACCAAAATGAAAAACACACCCCCAATGGAACATAATACAAGATAATTGTACAGTGTATCAGTGTACAGTGACCATAAAGCAAGCAGCTATGTGAATCATGCTAATGATTGTAAAATAACATAATCACAGATGCCAAGACTGCAAAGGAAGTCACTGGGAGAGGATARTGTGATAAAATCCTCACAAAATCCAACCATGTCCCAACCAGCCTCCACATTTTGCAATCACCGTTGCGGAATGACGATGAACAAGCAATAAACCTGCTAATCTTGAACACTTCTCTCTCCCCAAAGCAGAAGGCTATAACTCCTTCTGTCTCTCCTACACATCCTAAATGAGTATCATAACCGTTACCCATATGTTCCACTGTAGAGCAGTGGCAAAATCACCTAATTTCTGACTTTGCGAGGTTGTATTATACATGTGTATTACTGCTGGTCTATATGAGCGTGTTGGTGTTACAGAACATCTGTACTGGCTTCCATCCCATTTACATCGTCCACACACAGACAACACTTTTTGATGAGGCTCATAACCGGACAGTGCCAATGCTACTGCTACACTGTGTCCATGTGATATCTGAGTAGGTGTAACATGGAATTAAGTATAGAACCCATATATTGTAGGTGCATTTTAGAATCTCAATCAAAAACACAACTTATTCTTGTCTTTCATTATTTCTTATTGTCGAGAAGGAACCTGCAAGTAAGCATTTCGCTGGACGGTGTATGCCATACAACTAATAAAAAAACTTTAACTTGAAACTTCATATCGGTGACTATCCCTTGGAGTGCAAAGTCAGACAAGGTGGGTCAAGTGAGGAGCACAGTGCCCTCCTATGGTCAACAGCTTTCCCCAATCCCCGCTCTCTCATTTAATAAACACATGAGCAGCTGGTTTGCTGGTGCAGCAGAGTGTGGGTGTTTGTGTGTGTGTGTGTGTGTGTGTGTGTGTGTGTGTGTGTGTGTGTGTGTGTGTGTGTGTGTGTGTGTCGGTGTGTGGGGGGGTTGTTTCATGGCTACCTGCTTCCTGCGCTCCCCCTTCAGCTCCAGATGGGCCAGGCTTATTGGAAAGCAGAGTCATAGAGGTTGCAGGCCTATCTGGAGGCCCTCAGGGGCCAAATTAGCGGCTCCCCAAGGGCCACATTAGAGCGCTGTTAACTAATTGATGAGAAATGGACCAAGGGGAGCTGACTGACAGACCGGGGCTCAGACTCAGACTGCATCCAAATGGCAACCTCATTCCCTTATAGGTGCACTGCCAGACTGGATCAGGGTGCCATTTGGGGCAGCCTCAGACTCATTCCGGGCGTATAGTCTCTATTCCCCCTCTGTCTTTTTTTGTTTGCCTGCTGATCCGGAGATAGCCAGTTCCTGACAATGGGGCTTTTCAGGTGGGATGTATTTTGGGGGAAAAAACGGCTGAGGAAAGATGGTTAATGTATTCCAGTATTTCAACGCAAAGGTAGCTACGGTATTGTATTATGAGTTATGGGAGATTGGGTTTGCTAATCTCTCCAAGAAGAATGTTTCTTTCTCAGAATTTCCCATCACGACGAGTTGGTGTGTGTTTGTGTGGGGATTCTGTGTGGCCTGTTTGGTGTGGCTGTGTGTGTGCTGTGTGTGTGTGTGTGTGTGTGTGTGTGTGTGTGTTGTGTGTGTGTGGTGTGTGTGTGTGTGGTGTGTGTGTGTGTGTGGTGGTGTGTGTTGTGTGTGTGTGTGTGTGTGTGTGTGTGTGTGTGTCTTTAAACCTGAATCATCTTCACACAACAAGACTGGGTTAGCCTGTTGAACTGAAGCCTAGAGAACATTTGCTAATATTACTTGCCATTCTTGAATACCCATCAAAGCATTTTTCTATTTCTTTACAAGCAAATTAACAAGGGTAGAGGTCAGTAAGTGAGGAGTTTTCATATTGGAATTCAACCATAAAGACTGGGGCCATGTTCTTCCTGCCCCTTAGGTGTGATTGACAGGTCTGTTGACAACCCATTAGGCTCCAGATGAGGCCTGCTCACTGTCCTCCACCTCCTCCTCATGCACGCACCACCGGGAACGATCATAAATCACTAACACACATACACATGAAACAAGCACACACACACGAATACACACACACGAATACACAACACAACGAATACAACACACCCACACAACACACACACACACACACACACACACACACACACACACACACACACACACACACACACACACACACACACACACACACACACCACCACACACACACCACACACACAACAACACACACACACACACACACACACCACACACCACACACACACCACACACACCACAATCAACCCCAGTCCACATCTCAAGGCCCTGGGCACTTGGATCATCTGACGTGGACGTTTAAGATCCCCGTATAAAGGCCAGGCTTCAAACCCCCAGGGTGTGGTGACTTTTGCTCATAGGGCTCATAAAACTCTATTTTAAAATGAAAAATCTATATCCATTCTATGACCAATAAGCACACTATATACTCAATTCATGTCACAAATCGTACGAGTATTCGAACACAGCTTATAAGCAAAAGTCAGTCATACTGAGGGTGCATCTCAAAAGTGTAGAGTCCTTTCATGTCCTACCCTCTATGAGTGACAGGAGACAAGGAAAGAAAACCATGAAAGAGTACTGAGACACACCCATAATTTTGTGCAACTCTTCGGGCTGCAATTTCATGAATGACAAGTGGAAGGAGACAGGAGCAAGCTCACAGATTCTGCTTTAAAATGAAATGTCATTGAATCCACAACGGACACTATGTCAAAAATCAGAATGAGGTTGAGAGTAGATTTGGTTGGGTTTGTTATGCTTGTCTCATTCAGGTCATCCAGTGATGCTCAGAGTTAGCTTTTTCCAATGCCATCACATAATCAAGAAACATCTAACTTTGTCAGCTATGGTCCACAGCAGCAAGCAGAAGAGCTTGTGAGCACAGGCTCAAGGTTACCCACACAAGACCTATTCAGGCCTTTTCAAACACCTATGCCATTTGAACAAAGGATACCTGTTCAAATCCCTGTGCAAACTGAGCATGGGAAACCTGCACCATCTCCTATACAGTTTGAATATAGAAACCTGTTCAAAAACCAACCCAGGTGCCTGTAAAATATGAACCTCAACAGCCTGCCAGAAATCAACAGGCGTTTCAACCAGGGAAACCGCCTGTGCAGGGCCGAGTGAAGTTTGAGCTGAAGAATCCAGTGTCTGTGACCAGTGTAGCGGTCCAGTACAGGCAGGACGTGGTTCAGGTGGAGGTCAAGCAGGATTTCCTAGGGAATGGTCAGTTGATCCGACCATCTGATCTGACCCTGGGAGGCTGTGCATCCAGAGTTTTTTTACCCCTTTTTCTCCCCAATTTCGTTGTATCCAATTGGTAGTTACAGTCTTGTCTCATCGCTGCAACTCCCGTACGGACTCGGGAGAGACGAAGGTCGAGAGTCGTGTGTCCTCTGAAACACAACCCAACCAAGCCGTACTGCTTCTTGACAGAATGCCCACTTAACCCGGAAGCCAGCCACACCAATGTGTCAGAGGAAACACAGTACACCTGATGACCGTGTCAACCCTGCCCACCACAGGAGTCGCTAGTGCGCGATGGGACAAGGATATCCCTGCCGGCCGAACCTTCCCCTAACACGGACGACGCTGGGCCAATTGTGCGCCGCCCCAAGGGGTTGCTGCCCCTTGCGATAGAGCCTGGACTCGAACCCAGAATCTCTAGTGGCACAGCTAGCACTGCGATGCAGTGCCTTAGACCACTTTGCCACTCGGGAAGCACCATACATCCACAGTTTGACCATGCTGACCAGAAGCTGCTGTTTGAGACTGAGCTGCTAGGATATAGGAGCATGCTAATGGTATGTTTGGGCCTAGTGTGTGTGTATGGGGAATTTGTACAACGAATAGTTCTCTTCCATAATTGTTGCAAGCCACAAAAGAACACATGAATTTATTTAGTTTGGAATGAGAAATGGAACAGAACATCTGTAGATTCCAGAGTAACTGTCTTTGTACAAGGAAGAGTGGAATTGATGCTTAGTGGTGTTGTAGTACAATATGTAGTGCTGGAAAGTGACTTTGTTTTCTTTAGAGAACAGAGGATGTACTCATCTATATCTTTACCCTTATCTACACACCAACACCAGTTTACGGCACTCCCATTGTAAGAACAAATGATGCTGAGGTTGGAGTTGAATGCCATTATCAAAGGTAAGGACTTTTATTTCATTCTCACTTTTCAAATGTTTTCCATGTCATGCTCAAATGAACACAACCCTGGCTCTGGCTGTAAAACGTTTGTATCCATCAGGAAGCACAATGTGACCAGTAATGCTCTGAAGCCTACCTAGGTTCCCTTTGCCTCCACCAAGGTTGCAGAGCAGCAGCTGGTCTTTTCTCTCATGCTCATGACAGGACATAGGTGAGACTACACCTTTAAAGTTGACCTCTGCCATTTTGAGTTATAGAGTACCACTGTATCAGTCATAATACCCATAAAACCTAGCAGTCAAACAGGGAAATGGTTCCAATCATTTTCCCCATAGGGCATTTTTGTGTAGGCTTACTCTGCCATGACGTTTTGATAACGTTAACTCTCTCTAGGACAGTCACTTTTATTAATATATTCTCCTGTATTTACCCCCCCMAAAAAATGTTTTTACGCTAATTAGCTGCTAATGTGGCTATCATAAAGCACTACAAATGAAATGACGATCTGGACGAGACTACCAAATCAAGGCAAAGGTAAGCATCTCTAGATTAACTATCTAATGATAGCTAAATGTAGTAATGAATAAATTGGCCAAATCTCTTTATATTGACAATTCTTTGTACTGTCTTGTGCAAGTTTGAAATTGACACAATACCTCTTAGCAAAGGTGTCAGCTAGAAATGAAATGCAGGACCTTGTAGTTTTGCATGATGTCTACATTGATGCTAATTAGCATTTTAGAATCTGAGAGTAAATAGAGCAGAATATATAGATAAAAGTAACCTTATCCGAGAGAGATTTGCATGGCTATCAAAACGTCACATAGCCCTTGTTTTTAAGTGTTTCTAAAATCCCCTATGGGAAAAATGAATGGTGGAAAACAACTGGAACCATTTCCCTGTTTGACTGCTAGGTTTTATGGGTATTATGACACCTCCATTGTGAGGCTCTATTGCTGCTATAGCTTTTCTTCTCATTCAGATGACTGGCAATTTGAGAGGCCCTCCAGTGTCTACTTTCTGGGGCATGTCATGAGCATTGAAGCCTCCATTATCCAAGCCCACCATACAACTCTCCATGTCTACGTGGACAGCTGTGTGGCTATGCTGGCCACTGAACCTAGATATTCCTTCATTGAGAACCATGCAGGTTCTCAATGAAGAACCGTGAGCGGTGCGTGTGTGTTCCCCTTCCAGCTTACCGTACTTCTGTATATTGTGAATGTAAATTAAACTTTGTTTTTATTTCATCCCATCAGGTGTCTTACTGATGCAAGACAGACAGGCTCCAAGTCCCACTTCCTGCAGCAAACCCAGGATGACAAACTCTAGTTTCAGCTTGAGGCCTTCAGGTTCCACCAAGATGAGAGGAGCTTTGTGAGTAACGATACATTCACCTGAAGGCCATTTTATTTTTAGTCTGTATGTACTGTACTCACCTGTCTTGTTCATTAGGCACTAAATGGAAGAAAACGAACAGGGGGAATACCTGGACTTGTCCAATAAGAAACAATGACTTTGATTTTCTGTTGTTTACTCTAATGAACACAACCCTGTACAAGTAATATCTCTCCTACCTTCCTATAGATGTACATCACGTCATCTGAGAGCAATGTCGGCCTCTGCTTCCATTGGCTCAGAACACAAGGCTTGCTCGTTTACTACAGAGGGAAACCGATTTGTCTCTGGGGATTGAGTTTATACTGCACACAACTATAATTCTGCAAACCTGGATGTTTATATATTGGATTTGTATAGAACTAGGACCCAAAGCTATACATGGTTTTAATTTTTTTGCATTTTTGCATTGTTTTATTTCCTCTAAGGTGGGTTTCAGAAGGTGGGGATGACCTGGTGTGTGGCTGCTGTGACTCCACCTGTGGCCTGAGAAAGGGGAGGAGTCTGCCGACTGACATTGTATTCTACCAGAGTAATCTTTTAAGTTTATGATTTGATCATCAGTGCTAGTGGTGCTTTTCTATCAAGTGGAGTCTAGCTTGCATCTCTTCCCCATCCGATTGTGTACACAGACTGATTACTGTTTCACAACAGATAGATGGGAAGCGGAGACTGCCCTCAGTCCCATCTTAGTTCAGGATTCTGACTGGCTACAGATGAATGAGTTCCCTGAGGAGCAGGCGTCTCAACTAGAGGTCAACTACCAGCGCACAACAGATGACTGACTTTTGCATTGGCTGTAGTTGTTCACTCGGGCTCACCTTAAGGAAACATTTAGCAATGGTGAGTAAAAATCTGTGTTCTTATTGGACATGTTAAGATAGCTCCCTATTTCAAAATGTTTCCCACTAACTGAAGCTTTGAGAAACTGCTAAAACCCCATGCTACATGCTAGAGCTTGTAGATATGCATTTGGACAAAAATTCTGTATTACTCAGTTGATGATAAAGTTGTATTGTATTCTGAGTGAAGTAATTGAACTTCCTTCCTCAGGCGTGTCTCTCATGGGTATACTGCCGACTGCTGTGGGAGTGGTCTCGCTCACTGCACTGGCGACATTGCTGTATTTGCGGCTACGCAAGACCCACAGGCAACAACCAGATTGCGCGACTGAGTTTGGTTTATCCAAACGTTACATTACTGATTTAACATTTGACAGGTAACTAGTAACTCACTGATTACTTTCAGAAAGTAACCTAACCAACCCTGAACACAATATACACATTTACTTGACCAAATCCCTTACATGAACTGTATTCAAAGTTGCCATGGCCATTACAAAACAGTTACATTCTGACCCAAGGATTGCCTACTGTAGGCTAGCCTGGTTAAAACAGACTGAAACAGACTCACTCAATGGTGAGCACGATGTTCCGTCTGGTTTAACCAGGCTAAGGCCAGCCCTGATCCCAGTCATCACTATTACATTGTGGTTTGATGAAAAACATGCCGTCTGGTGTTTCATGTTCGGCGCTGTCATCACCCACGGCTGTGGTATGAAAGTATGTGTATATGGCCGCTGCATACCAACGTCATGGAGCAATATATATTCAACGATCTGGGTGCAATAACAATGTTCTGGGTGCAAGACATGTGACAGGTCTTTGATGTGTGGCTGCCCTCTGGGTCATGTATCCTGTTAGGCAAAATGGCTGATACACACACGCATTCAAATTGAGACGCACACACACTCTTATACTCTCACTGTTTAACTTGTCAATTTTGCACCCCCACAAAACAATAACAGTTTGACATCTGTGAACACATTCGGGCAATAACAGTACAGTGATGCACTGAATTTATTCTCAATCATTCAAAGTCTCTTTTCTCTCTGGCCTGGTCCTGACCATCTCTTTGGCTTAAGCCTTAGACCCTCCCTTTTGTGTTCACATGTCTGAAAGGACTGGATAGGTGAAAGTTGTATGACACACACTATCTAAAGTCTCGTTCAGGCCCTGCTTTTGTCCCGTTCCAGTGGAACTTCCAGGGGTGAGAGAGATTCAGGAAACTGCTGTCATGTGGCCTGCCGATGCTCCATTAAACATGTCTTTCATTACCCCATACTCTGTAGGGTCAGCCCTACCCTACCAATCAAATACCCAGCCGGCAAGCACGAGTATGCGTGTAGAGCACACAACACATACACACACAGCCGCCAGGCCTGTACACGGGAACAAACACCCTATTAAAGTGGGGCCTTGCATATTACTGTAATAAAGGCTCACAGTATTGCATGTATGGTCTTTTTAATCATGTCTATTTATCTTCCAAGGCTGGGAAGCAACAGTTCATGATAAGCACCGTGTTTCATGAATTCACCGCCTCTGGTACTGTAAGAAAGATGGCAACCGCTAGAAGGAAAATCCATCTTGTTGGATTATCATTTTTATTTATTATTTAACCAGTTAAGAACAAATTCTTATTTACAATGACAGTCTAGGGACAGTGGGTTAACTGCCTTGTTCAGGTGTAGAAGGACAGATTTTTACCTTGTCAGCTCGGGGATTTGAGCTAGCCCACCACTCTAACCACTGGGCTACCTGCCGCCCCAGGAATTTTAGCTCTAAATTGTAGTACACTAATAAAAACAATGGAATTAATCTTCATGTCAGTCCATTTTAAGATTAACCAAGCTAGCCTAGGCTAACCCTGTGACAATGTTCGTTTGGTAATGGTCATGGCAATTTTGAAAATATGGTTCTGTAGTAAGTGCTTTTGTGAAGTAAAAGTGTATGGGCTGTGTTCAATCCATATAGCGGAAGTACAGCGTGATTGAAACGTAAAGGCAATGTTCCCGCCTTAGTGGAGACTGCATTCACGGTAACCGCTGCATGTCGGCTCAATCGTAAATGACTTCAACATTTAAATTGCGCAATCAGTAAAACTTCAGCAATACAGATTGAATACGGCCCTATATTACGTTTTAAGTGTCGACTTGTAAATGTTACCGGGGAGCGGTGGTACTGCAACCAAGCTCATTGGCTCTTTTGATTTAGCTCCAATCTGTCACGTTCCTGACCTGTTTTCCTTTGTTTTGTATTTATTTTAGTTGGTCAGGGCGTGAGTTGGGTGGGTTGTCTATGGTTGATTTTCTATGTTGGGATTTTGTGTTCGGCCTGGTATGATTCTCAATCAGAGACAGCTGTCAATCGTTGTCCCTGATTGAGAATCATACTTAGGCAGCCAGGGTTTCACTTGTGTTTTGTGGGTGTTTGTTCCTGTGGAGGTTTTTGTTGCCACACAGGACGGTTTCGGTTTTGTCACGTTGGTTGTTTTTGTATTTTGAAGTGTTTTGTTGACTTTCATTAAAAGAATGAACACTAACCACTCTGCGTTTTGGTCCACACCTTCTGTCAGCGAGGACAGCCGTAACAGAAACACCCACCACAGACGGACCAAGCGGAGTGGAGAAGGGCAGCGACAGCAGCAGAGACAGACAGAGGAATGGACATGGGAAGACGTCTTGAACGGCAAGGGTTGCTACACATGGGAGGAGATCCTGGCTGGAAAGGATCGCCTCCCATAGGAACAGCTGGAGGCAGCGAGGAGAGCAGAGGCAACCGGAGAGAGGAACCGGAGGTATGAGGGTACACGGAAGCCCGAGAGGCTCACCCAAAAATTTCTTGGGGGGGAGCTAAAGGGGAGTGTGGTGAAGCCGGGTTGGATACCTGAGCCAACTCCCCGGGCTTACCGTGGAGTGAGAGGGCGTCATACTGGTCAGACACCGTGTTATGCGGTGGAGCGCACGGTGTCCCCAGTACGCGTGCTTAGCCCAGTGCGGGCTATTCCACCTTGCCGCACTGGTAGGGCTAGGTTGGGCATCGAGCCGGGTGCCATGAAGCCGGCCCAACATATCTGGCCTCCAGTACGTCTCCTCGGGCCGGCGTACATGGCACCAGCCTTACAGGTGGTGTCCCCGGTTCGCATGCATAGCCCAGTGCGGGCTATTCCACCTCGCCGCACGGGCAGGGCTACGAGGACCATTCAACCTGGTAAGGTTGGGGAGGCTCGGTGCTCAAGAGCGCGTGTCCTCCTTCACGGTCCGGTATATCCGGCGCCACCTTCCCGCCCCAGCCCAGTACCATCAGTGCCTACGTTACGCACCAGGCTTCCAGTGCGTCTCCAGAGCCCTGTTCCTCCTCCACGCACTCTCCCTGTGGTGCGTGTCTCCAGCCCAGTGCCTCCAGTTCCGGCACCACGCACCAAGCCACCTGTGCGTCTCCAGTGCCCTGTAGGCACTGTTCCTTCTCCCCGCACTCGCCCTGAGGTGCGTGCCCTCAGCCCGGTACCACCAGTGCCGGTACCACGCACTAGGCCTACAGTGCGCCTCATCCGGCCAGAGCTGCCCGTCTGCCAAGCGCCATCTGAGCCATCCGTCTGCCCAGTGCCATCTGAGCCATCCGTCTACCCAGCGCCATCTGAGCCATCCGTCTGCCCAGTGCCATCTGGTGCCATACATCTGCCAGTGCTATCTGAGCCATCCGTCTACCCAGCGCATCTGAGCCATCCGTCTGCACAGCGCCATCTGAGCCATCGGTCTGTCCCGAGCCATTAGAGCGCCCGTCTGTCCCGAGCCGTCAGAGCCGTTCGTCAGTCAGGAGCCGAGAGCCATTCGTAGTCAGGATCTGCCAGAGCCGCCAACCAGACAGGATCTCGCAGAGCGCCAACCAGACAGGATCTGCCAGAGCCGCCAACCAGACAGGTCTGCCAGAGCCGCCAACCAGACAGGATCTGCCAGAGCCGCCAACCAGACAGGATCTGCCAGAGCCGCCAACCAGACAGGATTGCACGAGCCCAGTCAGCAGGATCTGCCAGAGCCGCCAGTCAGCCAGGGCTGCCAGAGCCGCCAGTCAGCCAGGATCCGCCAGAGCCAGCCAGCCAGGATCCGCCAGAGCAGCCACCAGGATCGCAGCCAGCAGCCAGGATCCGCCAGCAAGCCGCCAGCCAGGATCCGCCAGAGCAGCCAGCCAGGATCCGCCCAGAGCCAGCCGCCAGGATCGCCAGAGCTCAGCAGCCATGGACCAGCCAGAGCCCGTCAGCCAGCCATGACCAGCCAGAGGCCGTCAGCCAGCCATGACCAGCCATGCCAGCCAGAGCCGTCAGCCAGCCATGACAGCCAGAGCCGTCAGCCAGCCATGACCAGCCAGAGCCGTCAGCCAGCATGACCAGCCAGAGCCGTCAGCCAGCCATGACGCAGCCAGAGGCCGTCAGCCAGTCGGAGCTGCCGTCCCTCAGTCGGAGCTGCCGTCCCTCAGTCCGGAGCTGCCGTCCCTCAGTCCGGAGCTGCCGCCTCAGTCCGGAGCTGCCGCCCAGTCCGGTGCTGCGCTCCGTCGCGGTGCTGCCCCTCAGTCAGGTGCTACCCCTCAGTCCGTTACTGCCCTTATAGGAATAGTGGGATTGACATGAGGGTGGATATTGGGAGGAGGCCACGGAAGCGGGGTTGACTATGGTGGGGTGGGGACACGACCAGCGCCAGAGCCGCCACCGTGGACAGACGCCACCCAGACCCTCCCCTAGACTTTGTGCTGGTGCGCCCGGAGTTCGCACCTTAAGGGGGGGTTCTGTCACGTTCCTGACCTGTTTTCCTTTGTTTTGTATTTATTTTAGTTGGTCAGGGCGTGAGTTGGTGGGTTGTCTATGGTTGATTTTCTATGTTGGGATTTTGTGTTCGGCCTGGTATGATTCTCAATCAGAGACAGCTGTCAATCGTTGTCCCTGATTGAGAATCATCTTAGGCAGCCAGGGTTTCACTTGTGTTTTGTGGGTGTTTGTTCCTGTGGAGGTTTTTGTTGCCACACAGGACGGTTTCGGTTTTGTCACGTTGGTTGTTTTTGTATTTTGAAGTGTTTTGTTGACTTTCATTAAAAGAATGAACACTAACCACTCTGCGTTTTGGTCCACACCTTCTGTCAGCGAGGACAGCCGTAACACAATCACGGAGAAGCACATTGTCTGCTGGTCTTTGCTCTAAAATCTAACCTATTCATATATATATATATATATATATATATATATATATATATATAAAAGGCTGATAAAAAAATGGGCTCACCAGCCAATAAATGACATTAACCAAATAACCGGTTGTATTACAGGTCTTCTTCTACTGCAGTCATGCTGCACATCATATCAATGTGATTCCTGAGATGTTTACTCTCCACACTTTAGCCCTAGTTGTCGTCCTGAGGCGTCGTGTGGTCGAGACATAGGATGTGAATCTGAAAGTTGCTGTCAGTAGGAAGGATTCTTTCCAAACAAAGGATAGTTAACATCAAGTGGTCATGGATGGCTTTGAACATGGATGGGAAAACAAATCTCACAATAGCATCAATTGACCCTGGTGTGCAAAACCAAAAAAAAGATCACAGAAATTCTTGCAGCTCCCTTTGGGGATATTTTTGGGGGTTATGAGGTGTGGTTCTTTAGGGCAGTCACCCCTCTTCCTTCCATCGGGAGGGACAGTGACCTTATAGCAGGCAAAGGTCGAAGGTTGCCCCGCAGCCTTTCTCTCTTCCTAGCACACACAAACGCGCACACATGGACACACATACACACACATATACGTACACACCAAGCAAATATACACACGAACACATGCATGCACGCACATGAACGCACACACACACACAGACGGATGGATGAAAGGGACTAGAACATCAGGAGACTGATTATCAGACAGACAGACAGATTTACTGGAAGATACAGAGACAGGATAGCTCGCCATCCCTCTATTTACTCAACACGAAACACTCCATTCTGGAGACAATATCAATTTCCTCTAGACGAAGAAATGAAAACAAGCCACGATTATTAATCAAAGATGGAAATTACAGTAAAGACAGATTGAGGGGAACCTGTTTTTGCAGAATGATCTCCGGGAAGAACTATTCTCAACGTATTTAAAACCGTTCTTTCTTTCTTTTCTTTTTTTCTACCAACAGACTAGGCTGCTTTAGCCACCACCTCTGACACACATTCCCATCTGTTTGTGATGCTCTGAAAGAGGTTAGTGGTAGCATGTAATCAGCGTATTAGCGAAAGACTAAATAAGAGCGAATGAATGAGGGGCTCTCCCTCACTGAAGCCCATTAATGCGGGATAAGAGATCCTTAATTGTGTCCTGTGAGTCTGGATCTGAAGAGGCTAATTAGATCATCTTCCTCCATTATCAACCCCGTTTTCTTTTTCTTCCTTAACCAGGATCTTAATTAACAGGGTTCATTATGAGCCATGATGGAAATCGTCGGAAGAGATCGTTTGACAGAGGTTGCTCTCTCTCTAGTCTCTAACCCAGAGCAACATGTCACAGTGCACTCTCTTAGTTAATAAACCTATATCAGCAGCATATAACCTCAATATTATAGCTTACAGCCTTGCTAGTTTTCTTATATCTTTGTTATTGGGTATGTTCCAGGTTGTCTTTATAGCAGTTGGGCTGCACATAGTATGATCAGATCCCCCAATGCCTGGAGAAGTGTTAAAGTAATAGCCTTTCCATCTACTCTGACTATCGATGACATGCCATACATATGTTCCTTGTATTTCAATTGGACAGTAAATCTATCATCACAGACTTCAGCTGAAGACAGAAGAAGAACCTATTTCTTGCGAGACTATTTTCCTGTGATTCCCTATATCAGCTGTACTAACACGAGGTGGAGGCCTCTCACCCTCCTCGAAGCCAGCGTAACGATACAAATAGATGGTCGGCCCATGGAACTGTTTGCAACAGGGAACTTAACACAGATATCCCTTACTGTGGAGCATATGGTTTTCTCCTCTGACAAAGCAGAAATCCATCCCAAAGCAAACATGGCACCTTGCCTCCATCCGCTATGAGTAGAACCTCTACCAAAAGCACTGTTTGTCTTACTTTTACTGTGGTTTTATGTGGTATTAGACACTGGGCAAAAGTCTGCAATTGTTTTTCCTTTGGTGGATTAAAGTGTAGCAAATGTTCCTTTGATCCCAGGTGTGTGTGCGAGTGCATGTATGTATGTGTGTGTGTGTGTGCGTCTGTGTACGTATACGAAACGTGTACTGTATTTCTGTGTGTGCAGTAATACACCGTGTGTGTATTGGGGAGATAGGAGGAAGGCAGATTATAGGAAACTTATCTCTGAGCCACGTTTTGAGATGGGAGCTAAAGAGCGTTCCTCCCTGGAGTAGCAAAAAATGTGCAATTGCTCAACGTTTATGAATCCTAATATACCAATATTGTTCATGTCTAGTAGAGTGTGACCTTAAATCCTGATTGGCATATAGGAAACGGCATCAAGCCAGCATAACAACGCATTCCTTATCATTTAAATGAGGATGAACCCTCAACCTGAATAAATAAAGCAGATTTCTATCTTCCGGAACCAATGTGATAAACGCTCCCATCGGGTTTGAGTGAAGGGAGCCGTCAGCACTTCTGTTTTGGTTTTCTTTTGCTACACAGAGAAATGGAATCCTGTTTTTCTTTTGTCCTCCTGGTTTTCTGCCCCAAGGGAGGTGTTGTGTGTGTGTGTGTGTGTTGTGTGTGTGTGTGGTGTGTGTGTTGTGTGTGTGTGTGTGTGTGTGTGTGTGTGTGTGTGTGTGTGTGTGTGTGTGTGTGGTGTGTGTGTGTTGTGTGTGTGTGTGTGTGTGTGTGTGTGTGTGTGTCATTGTCGTGTGGTTTGTACACGTGAGTGTGTGTGTGTGTCTATGTCACAGGTTAGAGAATTCACCTTTTAGCAAAATGTCCATTCCTGCTTTTCTGATATATCTTTCACCAGTTAATAAATAATCTATGGCCTTGCTGAAAGACCCAGGTATGAAAACAGGATTTTCCTTGGTACACCCTCTACTGTCTGTGCCTCATAATCCCCAACCACAACTTCCATCTGTCAATCAAACAATACAATGTTATAAAATCATTTTTACATCAGCAGTTATCACAAATTGCTTTACAGTAACCCGGCCTGGGCCCAACGAGAGCGTCCTGGCTCTGTGCATTTTACTGGATTGTGACCCACTGATACCGCCCCCTGTTAGAGGGGAATCAAGCAGGCCAAGAGTTAACACACACAGGAACTTTATTTAAACACACTGAGGAGGAATAACATGGGGATTGTTCTGTAAAGGTACAGAGACAGAGATTATGAATATAATACACAGGATATAAATACACTGCATCGATATGTGCAGAGTGCAATAGAATGGGATAAGTTATGCATGAAGGAATGATAAAAAATAGAACAACTGGAGCAAAGGACTGTTTCTAATAACCATGTATTACAGAGTAACAAAAGTCACAAATGGCACTCATGCTAACAATACACATGTTACCTAATGACATTCAATGAACACAGTGAAGCTACATCCAAATAAGCAACATCAATGGCAAAAAGAGCTCATCTCTCTCAACTAGCCTCATAATGTTTTTCCAACATTCTTGATGGAGTTCCCACATATGCCGAGCACTTCTTGGCTGCTTTTCCTTCACTCTGCGGTCCAACTCATCTAAAACCATCTCAATTGGGTTGAGGTCGGGTGATTGTGGAGGCCAGGTCATCTGATGCAGCACTCCATCACTCTCCTTCTTGGTCAAATAGCCCTTACACAGCCTGGAGATGTGTTTTGGTCATTGTTCTGTTTTAAAACAAATTATGGTACCAATAAGCGCAAACCAGATGGGATGGCGTACGCTGCTGTGGTAGCCATGCTGGTTAAGTGTGCCTTGAATTCAAAATAAATCACAGACAGAGTCACCAGGAAAGCACCCCCACACCATCACCCCTCCTCCTCCATGCTTCAGATCATCCGTTCACCTACTCCGCATTTCACAAAGACACGGTGGTTGAAACCAAAAATCTCTCATTTGGACTCATCAGACCAAAGGACAGATTTCCACTGGTCTAATGTCCATTGCTTATGTTTCTTAGCCCAAGCAAGTCTCTTATTCTTATTGGTGTCCTTTATTAGTGGTTTCTTTGTAGCAATTCGACCATGAAGGCCTGATTCATGTAGACTCCTCTGAACAGTTGATGTTGAGATGTGTCTGTTACTTGAACTCTGTGAAGCATTTATTTGGGCTGCAATGTGAGGTGCAGTTAACTCTAATAAAACTGGTATATATTTTTATTTATCACAATTTTCTTGAACCAATTTTGGTCTTTAATGACAGACAAGTTCCTTACTTTTCCCCCCTTCCACTTGCCTCTTCCATTTTTGTGGTAATGCTGCAATTAGTTTGTTGTAATTTTGGGTAGAGCAGACATTTCCATATGTCTATGTTAGCTGCATGTGTGACATAACTCCACCAGTCCTGTGTATGATATCATTTACAAAGATTATATATTTTTTAAACATTTTATCAAAAAATAACGCTTTTTTAAAATAAATTATTAAATTTGAGTTTAACCACGATATTTGTTCTGTCTTTTCTGGTGGAAATTGCAACCAACTTTCTGTGGCTTGTTAAAAAATTACGATATTTTGGAGATTATTTCGTTTTCAAATAACCGAAAGTGAGCGGTTGTAATCTGAATAAAGGGACAAAGGCCATTCTTGAACGTGTGGTCCCGTGTGGCTCAGTTGGTAGAGCATGGCGCTTGCAACGCCAGGGTTGTGGGTTCATTCCCCACGGGGGGACCAGGATGAATATGTATGAACTTTCCAATTTGTAAGTCGCTCTGGATAAGAGCGTCTGCTAAATGACTWAAATGTAATGTAAATGTAACGTGGAGTGAGACATTCTTACTGATTTACTAGAGAACCATTTCAGATTTAAGGATAACTGTTGTATGACTGAAGCCTTTAGTGTGAGGTCTAATTCTTTAATATTTAATCATTTCTGCCCTCCAAATTTATATTCATTGTATAAATAGGTCCGTTTAATTTTGCCTGGCTTGCCGTTCCAAATAAAATGAAATATATATATTTTTTACAGTCTCTAGATGTAGGCAAGGCCATAAGCAAATACTGGGATATGACTAAAGATTGAATTAGGGTGATTTTTCCACAAATAGACAGCTATTTTCCTTTCCACGGTAGCAAGATCTTATCTATTTTTGGAAACTTTCTATTAAAATGTATTGTAGTGAGATCACTTTGGGGATATGAATATCAAATCAAATCCAAATAAATTTTTATTTGTCACATACACATGGTTAGCAGATGTTAATGCGAGTGTAGCGAAATGCTTGTGCTTCTAGTTCCGACAATGCAGTAATAACCAACGAGTAATCTAACCTAACAATTCCACAACTACTACCTTATACACACAAGTGTAAAGGGATAAAGAATATGTACATAAATATATATGAATGAGTGATGGTACAGAACGGCATAGGCAAGATGCAGTAGATGGTATCGAGTACAGTATATACTGTACATATGAGATGAGTAATGTAGGGTATGTAAACATAAAAGTGCATAGTTTAAAGTGGCTAGTGATACATGTATTACATAAAGATGGCAAGATGCAGTAAATGATATAGAGTACAGTATATACATATACATTATATTATATTAAGTGGCATTGTTTAAAGTGGCTAGTGATACATTTTTGATCAATTTCCATCAATTTCCATTATTAAAGTCAGCTGGAGTTGATCAGTATGTTGGCAGCAGGCACTCGATGTTAGTGGTGGCTGTTAAATAGTCTGATGGCCTTGAGATAGAAGCTGTTTTTCAGTCTCTCGGTCCCTGCTTTGATGCACCTGTACTGACCTCGCCTTCTGGATGATAGCGGTCGTGAACAGGCAGTGGCTCGGGTGGTTGTTGTCCTTGATGATCTTTATGGCCTTCCTGTGACATCGGGTGGTGTAGGTGTCCTGGAGGGCAGGTAGTTTGCCCCCAGTGATGCGCTGTGCAGACCTCACTACCCTCTGGAGAGCCTTACGGTTTGTGGCGGAGCAGTTGCCGTACCAGGCGGTGATACAGCCCGACAGGATGCTCTCGATTGTGCATCTGTAGAAGTTTGTGGAGCTTTTGGTGACAAGCCAAATTTCTTCAGCCTCCTGAGGGTGAAGAGGCGCTGCTGCGCCTTCTTCACAACGCTGTCTGTGTGGGTGGACCAATTCAGTTTGTCAGTGATGTGTACGCCGAGGAACTTAAAACTTACTACCCTCTCCACTACTGTCCCGTCGATGTGGATAGGGGGGTGCTCCCTCTGCTGTTTCCTGAAGTCCACAATCATCTCCTTTGTTTTGTTGACGTGAGTGTGAGTGTGAGGTTATTTTCCTGACACCACACTCCGAGGGCCCTCACCTCCTCCCTGAAGGCCGTCTCGTCGTTGTTGGTAATCAAGCCTACCACTGTAGTGTCGTCCGCAAACTTGATGATTGAGTTGGAGGCGTGCATGGCCACGCAGTCGTGGGTGAACAGCATATCCACTTCACCGTCAGACCATTTTATTGGTAAACTTCACAGTAATGTAAAAGTTGTATTTTTTTTGTAATCCAAAACGTTATATAGTACATTTATCATAATTTGGTTGTAATCCAGAGAGGTTAGAAAAATTATCTAGATCTTCTATGAGGCAGTGGAGGGATCCAAATTGTTGATTTAAAGAAAACATGAATCATTAGCGTACAATGACACCTTTGTTTTTAAGTCCTGGATTTCTAGGCCCTTGATATTATTGTTAGATCTGATTTTAACTGCTAACAGTTCGATGGTCATAATAAATAGATGTGCCAATAGTGGACAACCTTGTTTTACTCCTCTTGACAGTTTAATACTTTCTGAGAAGTAGTCATTATTTACTATTTTACACATAGGGTTACTATAAATAACTTTATCCCATTGTATAAGAGCTTCTCCAAAATTGAAATATTCCAGGCATACTTTATCAAAAGCTATGAATACCAGGCCTGGTTTCCCCTAATTTTTCATAGTGTTCTACTGTTTCCATAACTTGTCTTATATTATCCCCAATTTATCGTCCATGTAAAAAAAACTGTCTGATTAGGATGAATAATATATTTTTAATTCTATGCGCTATGCATTTTGCTACAATTTTTGTATCACAACAAGTGTAAGGGGCCTCTAATTTTTTTCATGCACTGGATCTTTATATTTACCACTTGTGTCCTGTTTCAGTAATAATGAAATCATACCTTCTTGTTGAGTATCTGATAATCTACCATTTTTATAGGAGTGGTTAAAACATGCTAATAACGGTCCTCTGAGTCCATTAAGAAAGGTTTGGTATACCTCAACTGGTATGCCATCCAGCCCTGGAGTTTTCCCGGATTTATGTTTGGAGCAAATCCAATACAACACATTACTGAGTACCACTCTCCATATTTTCAAGCATAGTGGTGGCTGCATCATGTTATGGGTATGCTTGTAATCGTCAAGGACTGGGGAGATTTTCAGAATAAGGCAAAACCTGGTTCAGTCTGCTTTCCACCAGACACAGAGATTAATTCACCTTTCAGCAGGACAATAACCTAAAACACAAGACCAAATCTACAGTGGAGTTGCTTACTAAGAAGACAGTGAATGTTCCTGAGTGGCCAAGTTACAGTTTGAACTGAAATATACTTGAAAATCTATGGCAAGCCCTGAAAACGGTTGTCTAACAATGATCAACAACCTATTTGACAGAGCTTGAATAATTTTGAATAATGGGCAAATGTTGCACAATCCAGGTGTGGAAAGCTCTTAGAGACTTTCTCAGAAAGGTACTTCTACAAATGATTGACTCGGGTTTAATTGAGATATTTCTGTATTTCATTTTCGATAAATTTGCTAACATTTCTAAAACATGTTTTCACTTTGTCATCATGGGATAGTGTTAAGATGGATGAGATGTTTAACAAATATTTAATCTATTTTCAATGCAGGCTGTAACACAACAAAATGTGGAATATGTCAAGGGATATGGATACTTTCTGAAGGCACTGTATGTTGTAAACACGTCTGTAACACGTCTAACAGGCCTAACAATAGTGATACAAATGTACATGTTCTCAAGCATCCCATGTATACAAGTCCACCTACACTCACAGACTGGAAAAATACCGTTCGGTACGGGGAATATTTACTCCCTTGGAGAGAATGGGTTAGGCTACTAGCCAATCAGGGCCTAGATAGACTGCATGGCTAGAGAGTACACAGGAGTGAGACACATGGCTATTGTCCGATTGGCTGAAGCCACGACATAGCCAGGACATATCGATCTCTCAGGTGAGGGGGAGAAACGGTGAGAGCCAGAAAATAAGCAAATGTGCACACAACACAGTGATATACAGTCCTGTAGCACCCTCGGCAGGGGGGTTCTGTAACACCATCAATCTCTGCTGTAATTCAAATTAAATAATCCGTTTTCACACCAACAGTCTACATTTAGTTGCACCCCCCCTGGCCTATGTAGACAAAGCTTCCCACAGTTGTGTCAAGTTGGCTGGTTGTCCTTTGGGTGGTGGACCGTTCTTAATACACACAAAAAAACAGTTGAACGTGAAAAACCCAGCTGCTTTGCTGTTCTTGACACAAACTGGTGCGTCTGGCACCTAATACCATACCCCTTTCGACGGCACTTACATTTTTTATCTTGCCCATTCACCCTCTGAAGGGCACACATACACAATCCATGCCTCAGTTGTTTCAATTGTCCTCCCCTTCATCAACAATGATTGAGGTGRATTTAACAAATTACATCAATAATGGATCATAGCTTTCACCTCACCTGGATTCACCTGGTCAGTCCATGCCATGGAAAGAGCAGGTGTTCTTAATGTTTTGTATACTCAGTGTATAGTTTACACAATAGACTACCTGTCAAGTGTGTTTCTCTGATTTAAGTGAGTGAGTAAGTAAGGTCAACTATATTAAAATTAGTATTGTTTTAGTATTTGAGTGGTTATCAGTCTTTCTTCCAGTTCCAGGTATAGCCTACAATAAACATATCACTCCCGTACAGTGAAAGCAGATTTACCTCGACTGTTCCCTCACAGCTCAAGAACTGTGTGGGATGATAATGCAATGAAATCTGTAGAGAAGAGCAATATTGCCCCCTGCAGCTCAAGCACTTATGTGTTAAAAACAAAATTCACACCCGTGGGTGCATCCCCATATTGCTTCATCTCCTCCACTACATTCCTTCATCTGCAGTAATGGGAAAGAAATTGGACAGGTGAAAACACTTTCCAGGTAGGGATCCTCCATATTGCTTTCACCTGTCCTTTAAAAAAAAAAATATTAGGGGCAAATCCTAACTTTTAATTGAATTTCCACTTAGTCATGCATTGATGTCTATGGGAGACAAAGTGAAAATGTTACCTAAATGGAAGATAGGATTCTCCTCTTAGTAAACATGAACAACAGAAAACACTGAGATGCATCATATGTCATATGTCTCATCAAGGAGATAGAATTGGTATAGATACTGTAGACGGACAGGGGATGGGGGAAAAAGACAGGGAGTTTCATTGTATTCTTGTAAACCCAAAGATGTGGCACATGCTACTTGTCATTCAACCACTGTTCCTGCGTTCTCTGCTCTTGCATTTTGTTCACCTCTTATCATTTTAAATTGTTTCATTTCAATGTGTATTTCAGTTAATAAAATGATGTTTGCTTCGTTAATTTAGACAAAAAACGCAATCATGAGATGAAATATCCATACATGGGAATGGATATAGAAAAGGAAATCTTACGCACAGTTCAGATGCCAAATTTATGTTGAGTCGAACTGAATATAAATTAAGAGCAGGTTAGCATGCTTAAGAGCTTTTCTTGACATAGCCTACTGATTGGTTTCATACATCTGATTTCAATCAACACTGCAGTAGACTTCCTTGTTGGTTTTGAGTCGAATTCACACATAACAAATGTTAATGGCGCCGGAGAGGATGGCTGACATTTTTACGTGCTCCTAACCAACTGTGCTATTATGTTGTTTTTTTTTGCGTTGGTTGGAACTTGTTTTTTAAAACTTATTTTGTACATAATGTTGCTGTTACCATCCCTTATAACCAAAAATAACTTCTGGGCATCAGAACAGCGATTACTCGCCTCGAACTGGAAGAAGCTTTTCATTTAGCGAGTCCGACGAGTCCGACGCGAAGGATATACTGCTTTCTCGAGAACAGGCCTGTCACGTTCGTTAGAATGAATGTCGGACCAAGGCGCAGCGTGCTCTGAGTTCCACATCTTTATTTTAGTGAAACTTACAAAAACAAAAAGAAACAAACAACGAACCGTAACATAAGAGGTGCTAAATGTACTAACTCAAAACAAGATCCCACAAAACACAGTGGGGAAATGGCTGCCTAAATATGATCCCCAATCAGAGACATCGATAAACAGCTGCCTCTGATTGGGAACCATACCAGGCCAACATAGACATACAATAACCTAGATAACCCACCCTAGTCACACCCGACCTAACCAACATAGAGAATAAAAGGCTCTCTATGGTCAGGGCGTGACAAGGCTCAAATCCCTGTCATTTGCGTGAATAAAAGACAGAGGTAAAGGGGACAGTTGGTCAGGCTGCCTTCTGAGAGTTCGTAGGCGAGCGGGTAAACCCCCACTGCCATCTGTTCTATTAGCCAACGTGGAATCATTGGAAAATAAAATCAAAGACCTACGATCAAGATTATCCTACCAATGGGACATTAAAACCTGTAATATCTTGTGTTTCACTGAGTCATGGCTGAACGACAACATGAATAACACTCAGCTGGTGGGTATAAAGCTTTTCAACAGGATAGAACAGTGGCCTCTGGTAAGACAATGGGTATGGGGTCTATGTATATTTGTAAACAACAGCTGGTGCATGAAATCTAAGGAAATTTAAGGAAGGTTTTGCTTGCCTGAGGTAGAGTATCTCTTGACAAGCTGTAGACCACACTATTTACCAAGAGAGTTTTCATCTACAGTGGAGAGAACAAGTATTTGATACACTGCCGATTTTGCAGGTTTTCCTACTTACAAAGCATATAGAGGTCTGTAATTTTTATCATAGGTACACTTCAACTGATCACGCTCTCTGTAGCCGATGTGAGTGAGATCTTTAAACAGGTCAACATCCACAAGACCGCAGGGCTAGATGGATTACCAGGACGTGTACTCCGAGCATGCGCTGGCCAACTGGCAAGTGTCTTCCCTGACATTATCAACCTGTCCCTGACTGAGTCTGTAATACCAACATGTTTCAAGCAGACCACCATAGTCCCTGTGCCCAAGAAAACTATGGTAACCTGCCTAAATGACTACCGACCCGTAGCACTCATGTCTATAGCCATAAGTGCTTTGAAAGGTTGGTCATGGCTCACATCAACACCATTATCCCAGAAACCCTAGACGCACTCCAATTTGCATACTGCCCCAACAGATCCACAGATGATGCAATTTCTATTGCACTCCACACTGCCCTGTCCCTCCTGGACAAAAATAACACCTATGTGAGAATGCTATTCATTGACTAGAGCTCAGCATTCAACACCATAGTGCCCTCAAAGCTCATCACTAAGCTAAGGACCCTGGGACTAAACACCTCCCTCTGCAACTGGATCCTGGACTTCCTGACGGGCCCCCCCAGGTGGTAAGGGTAGGTAACAACACATCCACCACGCTAATCCTCAACACGGGGGCCCCACAGGGGTCTGTGCTCAGTCCACTCCTGTACTCCGTGTTCACTCATGAATGCATGGCCAGGCACGACTCCAACACCATCATCAAGTTTGCCGACGACACAACGGTGGTAGGCTTGATCACCAACAATGATGAGACAGGCTATAGAGAGGAGGTCAGAGACCTGGCCGTGTGGTGCCAGGACAACAACCTCTCCCTCAACGTGATCAAGACAAAGGAGATAATTGTGGGCTACAGGTTAAAGGAGGACTGAGCACGCCCCCATTCTCATCGACAGGGCTGTAGTGGAGGAGGTTGAGAGCTTCAAGTTCCTTGGTGTCCACATCCCCAACGAAACTATTATAGTCCAAAAACACCAAGACAGTCGTGAAGAGGGCATGACGACCCCTATTCCCCCTTAGGAGACTGAAAAGATTTGGCATGGGTTTGGTACTTCCTGCTTTAGTTTTTGCTTGTAAGCAGGAATCAGTAGGATAGAATTATGGTCTAGCTACAAAAAATATAGATGAAAACTCTCTTGGTAAATAGTGTGGCCTTCAGTACATCTTATTATGAGATATTCTACGTCAGGTGAGATAAATCTTAATATTTGATTTCACGCACCAGCTGTTATTGACAAATAGACACATACCGCCACCTCTTGTCTTACCGGAGGCACCTGTTCTATCTTACCGATGGACCGAAAACCCAGCCAACTGTATATTGTCCATGTTGTCATTCAGCCACGACTCGGTGAAACATAAGATATTACAGTTTTTAATGTCCCGTTTGTAGGATAGTCTTAAATGGAACCAGTTTATTCTCCAATGATTGCACGTTGGCCAATAGGATGGATGGTAGAGGCGTGTTACCCACTCACCAACAAATTCTCACAAGGCACCCTGACCTGCGTCCCCTGTATCGGTGTCTTTTCTTCATGTGAATGACAGTGATTTGGGCCTGGTCCGTTATCTGGAGAAAACCTTCGTGCCTGACTTGTTAAAGAAAAAATCTTTGTCCAGTTCGAGGTGAGTAATCGCTGTTCTGACATCCAGAAGTTATTTTCGGTCATAAGAGACAGTGGCAGAAACATTATGTACAAAATAAGTTACAACGCGAAAAAACACATAAAATAGCACAATTGGTTAGGAGACCGTAAAATGGCAGCCATCTCCTCCGGCGCCATTTCCATTTWAAAAAAAATAATTTGTACTTGGAATAATTTAATTCCTGGACTAAAAGACTGTAAAATCAACAGGAAATTTGTTTAATTTAGGAAATCTGTTCCCAACACAGGAGGTTGGTGGCACCTTAATTGGGGAGGACAGGCTCTTGGAATAGGCTGGAGCAGAGTAGGTGGAATGGTATCAAATACACCAAACACCTGGTTTCCATAGGTTTGATGCCATTCCATTAGCTCCGTTCTGGCCATTATGAGCCGTCCTCCCCTCAGCAGCCTCCTGTAGTTCCCAAGTATTCCCACGCATAAATAGAGAGACAGTCAATTTGCACTGTACAATTTGCACTATGTTCAGGCCCCCTGACCATCTGCTCAAGGAAAAATCGTCACAAGCCTGAACGTAATTGCGGACATCTGAACTAGAGCTTACAATATGATACAAGAAGTACCAGAATTGCCCACTAGATGGAGAACAGTCAACATGGAAGTGTTCACTGAAGCTTTCTGCAGCTTGATATCATTTTGCAAACATCTTTCAATAGTAGAATTATACTATTGTGTGTATCTGAAACAGTATGTTTAATTAGACTCTAATTAGGAAAATTAAACAGCAACATTTGACTATTTTACTTTTAAGATACAATTCAATATTTGATCCCACTAAACACTTGACTTGAAGAACACAAGGTGGATAAGGCTCATTTAAGTGGTGATAGGCCTACATATCACAGTTAACACATTGTCATTAATGACATCATTGTCAGGTATCAGGTACCAGGTACCAAAGGCTAAAATGGCAATTTTGCATGTAGATTTTATGATGCTCCTACAGCGTTAATACTTGAAGAAAGTCGACATGAAAATTTGCAACATACAAATTCAATGTGTGTAGGTGTGTGCGTGTGGTGGTGTGCATGCGTGCGTGTGTTGATGCGTGTGTGTGTGTGTGTGTGTGTATGTATGACTGGCAGGTCTGGCAGGGCTTGTGGGAGGTGTGTGGGTGGTTTCGCTCCTGGCTCCT
The DNA here is from genome assembly GCF_002910315.2 of Salvelinus sp. IW2-2015. Classification (NCBI taxonomy): domain Eukaryota; kingdom Metazoa; phylum Chordata; class Actinopteri; order Salmoniformes; family Salmonidae; genus Salvelinus; species Salvelinus sp. IW2-2015. The sequence goes on along the minus strand of NC_036867.1, from coordinate 29,449,545 downwards.
CTCTCACACTGACCTGCCACCCACCACCCCGTCCTCACTGGTGTTGTGCCTGGCCAGAGAGAGAGATGGAAAACACAACAACAATAACAACATCAACATATAGTATCTGCTCTATTTTTCACATCAATCGATTAAATGTATATACTGTACAGTGCCTTCTGAAAGTATTCATACCCCCTTGACTTATTCCACATTTTGTTGTGTTACAGCCTGAATTCTATATATATACAGTATATATATATATATATTTTTTTTAAATCATCGACACACAGTACACCATAATGACAAAGTGAAAGCATGTTTTTAGACATTTTAGCAAAATATATCTAATTTACATAACCATTTGGTAGCGATTACAGTCAATACATGTTAGAAACACCTTTGGTAGCGATTACAGCTATGAGTCTCTCAAGGTAAGTCTCTAAGCGCTTTGCACACCAGGATTGTACAATATTTGCACATTATTATTATTTTCATTCTTCAAACTCTGTCAAGTTGGTTGTTGATCATTGCTAGACAGCCATTTTCAAGTCTAAACATATATTTTCAAGGCGATTTACGTCAAAACTGTAACTAGGCCTCCCAGGAACTTTCAATGACGTCTTGGTAAGCAACTCCAGTGTATTTATTGGCCTTGATTATTAGGTTATTGTCCTGCTGAAAGGTGAATTAATCTCCCAGTGTCTGTTGGAARGCAGACTGAACCAGGTTTTCCTTTAGGATTTTGCCTGTGCTTGGCTCTATTCCATTTTTTTAAATCCTAAAAATATCCCTACTCCTTGGCAATGACAAGCATATCCATAACATGATGCAGCCACCACCATGCTTGGAAATATGAAGAGTGGTACTCATTGATGTGTTGTGATGGATTTGCCCCAAACATAACACTTCGTATTCAGGACATGAAGTCAATTTCTTTGCCACATTTTTGTGTTGTTTTACTTTAGTGCCTTATTGCAAACATGATGCATGTTTTGTAGACATTTCAGCTTTAAATGTTCAACTAATTTGTAAACATATCAAAAAACATAATTCCACTTTGACATTATGTGACAAGTGTAGGCCAGTGACACAAAATCTGAATTAAATCCATTTTAAATTCAGTCTGTAACACAACAAAATGTGGAAGAAGTCAAGGGGTGTGAATACTTTCTGAAGGTGCTGCATGCATCATAAGCTACTGCAAGCATTTGTTACTGGATCCATTGCATACATACTGTATCCATTAGCTTCTGTATACATATTATGTCTATTGAAAAACTAGAGCAATTAGTGGCTGCAAGGGTATAAACTGAGCATAAACCAAATATAGCTTTTTATTGGTCCACACCACCTGTTGCATATTACCATAGTAACAGTAATACTCTACAGTAGTTGCTGGACTTGAATGATGACTAATAGACACTAATGACTGTGAAAATGTTTATAATTGTTTAATTCACTGAGCTTTAAAATGGGCAGCTACATCAATTCAGTAATGTGAGAGAACATAGCTTATTGTCACGTCCGTCGTTAGAATGAGACCAAGGTGCAGCGTCGTATGCGTACATTCTCTTTTAATGAATGAACACCGAACAAACCAACAAAAATAACAAACGAAACGTGAAGCTATACAAATTGTGCTGACAGGCAACTACACATAGCCAAGATCACACAAACACAAATGAGGAAATGGCTACCTAAATATGATCCCCAATCAGAGACAACGATAAACAGCTGCCTCTGATTGGGAACCATATCAGGCCACCATAGAAATACAAAAACACCTAGATGACCCACCAAAGTCACTATTACGCCCCAACCAACACAAAGAAAAAACAGCTTACTATGGTCAGGGCGTGACAGTACCCCCCCCCCCCCAAAAGGGGGGAACTCCGACCGCAAAACCTGACTCAATAGGGGAGGGTCCGGGTGGGCATCTATGATGGATGACGCAGGGCGTCGGGGGCGGCTCCGGTGCGGGACGAAGTACCCACTCCGCTCGCAGATACGTTTTCCTCCATGGCGGCTCTGGTGCGGGGATCATCGCCGGAAGCTCCGGACCGTGGATGGTCGCTGGAGGGCACCGGACCATGGATCGTCACCGGAGGCTCCGGACTGAGAACCCCTGCTGAAGGCTCTGGACTGCAGATCGTCGCTGAAGGCTTCGTCGCTGGAGGCACCGGACCGTGGATCGTCACCGGAGGCTCCGGACTGAGATCCCCTGCTGAAGGCTCTGGACCGCCGACCGCCGCTGGAGGCTTCGTCACTGGAGGCACCGGACCGTGGATCATCGCCGGAGGCTCTGAACTGGGAACCACCACTGGAGGCTCCGGACTGTAGATCGTCGCCGGAGGCTCTGGACTGGGAACCACCGCTGGAAGCTCTGGACTGCAGCTCGTCGCTGAAGACTCCGAACTGCGGACCGTCGCTGGAGGCTCCGGACTGCGGACCGTCGCTGAAGGCTCCGGACTGCGGACCTTCGCTGGAGGCTCCGGACTGCGGACCGTGGACCGTCGCTGGAGGCTCCGGACTGTGGACCGTCGCTGGAGGCTCCGGACTGGTGACCGTCGCTGGAGGCTCCGGACTGGGGACCGTCTCAGGAGGTTCCGGACTGTGGGACCGTCTCAGGAGGGTTCGGACTGTGGACCGTCTCAGGAGGTTCCGGGACTGTGGGACCGTCTCAGGAGGTTCCGGACTGTGGACCGTCTCAGGAGGTCCGGACTGTGAAACGTCGCCGGAGGTTTCGGACTGTGAAACGTCGCCGGATGTTCCGGACTGTGAAACGTCGCCGGAAGCTCCGCGACTGTGGAAACGTCAACCAGAAAGCTCTGGACTGGGAACTGTCGCCGGAAGCTCTGGACTGGGAACTGTCGCCGGAAGCTCTGGACTGGGAACTGTCGCCGGAAGCTCTGGACTGGGAACTGTCGCCGGAAGCTCTGGACTGTGGAGGCGCACTGGAGGCCTGATGCGTGGGACCGGTACAGGTGGCACCGGGCTGATGACACGCACCTCAGGGCGAGTGTGGGGAAGAGGGACAGGACATACTGGACTGTGGAGGCGCACTGGAGACCTGATGCATGGGACCGGTACAGGTGTTACTGGGCTGATGACACACACCTCAGGGCGAGTGAGGAGAGGAKGCACAGGACGTACTGGACTGTGGAGGCGCACTGGAGGTCTAGAGCGCAGAGCTGGCACAACCCTTCCTGACTGGATGCTCACTCCAGCCCGGCAAGTGCGGGAAGCTAGCACAGGAATCACTGGGCTGTGAAGGCGCACTGGAGACCTGATGCGTGGGACCGGTACAGGTGGCACCGAGTTGATGACACGCACCTCAGCACGCACGCTCTGCAGCACTCTCAACGCCAGCACCTCTCTCCAGAATCTTGCGTCGAGCTCCTCACTCGACTTCCTGACTGGCTCTGGTTCACTCCTCGGCTCCGCCAACTGCTCCATGTTCCCCCCCAACATTTTCTTGGGGTTTCTATGGCCTTCCTCCCCGACGTCGTTGCTGTCCTCTCATGCTCCTAGGCGACTCCCACCAAGGAAGGTGATCCTGTCCTGCCAGGATTTCCTCCCAAGTCCAGGATCCCTTTCCATCCAGGATCTCTTCCCAAGTCCAGGATACTTCTTCCACCTGGGCACGCTGCTTGGTCCTTTGTTGCTGGGATCTTCTGTAACGTCCGTAGAATGAAACCAAGGCGCAGCGTGGTATGCGTACATTCTCTTTTAATGAATGAACACCAAACAAACCAACAAAAATAACAAACGAAACGTGAAGCTATACAAAATTGTGCTGACAGGCAACTACACATAGTCAAGATCCCACAAACACAAATGAGGAAATGGCTACCTAAATATGATCCCCAATCAGAGACAACGATAAACAGCTGCCTCTGATTTGGAACCATATCAGGCCAACATAGAAATACAAAACACCTGGATGACCCACCCAAGTCCCTATCACGCCCCAACCAACACAGAGAAAAAACAGCTTACTATGGTCAGGGCGTGACACTTATTTTCATTTCCTTCATGTTTGTTGTATTCACTGAGCAATTGAATGCACAGCTACATCAATCATCATTTTTTAAATTTAACCAGGCAAGTCAGTTAAGAACAAATTCTTATTTACAATGACAGCCGACCGGGGAACAGTGGGCTAGTCTGCCACCTTGTTCAGGGGCAGAACGACAGCTTGGGGACAGCTTGGGCCAGTAACCTTTCGGTTACTGGCCCAACGCTCTAACCACTAGGCTACCTGCCGCCCCATTACCACTACAGTAATGTGGATAGAGAGATAGATTGAGAGAACATACTATATTTTCATACTTAAAGCCACAAAAAAACTGGTGTTTGTTCTATTCACTGAGCTATTCTCATAAAATTTGAGATTGATTGGAGATTTTCTTTTTTTCTATTCTTAAAGGGATGCAGGTCACTCTACTGTAATATTTCATGTCACTAGTCTATTTCTTGCACATCGTCCTTCCAACATAGTCTTTGGTTCTGCCTCTCTCATTCCCTTAGTCATAGTAACTGTCCATGTAACCTATCGCAGCAGCTTTGTAGCTGCAGCACCATCAATATTTCAAACTGATGGAGCGCTTTGAGACAGGTTATTATTGTCTCTCAGACTGTGCATGGCATGTAAGTAGTTGTCTACTCAAGCACACACACACAGATGCACACACACACACACACACACACACACACACATACACACACACTCACTCATCACGCATAACTTCAACCTCAGCCATTAATTTTTAATTCACAAAAACCCATGTCGCCAGTCAGCATTTGCTGTCTAACTGTTCTACACCATAGTGTGCTGCTGGGCTGGTGGTTTGGGCTGAGCAGAGTGAGCATGAGTGAGCGTGACGTCGACAGATCGTAATTAGCCCAAATTCTCTCCGATCCTTATGCTTTATTGAATATTTAAAAATAAGCTAAATCCTGAGGGCCAAGAGGAGACTGCTAAGCAGGGTTCACAGCCTTGATATGCATCCCAAACGGCACCCTATTCCCTATATAGTGCTCCACTTTTTACCAGGCCCCATAGGGCTCTGGTCAAAAGTAATGCACCATATAGGGAATGGGGTGCCATTTAGGACACACCCTTAGAGGAGCAGAGGGAGCAGAAGAAGTGAGGTTTTGGAGCACAGTCACTTCCAGGCTCTCAACTATTAATGCAACCTTGATACATTCATAATATAAAGAGGTTTACTGTACAGTGTGGATGGAACCTCTTTGGGAAAGAGAGCGAAACTCAATAACGGTCATAGATTTCTTTGTGTCTTGTATAGCTTACTATTAAGTTCTATCAGAAGTGGGCACTGATGATGGTGACAAGTACACATATTGCCTGTTTCTTGGATTTAAAAGTTGTTTTTCCTGAGCTCAAAGTGCTTAACCAATCAAATTAATTTMCGGTAATATACTGTAGGCCCTGATTCTGAGCTGTGTGTTGTGACATTTCTTGGTGGCCATGCAGCTTCAGGGTGCCATACTGAGACAAGATGCCCCGCTCCACTAATGACCCTGCGACAAAAACAATACAGACTTCACTTTGTTGACATTAGCATTTCACTAACATTTTTGGGGAGGGAGAGTGTCTTCCTCTAATTACACCAGTCTATTTTCCCAGCTAGCATCTTGTAAATGTCAGTACTCATTACACACACACACACGGGCACACACACAGGCACGGGCGAAAACACACAGACATGGATTCCAAAAAGAAAACCAGTCCCGTCGGGGACGTCTTGCTCCCAGACAAATTAAACAACTTCTTTGCTCGCTTTGAGGACAATACAGTGCCACTGATACGGCCCGCTATCAAAGCCTGTGAGCTCTCCTTYACCATGGCCAACGTGAGTAAAACATTTAAACATGTTAACCTTCGCAAGGCTACCGGCCCAGACGGCATCCCTAGCCGCGTCCTCAGAGCATGCGCAGACCAGATGGCTGCACAACACATCACTGGGGGCAAACTACCTGCCCCCCAGGACACCTAGAGCACCCGATGTCACAGGAAGGGCAAAATGATCATCAAGGACAACAAGCACCCGAGTCACTGCCTGTTCACCCAGCTATCGTCCAGAAGGTGAAGTCAGTACAGGCGCATCTGGGACCGAAAAATAGCTTTTATCTCAAGGCCATCAGACTGGTAAACAGCCATCACGAACATAGAGTGGCAGCTGACAACAAACAGACTCAAATCTCTGGCCACTTTAAAAAATGTAATAAATGGATTTAATAAAGGTATCACTAGTCACTGCGTGGCCATGCRTGCCTCTAACTCTATCATCAAGTTTGCACAGTGTCACTTTAAATCACTTTAAATAACGTCACTTTAATAATGTCTACATATCCTACATTACTCATCTCATATGTATATACTGTATTCTATACCATCTGCTGCATCTTGCCTATGCTGCACGGCCATCGCTCATCCATATATTTATATGTACATATGTTATTCATCCCTTTACATGTGTGTGTATAAGGTAGTCGTTGTGAATTTGTTATATTACTTGTTAGATATTACTGCACTGTCAGAACTAGAAGCACAAGCATTTCGCCTACACTCGCATTAACATCTGTACCATGGGTATGTGACCAGATGAACATTTGATTTTGACACTCACACACACACACAACACTCACACAACACACAACCACCACACACACACCCCACACAGCACACCACATACCACACACATCACACACCACACCACACACACCACACACACATCCACACACACACAGCACAGCACACACACTGACACGAATCTCATTCACACAACACACAACACACACACCACACACCACACACACACACACACACACACACACACACACAAGCACACAACACACACACACACACACACACACACGCCACACACACACACACACCACACACACACACACACACACGCACACACATCACACACACCACACACACACTTGCATTTAGAGAGAGGTCTTAGAAAAAATATGAAGAACAGCCTGGAGGAAAGAAGCCATACTTGAAACACATCTGCTGTGACACTACGGTCTTGAATTCAAACACAAGGGGCATGTTCAGCACACACTAAACGGAAGAAAATGTATCGAAACAGGGAAGGACAACCGGGAAATGTCCAATAAGAAATGCTCATTTTTGTTTTCCTTTTTCATATTTTTTCTTTACCTATGGGCCCTTGTCAAAAGTAGTGCAATATATAGAGAATAGGGTGCCATTTGACAAGTATTCAACACTCAGCACATCAGCTATCGTTGGAGCATAAGGAATGACTATGGGGAAACCGCAAATCCATCATTACTTAGACATAGTGATTAGTGGAATGCACATGAATAGCAAAACTAGAATGGGGAATACCCAGTTGAGCTAGGCTCAATCAATCAAAGTGACTGACAGAGGATAGAAGCCCACAACACACACACACACACACACACACATACTGTACACGCAAACACATATACACATGCACACAAATGCATGCACACAAACACAAATGTAAACACGCATGCACGCACACACAAATGCACGTAACACACGCAAACACACTCACACACACACACACTTCTGCCCTGTATGGCCTCCTTTGCATTACAGTTTTTTTTATCGCTTTAATAATATTTTCACAAGTATGTGTTCAAATTTCATGTCTTACTACAAAACTCATATCATCAAAAAGACTGTTTTTTCAAACCTTTAAAGCCCATTTTCAATTGACTAAGTACAACACACAAAATCACACAGTAACCTTTTCACCAATCCTAATCAAATCAAATCAAATAGTATTTGTCACATGTGCCGAATATAATAGGTGTAGACCTTACAGTGAAATGCTTACTTACAAGCCCTTAACCTACAACGCAGCTTTAAAAAAAATACMAAAAAAATAAGAAATAAAAGTAACAAATAATTAAAGAGCAGCAGTAAAATAACAATAGCGAGGCTATATACAGGGGGTACCAGTACAGAGTCAATGTGCGGGGGCACCGGTTAATTGAAGTAATATGCACATGTAGGTAGAGTTATTAAAGTGACTATGCATAGATAATAACAGAGAGTAGCAGCAGTGTAAAAGACGGGTGGCAAAGCAAATAGTCTGGGTAGCCATTTGATTAGATGTTCAGGAGTCTTATGGCTTGGGGGTAGAAGCTGTTTAGAAGCCTCTTGGACCTAGACTTGGGTGGCTGGAGTCTTTGACAATTTTTAGGGTCTTCTTCTGATGCCGCCTGGTATAGAGGTCCTTGATGGCTGGAAGCTTAGCCCCAGTGATGTACTGAGCCGTACGCACTACCCTCTGTAGTGCCTTGCGGTCGGAGGCCAAGCATTTGCCATACCAGGCAGTGATGCAACCCGTCAGGATACTCTCGATGGTGCAGCTGTAAAACCTTTTGAGGATCTGAGGACCCATGCCAAATCTTTTCAGTCTCCTGAGGGGGAATAGGTTTTATTGTGCCCTCTTCACGACTGTCTTGGTATGCTTGGACCATGTTAGTTTGTTGGTGATGTGGACACCAAGGAGCTCTCAACCTGCCACACTACAGCCCCGTTGATGAGAATGGGGGCGTGCTCGGTCCTCCTTTTCCTGCAGTCCACAATCATCTCCTTTGTCTTAATCACATTGAGGGAGAGGTTGTTGTCCTGGCACCACACGGCCAGGTCTCTGACCTCCTCCCTATAGGCTGTCTCGTCGTTGCTGGTGATCAGACCTACCACTGTTGGAGTCGTGCCTGGCCGTGCAGTCATGAGTGAACAGGGAGTACAGGAGGTGACTGAGCATGCACCCGTGAGGGGCCCCTGTATTGAGGATTAGTGTGGCAGATGTGTTGTTACCTACTCTTACCACCTGGGGCAGCCTGTCAGGAAGTCCAGGATCCAGTTGCTGAGGGAGCTGTTTAGTCCCAGGGTCCTTAGCTTAGTGATGAGCTTTGAGGGCACTATGGTGTTGAACGCTGAGCTCTAGACAATGAATAGCATTCTCATATAGGTGTTCCTTTTGTCCAGGTGTGAAACGGCAGAGTGGAGCGCAACAGAGATTGCATCACCTGTGGATCTGTTGGGGCCGTATGCAAATTGGAGTGGGTCTAGGTTTTCTAGGATAATGATGTTAATGTGAGCCATGACCAGCCTGTCAAAGCACTTCATTGCTACAGACGTGAGTGCTACGAGTCGGTAGTCATTTAGGCAGGTTACCTTAGTGTTCTTGGGCACAGGGACTATGGTGGACTGCTTGAAACATGTTGGCATTACAGACACAGTCAGGGACAGGTTGAAAATGTCAGTGAAGACACTTGTCAGTTGGTCAGCGCATGCTCGGAGTACATGTCCTGGTAATCTGTCTGGCCCTGCGGCCTTGTGAATGTTGACCTATTTAAAGGTCTTACAAACATCGGCTGCGGAGAGCGTGCTCACACAGTCGTCCGGAACAGCTGTAGCTCTCATGCATGTTTCAGTGTTACTTGCCTCGAAGCGAGCATAGAAGTAATTTAGCTTGTCTGGTAGGCTCGTATCCCTGGGCAGCTCTCGTCTGTGCTTCCCTTTGTAGTCTGTAATAGTTTGCAAGCCCTGCCACATCCRACGAGTGTCGGAGACTGTGTAGTCCAGGCTAGTAGGTCAGGATGTCATATGGGAGAGATACTACCCTGCTGTCTTTCAGTTGTGGAGAACCATATGATGTTAATTTTGATATTTAGATATTGAGATACTGTACAGTACTTTATGTTCCTGTTCTGTGTTCTTTTTTAATTATATGGTCTATCCATACCCATACAATTCCTCACCTGAAAACACATAGGGGCACAGAGAGGTATTTGCAAAACTACGGTAAAGTCTCCTCTGCAGTGAAATCAATAGGGAGACCCTTAGGGATGAGCGTGACTCAGGCATAGACAGTTTTTCTAAGTCGTTGTTACAGCCTTGCCACTGTCAGTATAAAACTACTCCTATGTTTTTGTCTCTCATCGATGTGTTTTGAGTCTTTTTTACATTCTGATAAACAGATTTTGTCTGTTGTCTCATATGCTGTGTAGTAAACTCTTAGAAAGAAAGGTGCTATCTAGAACCTAAAGGGGTTATTCGGCTATCCTCCATTTAAAAACCCGTTTTGATTCCAGGCAGAACCCTTTTGTTTCCAACGTAGAACCTATTTGGTTTCCACGTAGAACCCTTTCCACAGAGGGTTCTACCTGGAATAAAAAATAGTTCTATCTGAAACCAAAAAGGGTTCTCATATAGGAACAATCAAATAACCTATTTGGAGTGTACTGTAGCAGAATCTATACTGAACAAAAATATTAACGCAACATGCTACAATTTCAACGAGTCTACTAAGTTAAAGTTCATAATATAAGCAAATCAGTCAATTTAAATAAATTATGCCCTAATCTATGGATTTCACATGACTGGCCATGGTCGGGCCTGGAAGGGCTTAGGCCCACCCAATGGGGGAGTCAATCAGAATGAGTTTTCCCCAGAAAAAGGCTTTATTACAGACAGAAATACTCCTCAGGTTCATCAACTGTCCTGGTGGCTGGTCTCAGACGATCCTGCAGGTGAAGAAGCCGGATGTGGAGGTTCTGGGATGGCATGGTTACACATGGTCTTTGGTTGTAAGGCCGGTTGGACGTACTGCTAAATTGTCTAAAACGACATTGGTAGAGAAATGAACATTCCATTTTTTTTTGCAACAGCTCTGRTGGACATTTCTACACTCACCATGCCAATTGCACGCTCCCTCAAAACATGAGACATCTGTGGCATTGTGTTCTGTGACAAAACTGCACATTTTAGAGCAGCCTTTTATTGTCCCCAGCACAAGGTGCACCTGTGTAATGATCATGCTGTTTAATCAGCTTCTTGATCTGCCACACCTGTCAGGTGGATGGATTATCTTGGCAAAGGATAAATACATTTGTGCACAAAATTTGAAAGATATAAGCTTTTTGTGCATATGGAACATTTCTGGGATCTTTTATTTCAGCTCATAAAACATGGGACCAACACTTTACATATTGTGTTTATATTTTTATCCAATATAATATTTGAATATCAAACTTTAATTTCAATGTCAAACATATGGATATTGAAGGTGTTGTGATGAATCTATATCTTCCAGGATAAAGGATTCCTCTCACTAGCTGGTAGCCTGCTCTAGTTGTCACTAGTGGGCTTTCTGAGGTGAAGAGGATACCCTTAAATCTACCCTCAAATTCATTAAACAAAGTATTTACAATAACTCCCTGTTATAATACCATGAGGCCATTCATATACTTATTTCTTGTTACACACAATAGAAAAGTACAGTATAGATGGGATTAATTAACATGTTGTTGTGTTGTTATCCATGCAGTTGCATACCTGACATGCAATAACATATATTTATCAAATATTCAACCATTTAAGTGTTAACATCATTCCCTGAGGTTAAAGGTCTGGGATGTATTTGTTAATTTCCGTTGTCGGAGAATCTTCACTTTCCACTTAAGGAAAAGCACATGAGCCTCATTTTGAGTTTTCAGAGGCGAATTCAGCACATTGTGTTAAAATAAAGAGTAATTTTTCCACTGCCTTGAAATCCTTAACTGACAAGGTTTCTAAGCACATTATTTGTGAAACCTTCTAACTTGTGACACACACACGCAGGTATGCACACACGTACGCACACACATAGAAGTAACCGGCTGTGTATGTAAGGGTATGTTCACAGTCAGCAGAATCAAACTACATCTGACTCTAGTACCGTCAAACATTAGCACGATTGTAAAAGACTTTCCACATATCTGACACTGTGTATGTCCCAAATGGCACCCTTTCCCTTTGTAGTGCACTACTTTTGACCAGGGCCCATAGGGTGTCATGCAAAAGTATTGCACTATAAAGGCAATATGGTGCCATTTGGGACACAAACACTGACTTGCTCTGTTTGCTAAGGAAATTCCAATGACAAACTGATAAGTAACGAAGTTCCATTTGTGAATTAAGCTTACTTACAGTTTTTTACAATCACTTTGGTACTAATTTCAGAACCTTGATGTCATTTTTCAAAACTCTAGACACAAAACTCACAACCAGTGATCAAAATGCAAATTTTTCAAAACTCTAACACTTTTTCCAATTGCTTGGATACAATACACATCAAGTTAAGATAATTTGTTCATTGAACTAAAATCACCTGTTCAAAATGACACAACTTAACATCAAAGTATTACCATTTCAAAATACAATTCACACATTACATCTGAGATTACTGTCTATTCATTTGATTACAATGATCTAACTATCAATTGATACAACTGATCAAAATGATAAGTAACTGTTGCATTACTCTTAATGCATAGTTTTATGGAAACTGACGAACAATATTCCATGTTTAGATCATAAAAGTTTCAGGATAATGAGATCCATTGACACCAATTACCGTGTAACATGAACCAATTGGACTACATTATCTACGGATGTAATATTTCATCATCATTCTTCATCAGACACTGTTTCTATGGTCACGTGCACCACTTTTCCAGACCATGTTTTCAGATTTGACATTACTGTACACTCACCGGCCACTTTATTAGGTACACCTATCTAGTACTGGGTAGGACCCCCCTGCCTCCACAACAGCCTGAATTATTCACGGTGTTGTACGTTAAGAGATGCCCTTCTGCACACCACTGTTTTAAACAGCTGTTATTTGAGCATTTGTGGCCTTTCTGTTAGCTTGAATGAGTCTGGACATTCTCCTCTGACCTCTCACATTAACAAGGTGTTTTGCCCACAGAACTGCCGCTCACTGAATGCTTTTTGCACCAATTTATCGCACCATTCACTGTAAACTCTAGAGACTGTAGTGCGTAAAAATCCCAGGAGGRCAGCTGTTTCTGAGATGCTCGAATCACCATGTGTGGCATCAACAATCATACCACGGTCAAAGTTGCTTAGATTACTCATCTTGCCTGTTCTAATGTTTGGTCGAACAACATCTAAAGCTCTCTACTCTATATACTCTATATATTGAGTTGCAGGCAGCCAYATGATTTGCTGTTCGAATGTAATCTTCTTTGATGAGCTAAATCAGGTCTGTAGAGCTGATAGCATGACCTATGTCATTGTGTGGGATAATGTCAGGTTCCACCATGCTCATATGGTGCAAGCATGGTTTCAGGCCCAACCACAATTTACCACCCTGTACTTACCCCCATACTCTCCTTTCCTTAACCCGATTGAGGAATTTTTCTACACATGGAGGTGGAAGGTATATGATAGGCGCCCTCATGAACAAGCCGCCCTTCTCCAGGCCATGGATGACGCATGCAATGACATCACGGCAGATCAGTGTCAGGCCTGGATTCGCCATGCCCGAAGATTCTTCCCAAGATGTTTGGCTAATGGAAACATCCATTGTGATGTGGATGAGAACCTGTGGCCAAATCCACAAGACAGGATTGATGGAAATATAGAAGTACAGAAATCAATCCTTTGTTTTGCTTTTTACAGTAAGCCAGGTGAGGAACACTGAAGTTGACGTTTTACTGTATTTTTTTCTTTTTTTGTAGCTAATTATTTTTGCTTTGATTCAAAGAAACCTATGTTGTGATTGTATTGTATTTCATCAATAAATGTCATATTTTGTTCAATGATTCCACTGTGTCTGTAGTATTCTCTCTACTAGTCATTTTACAGTGATGTATTTATGTGTAGTAACATAATGAAACATGTGTCACATATTTTGTACTACAATATTTAATGATTGTACGAACAACTACACAGTGAAACTATCGGTATCTTCTGTGTGGGAGATCTAAATGAACGTTCCTATGGTATTTCACGATAAAAAAAAAAAATTATTTTATTTTTATTTCACCTTTATTTAACCAGGTAGGCTAGTTGAGAACAAGTTCTCATTTGCAACTGCGACCTGGCCAAGATAAAGCATAGCAGTGTGAACAGACAACACAGAGTTACACATGGAGTAAACAATAAACAAGTCAATAACATGGTAGAAAAAAAGAGAATCTATATACAATGTGTGCAAAAGGCATGAGGTAGGCAATAAATCGAATAATTACAATTTAGCAGATTAACACTGGAGTGATAAATCATTCAGATATCATGTGCAAGAAGAGGATACTGGTGTGCAAAAGAGCAGAAAAGTAAATAAATAAAAGCAGTATGGGGGGTGAGGTAGGTAAATTGGGTGGGTAGTTTACAGATGGACTATGTACAGCTGCAGCGATCGGTTAGCTCTCGGATAGCAGATTTTTAAAGTTGTTGAGGAGATAAAAGTCTCCAACTTCAGAGATTTTTGCAATTCGTTCCAGTCGCAGGCAGCAGAGAACTGGAAGGAAAGGCGTCCAAATGAGGTTTAGCTTTAGGGATGATCAGTGAGATACACCTGCTGGAGCGCGTGCTGCGGGTGGGTGTAGCCATCGTGACCAGTGAACTGAGATAAGGCGGCACTTTACCTAGCATAGCCTTGTAGATGACCTGGAGCCAGTGGGTCTGACGACGAACATGTAGCGAGGGCCAGCCGACTAGGGCATACAGGTCGCAGTGGTGGGTCGTATAAGGTGCTTTAGTAACAAAACGAATGGCACTGTGATAAACTGCATCCAGTTGCTGCAAGTGGAGTGTTGGAAGCTATTTTGTAGATGACATCGCCGAAGTCGAGGATCGGTAGGATAGTCAGTTTTACTAGGGTAAGTTTGGCGGCGTGAGTGAAGGAGGCTTTGTGCGGAATAGAAAGCCGATTCTTGATTTGATTTTGGATTGGAGATGTTTGATATGAGTCTGGAAGGAGAGTTTGCAGTCTAGCCAGACACCTAGGTACTTAAGATGTCCACACTATTCTAGGTCGGAACCGTCCAGGGTGGTGATGCTAGTCGGGCGTGCGGGTGCAGGCAGCGAACGGTTGAAAAGCATGCATTTGGTTTTACTAGCGTTTTAAGGCAGTTGGAGGCCACGGAAGGAGTTGTATGGCATTGAAGCTCGTTTGGAGGTTAGATAGCACAGTGTCCAAGGAAGGGCCGGAAGTATATAGAATGGTGTCGTCTGCGTAGAGTGGATCAGGGAATCGCCCGCAGCAAGAGCACATCATTGATGTATACAGAGAAAGAGTCGGCCGAGAATTGAACCCTGTGGTACCCCCATAGAGACTGCCAGAGGACCGGACAAACATGCCCTCCGATTTGACACACTGAACTCTGTCTGCAAAGTAGTTGGTGAACCAGGCAAGGCAGTCATTAGAAAAACGAGGCTACTGAGGCTGCGATAAGAATATGGTGATTGACAGAGTCGAAAGCCTTGGCCAGGTCGATGAAGAGCTGGCTGCACAGTAATGTCTTTTATCGATGGCGGTTATGATGTGCGTTTAGTACCTTGAGCGTGGCTGAGGTGCAACGTGACCGGCTCGGAAACCGGATTGCACAGCGGAGAAGGTACGGTGGGATTCGAGATGGTCAGTGATCTGTTTGTTGACTTGGCTTCGAAGACTTAGATAGGCAGGGCAGGATGATATAGGTCTGTAACAGTGTGTCCAGAGGTGTCTCCCCCTTGAAGAGGGGGATGACCGCGGCAGTTCCAATCCTGGGGATCTCAGATGATACGAAGGAGAGGTTGAACAGGCTGGTAATAGGGGGTGCGACAATGGCGGCGGACAGTTTCAGAAATAGGGGGTCCAGATGTGTCAAGCCCAGCTGATTTGTATGGGTCCAGGTTTTCAGCTCTTTCAGAACATCTGCTATCTGGATTTGGGTAAAGGAGAAGCTGGGGGGGCTTGGGCGAGTAGCAGCGGGGGGGCGGGGCTGTTGGCCAAGGTTGGAGCGCCAGGAGGAAGGCATGGCCAGCCATTGAGAAATGCTTGTTGAAGTCTTCGATTATCACGGGATTTATCGGTGGTGACCGTGTTACCTAGCCTCAGTGCAGTGGGCAGCTGGAGGAGGTGCTCTTGTTCTCCATGGACTTTACAGTATCCAGAACTTTTGGAGTTAGAGCTACAGGATGCGAATTTCTGCTTGAAAAAGCGGCCTTTGCTTTCCTGACTGACTGCGTGTATTGGTTCCTGACTTCCCTGAACAGTTGCATATCGCGGGGCTCTTCGATGCTATTGCAGTTCGCCACAGGATGTTTTTTGTGCTGGTCGAGGGCAGTCAGGTCTGGAGTGAACCAAGGGCTATATCTGTTCTTGGTTCTGCATTTTTTGAACGGAGCATGCTTGTCAATATGGTGAGGAAGTAACATTTAAAGAATGACCAGGCATCCTAACTGACGGATGAGGTCAATATCCTCCAGGGTACCCGGCCAGGTCGATATAGAAAAGCCTGCTCGCAGAAGTGTTTTAGGGAGCGTTTGACAGTGATGAGGGGGGTCGTTTGACCGCGGACCCGTGGCGGATACAGGCAATGAGCAGTGATCGCTGAGATCTTGATTGAAGACAGCAGAGGTGTATTTGGAGGGCAGTTGGTCAGGATAATGTCTATTAGGGTGCCATGTTTACGGATTTAGGGTTGTACCTGGTGGGTTCCTTGATGATTTGTGTGAGATTGAGGGCATCAAGCTTGGATTGTAGGACTGCCGGGGTGTTAAGCATATCCCAGTTTAGGTCACCTAACAGAACAAACTCTGAAGCTAGATGGAGCGATCAATTCACAGATGGTGTCCAGGCACAGCTGGGAGCTGAGGGGGTCGGTAGCAGCGGCAACAGTGAGAGACTTATTTCTGGAGAGATTAATTTTTTAAAATTAGAAGTTCGAACTGTTTGGGCATAGACCTGGAAAGTATGACAGAACTTGCAGGCTATCTCTGCAGTAGATTGCAACTCCTCCCCCTTTGCAGTTCTATCTTGACGGAAAGTGTTATAGTTGGGTATGGAAATCTCAGAATTTTTGGTGGCCTTCCTAAGCCAGGATTCGGAAACGGCAAGGACTCAGGATTGGCAGAGTGTGCTAAAGCGGTGAGTAAGGCCAACTTAGGAGGAGGCTTCTGATGTTGACATGCATGAGGCCAAGGCTTTTAAATGAGTTAATTGAACGATGATTCTGCAGTGGAAGGTTTCTTTTAAAGATATGAATGCACAATGCAATGTTTTGAACAATTGTACAGCCTGTGACAAGTGATGACCGTTTTGAGTTTTGTGTCTAGAGTTTTGAAAAATGGCCACAAGGTTCTGAAATTAGTGCCAAAGTGATTGTTAAAAACTGTAAATGGCAGAGACGGTCACTTGCTTGGGTCACTTGCTGTGGTGCCTAATTATCTAAGATATGCTTGATAACCGAATAGCGATGTATCGCCAATTAATCCAAACTGACAACAACATAACAAAGATAACTTTGACAAGATGCTCAGGACAATACAAGATGTCTGCCAAGCAATATCACAGGCTAATAAGCAGCTTATGACTGTCTCTCAAAAGGATTTTCCAATTTTGTTTTACACATCAAATAAAGAGCAGACATTGTGTAAGACTTAAAATATTGTC
Organism: Salvelinus sp. IW2-2015; assembly: GCF_002910315.2. Lineage (NCBI taxonomy): Eukaryota > Metazoa > Chordata > Actinopteri > Salmoniformes > Salmonidae > Salvelinus > Salvelinus sp. IW2-2015. The sequence goes on along the minus strand of NC_036867.1, from coordinate 29,432,071 downwards.
ATAGGTCCCTCACATAGTTTCAATGGCATTACGCGTGCGCCATTTACTACATTGGTGTCAGAAGTGGGATTTGGTGCCTTGCGGCCATCAGAGGACTTGTATGTGGAGGGACTTGGTATAGGGAAATGTGGGACGTACTTTCCTGAATGGAGGGTAGTGTAGCGATCCTTATCTAGGTAAGATAATTGTGATCTCCCCCGAGTGTGTTAACCCTATGGAACAGTTAGTAAGTTTTCTATCAGACTGGAGACCTGGGTTTGAGACCCGCATGGGACATTTACTGTCGGCGTCGGCTACAATTCCATAACCTTTTAAAATGGACAAATGTTCAGTGGTTGCCCATATAATTAATCATAATTATTCCTTAACCATAAAAAGCATGCCTTTACTATACAGTTGAAAGGATGACCTTGACAATCCCTAAAGATGAGTCAATGTTCCCCCTCATCTGCTGCTGATCATGTGCTAGGCTAGCATTCACACACATTTCACTGCTGGCCCTTTGGTCTTAGCACAGTGCATGCTAGCGCTAGCTGGCTCATTGTTCATTCACTCAATAGGCCATAGGCATGGCGTGGGGAGGACTCAGAAGAGCCAATCCATGCCCTGCTCATTCCATGAATATTTTTTACATGGTCCTCCCTGACTGTTGCTACTTGCTGAGGGCAGAAGTGTTTGTGTGGCAGATGGATGCTAAATCATTTTGGCAACATTGCAAAATATCATAACAAGTGGGAGCTTCTGCAGAGCATCTGAGCATGAGGAATATGCTGATTTAATAGAAGAGGAGCTACTCTATGAAGGTGACAGAGGTGTCCATTTTTAGTGAGACCTTAGTGGTGTGTATGTGTGTGTGTGTGTGTGTGTGTGTGTGTGTGTGTGTGTGTGTGTGTGTGTGTGTGTGTGTGTGTGTGTGTGTGTGTTGTGTGTGTGTGTGTGTGTTAAACCCATAGAGATCTTAGGGACTATGTCATAAACCCCAGAACACAGTACCAGAATGCAGTTAAAATGGCAGCAATATTGGTCTATATTGGAATGAATGAAAGTAGAGGTCTAATCCTGATTTTACTTTGCAGGAAAATAAATGTAAGGCATGTGATAGATCAGAAATTGTGTAATAGAATATTTGTCAACCTAAAATATTGTAATATAATTATAAATACAGTTTATAGGGGTTTAATACAGATGTTCTGTATAAATAGCCTCTACAATATATGTAAACAGACCATAAATGTCAACATTTTTGTTTTCTACATTTTTGTTTATGTGATGCAGCATCCAGGCTGCATCACATCCTGACGTGGGAGTCCCATAGGGTGGCACACAATTGGCCCAGCGTTGTCCGGGTTTGGCCGGGGTAGGCGGTCATTGTAAATAAGAATTTGTTCTTAACTGACTTGCCTAGTTAAAGAAAATTCAATAACAAGGTTCATGTCCGTTCTAGTATTCTAATTCCTAATTAAATGGTTAAACCAAATAACCTGAGCTATTTTTAGCATGACTGAACTGTTTTTAATGATCTTACCACAARGCACTTTTTAAATTGATGTTCTTTTTATGATCTTTTTACTGTATTAGTATGTACTGTCCTATATGTGAGAGAGCTCCAACAAAACATTCCAATGTATGTATTACTTAATACTTGAAAATGGCAAATAAACGACTGTGTGTGTGTGTGATTGTGTGTAGCCTGTGTGTGTCAAATAAAATATACTCAACACAGAAATAGAATCTCATTCAATAAATTGTACAGAAATTTTAAAAAGAATGAAAAAATAAAAGTGCTCTGATAACCACCATCTTTTTAATAACTAATCGACACCTATAGTTTTGCAGAGATGATGGGCTGTTATTTTTATTTATTTATTTATCAATGTTGAGCTCAGTGTCGATTAACCACACTACAATACGAAATTAAGAATATTAAATTAATTGCAAAAATCCTGAATATCAATCTCAGTGGCACTGAAAGAGCTTCTTGTTTATTGAAATCTGTAGCTAGCTAGCTACATATTTTGTCCCGGGAGATTCACAGTTGTTTCCTAGGCAACAGCGGATCCCTTGCCCTTCCGTGTGCTGCTGACGTTCCTTTTGGACCATACCAAGTACAGCTATTGGTAGGATGACGGTGATATTTATCTAAACATTTCAACGTGCAAGTTGGACAACAAATTCAATTGACATTTTGAAAATTAGAATTACTACAAACTTTTGAGTGTTAATACACACAATGCATAATTATATCACTACCCCCCTGTAGTCAAGTGCATCCTTCTTTACCATCCTTTGGCAATCCCTGAACCAAAGATATTTATAAGTAACCTAAGATAGTTCATTTGTGTCGTTTACAGTGGGAGCAAATGAAGCATAGGGGGCAGAACAAGCAAGGAGGTGGGCAAATCCAAGCGAGAGCTAGCGAAATCCCATTCGCGCGTTGTAGCATAGATTTGCATATTTCCGTTAGGGAACGCCTCCTCTGTAAAGTGCGCGTGTGCACAAACTCAATTCGACCTCCACTCGTTCTAAACAATGCAATTTTAAACCTTGGCAAAGCGTCAAGTCTATAAAACTTAGTGCACTGTGTTCGTAACAGATTATAGTTTTGGAAACAGAAAAATGTTTTGAGATCAGATGTTTCATCAATGAGAAAATTAGAAGAATGTTGGCCCAATTTCACCTCGTTCTATCATCTCCAACTTCCACTGGACTTCCTCTCACTACCATATTTGGTGGAGAGAAAACGTTCTAAACGGATGCTTCAGTTTTATAATCCCTGTGACGTGTCTGGGTTACCCCTTCTGGCTGTGACTGAACTGCAAAATAGCTTGTTGCTTGTGCAACACGATAGCCTTACTGTAAAGTAGTTAGTGGTGAGAAAAAGTAATTTCTGCCTTAACGATTTTCTATTTTTAATTTCCGAACAGAATGTTTGCAACTCGATATTACCTTTCATGAGAGTAGTTCCGCGTGGGCCGTTGGAAGTCTCTTGCCTGCGCGCGGTGACAAGTACATCTGGATGCGACAGGTAAGCAGGTAGCCAGCTAGCTAGCTAAATTCTTACTTGGGTTGTTACGATTGTGTTTAGTTACCTGTTAACTAGCCAGTTTGTTTACTTCGTCACCTTGTGCTTGGCTATGTGAATGTGGTTGCTAACATAGATAGATAGCTAGCTATGTTATTATACCAGCGCGAGCTAACGTTAGTTCGTTTTGCCGCAGCTACTTCAACAGGAATGCTAACGTTAACTAGCTAGCATCTCGTAGGCTTTCAAAGTGAGTTGACAGATTTTGTAGAAACTATTGCTTCAGTTAGCCAATGTTGTCAGCTAGCAATAAATTTCCCCCACGAGGTCGTTTCCAACTATTGGCTAGAACGGTTTCCTAACTTCACGGCACGCGAACATGTTATCGAGCTGTCACGCTTCAGGTGGCAGTCAGTGTCATTAACGTTATTAATGTTGTTATTGACTTGATAGTCGGTGTACCTAACTAACTAGTTGGCTTTGGCAAGCCAATGTTGCCATACCAAAGCCGATGCAAACTAGCTAGTTACCTAAAATAAATTCCATGGCCACATCTTGGTCCAAATTTAGAGTAATTCATTAATTAACGTTACTAGGATAGGTTGAGCACCTCTAGATCCAAATGACAGTGTGTTGTAGACATTATTACCCGCAGTAACAGTACATGCATCATATTGTAGGTTAAGTAAACATAATGTAGGTTATTTAACTTTGACATATAACATATTTTATGACTTAGAAATACAAAAACTCACTCACTCACAATTTTCTTCTAGTGTTAGTGAAGGTCAATAGGCTATGCTTGTGTGTTAATGTACCAAGGATGATTGATGCTGATCGAGGATGATTTAGWAAGGCTCAATAAACAGTTAGGCAATGGATGTGACTCATAATTGTTTTATTCCATGCTCTGATGTTCATGTGTGCACTGCAGACAGGCTACCGTTTGCAGAGCAGAATACAGATTTCAGACTCAACTAGACTCAACTAAGCCTAGGCCTGATTTTTAGTTCTTGAATCAGGTTAACAAATGTTATTTTGCTCAATGTTCTGGACAATTGCTAGGACTTTAGAAGTTAATGGTAAAGCCTTCAAGTAGCAGGTTATTGTGTGTCTTACAAAAAGAGAGATCCTGAAATGAATATGCATTGCAAAGAACTGTTGATGAGATTCACAGATGATATTGGGTCTATCCGTGGATCTGTTTTGTCCATCATCTTCGGTAGCCATGGAAACCCACTGCTGATTGAGACTTGAAGCTCTGCAACATTGCAGGGGCAAATAAACAATTCAACAAGATGGAGCCTCTTTGTATTGTCAGTCATCTGAACGATGTTACATAGGCTTACCCTCCATCCGAATGCAGCTATCTCATTTCACACTATTATATAGTGTTCTGTACATTTTACTCAGTCAAGTATTCATTGGTCAGCAGAAAGTCCATCCAGAAGTCCATCCAGGGGGTTCAAAGTGAAACACAACTCCTGCCTTTTGATATTCAATTACAGCCAACAACAGGAAGGCAGCAGCCTATCATTGATATTTCACTGGTTTCTATTATTTTCTTTATTAAAATCTTTTTTTTGTAACAGTATTTCTTATTGGAATTTTATAATTTTCACCCATATTGAGAGATACAACAAAGACGAAGCAAAAAAACAGCACTCACTTACACATTCCTGCATATATATATATACACACATATACATACATACATGCATGCATACATACATACATACATACATACATACATACATACACCATCTTCCTCTCCCCGCTCGGCGATTCTCTCACCCCATCCCCATCATTGCGTTTCTCAATACATACATTTTAAACAAACATACAAACAGAAATTCAACAAAAAAGCTCAGTTTTAACCAAGAAGTTAGGTTCCACACATGGAACGTACAGTGTAATTCTGAAATACATAGATCACCACCATTCTAAGAGGATCCTTGCAGCATAATAGCTGATACCTCAGGTTCTAGGTAATTTAGATAAGGTTCCCATACTTTGTAGAACTGATCTGTTTTAGAATGCAATGTACATGTCAGATATTCCAGTGGCACCTATTCAAATAGTATCTTTTGCCAATCTTTAATAGAAGGAACCTTATCACTAATCCACTGTAAAATGATGTTTTTCCTCGCTGCGAAGGTAAGGATGTTGTAAAGCCTCCTCTTACCCCCAGAAGTAACATGCCTACTAGGGAGACCTAACAGTAAAGAAACTGGGTCCAATTCTAGATCAACCCCTAGGATCTTTTCAATATCTTGCAGAACGCCAGACCAGTATCTTTGTATTTTGGTACATGACCATAAACAATGTGTTAGGGTGCATGTATCMGTTTTGCATTTAAGACACTGAGGAGAAGAGGAAGAGGGGCTAAAAGCATGTCTGCGATTTGGGGATTTATGCAATCTGTGTATTATTCTTAATTGGATTGCTCTAGTACGATTACATATAGATATTGTTTTTGCATATCTCCAAATGTCCTCCCACATCTCTTCGTCAATAGTAACAGAGAATTCTTTCTCCCACACTTGTTTCACCCTCTTGTGTGTCGACAGCAGAAAAGGACCTTAAAGCATCATAACACAGACTTACAGACATTTTCCTTTGTGGGGAAAAAAAGCATTCTTTCAATGACAGGCATATCAGGGTTACCAATTAAGGTGGTGCTCTTCAGAATATAATGTCTTACTTGTAGGAAGTGGAAAAAGTCCTGCTTTGGGAGTTGATATTTCTCAACCATCTGCTCAAATGACAATAAAATCTTATAAGCAAATAAGTGTATTTAGTCTGTATGCCCTTATTAAGCCAACAGTTAAAGCCAGCATCCAGCAATCCTGGACCAAAATCTGGGTTGTTAAGAATTGGGGTAAGAGCAGAGGTTAGTTTGGACCTTCCCAAAAAACGTTGAACTGACCTCCATACTTTGAGTGTGTTAAGTGTAATGGGATTATTGCAGTGATCTTCTACAGTCTTGAAATTTAGGTAGAATATTGGACTTTGTTTAGGACCACTTGCTCCCCAATAGCCTCCTAGGCTATATTTTCCAGTTGTTTTCCTGCAGTCATCTCCCCTCCACCTCTGTCTGAAGCACTTTCTAGTGTTGACAAGCATAGCTGTAAAGTGAGTTTGCTGTCTGTTCAAAGCATTTCCAGCCTCCCCCCCCCCCCCGGGGGTTATTCACTAAAAACCAAACAGAAGCAAACAAGCTGAAACCTACCTGAATTTATGTTTTCGTTTGCAAAACGTTTTGCTACGATGTGCACTAATGAATACGACTCTAAGTTGGGCCCCCTATTACGGTCTATGGGTGGGTCGCATGCGAAGGTGACATTGGTGGATGGCGCTAACATGAATGTTTTAGTCTGTCAACTGTTGAGGTAGGGTACACAATTAACTTTGTTTAGGAAGATAGTCACACCATATCACATATTTAGAGCACTAGGTGTTATTGTCCTAGCTAGCCTTGAGGGTTATCTGGTTTATTTGGCAGTGGACTGGAAAGAGCATTTCTAGCCTCATTGATGTTGATGAAGCACTCAGGCTACCACATAATCTGCTGTCCATGTATAGGAGTGGGAGCTCAACACAGATAGGGAGAGGGTGAGCGAGATAAAAAGAGGGAGAGTTGGATAGAGAATTGGAGCAAATAGAGCTGTTGTATTGGATTCGAAAAATCATGAAGCCGGGGCTCTGACTCATCAGTTCTGTGCTGCCGCTGCTCCATCCACAACATCTCACGTGATACTAAATAGGCTGCTGTTTGTGTCGTCACCAGGGTGGGGTGGGGAGAAGAGGAGAGACAGTGTTCTCTTTCCTGAGGGGATGCTGCTAAGCTTATGTCATGTTACAGTGCAGGTGGGGAGAGCTTATGCTCTACATCAGATAATTTCATATTTATTATATAAACTGTGTTTTTGTTTTTCCTATAGTGATACAGAGGAGGATGTGATGTTTTCATGTTGGTTGCCTAGTAGCCTACATGTTGTGTCCTTTGTGGAATGGCCAAAAGGGGATGGATGGCGTGTAAAAGTTGAGCTGGGCATGAAATTGGGGAAATACCTTTAAGATCCAGCAGTGTCTGTGTCATTTGGTAGTTCAGAGTTCTGCCTGCCAGTCAGTACCCTGCGAACCAACCAGAAAAGAGCTGTGACCTGATATCCCTTTTCCTATTGGCCCGAGCAGGGAGTGGGCAGACCTGGCTGGAGGCGGGTGGGCAGGAAGGGGCTGGCTGTGGGGGATGGCTGTAAGCGTTTCAGCCAGATAGTTGAGCAGACACTGCTCTGCTTCCTGCCTGCTTCGCTCCCCTCCCCTCCGTGGCTGAGAGAAAGAGAAAAAAAATCTCTGTCTAGGCATGGGACTCTGGCTGCTGCAGCGCTCGGCAGCTCCTCCCAGGGAATGACAACAGTTCACATGGTCATTAGCTCCAGACGCTGAAGCAGGGGAACTACTCCGAGGCATAGCAGCTGCACCTGGTGTCTCTATCTATGCTGTGGCTTAAAGAGAGAGGCACGACAGCTATACAGGACTCAGCAAAAAACGAGGTGGGAAGAACGTCTCTGATCTATTTTTTTAAAAGTAGTTTGCTGCAGTATGGTGCATACCATCCTGGGTGGGTAGGGAGGAAAGAGAGCGAGTCTGTGTGGGAGAGGGAGCTACAGAGAGGGGGAGCACAAATGGGTGAGGGCAGCTCGCTGGTACAGTCTAACAAACACTTTGGTGGTTACAGCCGCTTGAATTTCTCGTGCTTGTGTTGGGACTTGTTGATGACTAGGGAAACTAACTACCACAGATAGACAGTGCCTCTCCCTTCATGATGCAGAAAAATTATGCAGACTTCTCTCTCCATGAAGTTCAGAACACATGGACTAGCCAGAGAAAGAAAGATTTGTATGATTTATTTGTAGCCCGCTCCATAGGCTGTTTCAAACTTTCCTTTTATGTCAGAAAAGAGTTTCACTTTCAATGCAGTTCATAGGCGTAGATAAAATATTTTTCTCTTGTACTGGAGGTGGACATGAAACAGAGCTGAGGGCTGGCTCCCTAATTAGCCTTGCTTGGGCTTCTTACTATTTTAAGGAGGTCCCACGTCTTTTATCACAGAGGAGGTCCACAGCCACACTCCACAGTAAGCTCTTTATCCACTGCTCTGTACTGTGCTATTATGGGAGGGAGCTGTAAATGTTGACCGGTGCGGCCTGGAAACGAGCTGGAAACACTAGAAAGGTGTCTGTCTAACTAACAGTTGGCAGTCGTGGAGGACGAAGTGGGTGTTTTCTGAAATGGAAGACCGTTAAGCTCTTCCTGTTACAAAAATAAACAACAAAAAACAGTAACGTCACATGCAATGGCTCTTCATTAGGAAGGCCAGGGCTGCAAGCCTGAGCAACTCCCTCCCTAAATTGATTCACAAGCGAGTTGTCACTGCTGACACAGAAAGGTAATTAGCCATGCCTTTTTAAAGGATTGGGAGCTTTTAGCAATTTTTTCCCCTCCAGACCTTTTAAACAATAACAACAATCTACGTTACCTTCAAAATAAGCTCTTTATGTCCAAGCACTGATTTTGTGTGTTTGCTGTGATGGATGGAAAAGAAAGCTGAATCATTTGGCCCTCACATTAGCATGRCTTTTCAGTGAAAGGATAATTCTACTTTAAAATGAACAGGCCACATTGGAAGCAATTTGAGAATTAGCCTGCTAGTTGGTCATGAGTCATAGCTTGACAGTTGAGTTGTTTTTAGTGTTTTTAAGGGTTTTCTCTTCCAGAACTACCGGGGAGTGTTTTAATTTAGCTAAATGCTCAATTTAAAAAGACAGACAGGCTATTAGAGGATCATCTGAAGTTGAATGATATAATAGTTTCACAGCATTTCTTCCTGAGTAACTTGTGTGAATGCACAGTTGCAACCCCATCTTTTAGTACTCGATTCTGGAAAGTCATTGACAGTCACAGTAAATGGGTCGTCTGTCTGTTATAGGCTACATACACTTCAAATCCAGCCCTCTCATTGGTTATCAGATATATATTGACCTGTAGATGGGCTAATCAGGGCAGGGGATTGGTTAAATATCCTATAGGCCAGTTCCCCGTGTCAGTGGCATGAGATGACCATTGCGGTCACCGAGTTTTAGTTAAGGCTATTAGGATATGAGGCCCACATTTCTGCTGACTTTGTTAAATGTTCTCTGCTTTGCTTCTTCCCAGTAGCCCTGCTTAGCTTAGTCCACTAACCTCTGCTTAGCTAGTGTCTCATTTCTCCTTACGCTAATGACATTTGATAATTTGAAGCTCCAGGAGCCAATGCCAATATCAATTTGCAGGATGGCATACTTTTAATTTCCATCCATTTATCCTAGCCTAATATTTGAATAGTAGGCTTCGTTGAGCTTCGAGTTAAGCTTTGAAAATATGCATTGCTAAGATATTTGTGTAGACTTCCAGGAAATTGTGATATACAAGTTAAGCTTATTTAAATACGTTCCCATGTGATGTGAATGTATTTTAATTTGTGAATTTAAGAAGATCTTTTTAAGAGAAATCTGCAGCTCAAATAAGTATCCTAGACCTATATTTTTATGTAGAATTTTCAGCAAACGGATTGCACAATACGGCAGTTGACCATATGGAAATTCAGAACAAAATGCCTTCATCAAATATGCTTTTTAGAACCATTATTATTAGGATGGTAAACACGACAGAAATCGTTTTTAACTAGCCTGATCATAAAAAACAACACTATTACTCTTGTTTTTCCACAACCAACTGGAGATGGACATTTTCGCTTTCATTACACTGAAGCACACGTGCACTCTTTGCTGTCATGGGAAATGTAGCCTACTCGTGTTCCTCTTGGCCATATGCAAATATATAGTGGATTGCCATCTCTGCATTGTAATAAATTCAAAAGAGCAGGTATTCATTTGCTTGGTTGTTATAGACCTGTTGTTTAACAGCTAGCTGGTGCTTTAATAAGGTCGTCTGTAAAATGGAAACGATGCAAAGTGTAGACTATGCCTTTCTCTCAGGTTGACAACATCCAGGAGAGACTAACACCGCATACACAGCTAATAGGATACGTGGGTGGTATTCAGACGTCAAGCTAATGACTTTTACTTGAGAGAACCCTGCACTGGCCTGCTCTCATTCAAATTAGGAGATGGCCAAGATAATGCCTGGCCAGCTGGCTTTCGTAACTGTAATCCATGAAGGTCTAGTCGTAACATGGAGCTTTCCCCAGTCCCCACAAATCTCTGGTCTGCTCTTAAATCTCCTTTCCTGGCTGGTTAGGCTAGCTGCTCTTTGGTAAAACATTGCACTTTTACTGGATGGCATGGTTTTGCCTGCCTCTTCAAGGGACAGAGCGATAGACAACAGTTTTTAAAGGTTGCACATTTCAGTGTACCCAGTGGGATCATTTTTTATTTTGTAGATGAAAGTCAAAAAAGCTTGACTGTTGAGCACTGTGCACATCACTCTGTCCTGAAAGCACCAAGAGAGAGCTGGGCGGGGGCGTACAGGACTGATCTGTGCAGGTCACAACAAGGGTGTCGCATGGCCCTACCTATCTGCGCACCAACTGTCCCTCCACTCATCCTCATCAGCACTCTTTCCTGGAGGTGTGTCCGCTAGGCTAGCCTCAAAGTATTCATACCCCTTGACTTATTCCACATTTTATTGTGTTGGTCTGAATTCAAAATTGATAACATATTTGCTTTTGTCTTTTACCCCATAATGACAGTAAGAACAAGTTTTTAGAAATGTTTGCAAATTTATTGAAAATGAAATGCATAAATATCTAATTACAGCATTACTTTAGTGTCTTGTTATTCGGTACAGGCTTCTTCCTTGTCACCCTGTCAATTAGGTTAGTGTTGTGGAGTAGCTAAAATGTGGTTGCTCCTTCCTAATTTTTCTCTTATCACAGCCATTCAACTCTTAACTGTTTTAAAGTCACCATTGGCCTCATGGTGAAATCCCTGAGTGGTTTCCTTCCTCTCTGGCAACTGAGTTAAGGAAGGACGCCTCTATCTTTGTAGTGACTAGGTGTATTGATACATCATCCAAATTGTAATTAATAACTTCACCATGGTCAAAGGGCTATTCAATGTCAGGTTAAAACATTTTTTTTATTTTAGGTGCCCTTTGCAGGCAGTATCACATCTGGCCGTTATTGGGAGTCTCATATGGCGGCGCACAATTGGCCCAGCATTGTGCGGGTTTGTCCGGAGTAGGCCGTCCATTGTAAATAAGACTTTGGTCTTAACTGACTTGACAGATTTTTACCTTGTCAGCTTGGGGATTCGATCTTGTAACCTTTCGGTTACTAGTCCAACGCTCTAACCACTAGGCTACCTGCCACCCCTTTTGTAGCACATGCACAGTATATAGGCTATCTTAGGCCAGGCTACAGTACAAACACGGGGCTCAGTAATATGCTAGGGCTAAGCTGTGCTATATCATATGGCTGAATGAGCTCTATCTCGCTCAAGTAACCTGATTTCCAGGGCATTCTCCATGATATGTAGGCTACCAGGTATCTTAGCTGTGTTCTTTGTATTTTCTGAACCAGGAAAGAAGTGTTAGAGTAGGGCAATAAGATATTACACTGGTAACATGATATGATAAATGCCTTTCTGCTTTATCTATCTAACCCTGATACGGGGTCATAATACATTGAATGAAGACACTGTTGCCATTTTGTTTTAATCTTTTAGCAAAATTCCATTACAAACTTTGCCCCCACTCACACTGTAACCCAGACAGTTATTCAAATAACACATAGATTTGTGGGAATTTCTCATGCCAGGAAATTGAGAAATACTTGGCTTCTAAGCGATGATGATGATGATTCAGAATTTGCCATGATTTAGGAACAAAAAGTGTTTTCTGAGCCAAATAAAAACGAGGAAAAAAATATAAACAACTGGTAAGGACATGCAGTACTGCATTACACAATCCTAACTTTAAGCATTAGTCGGGAAAATGCTCAACTGACCCAAGATCAGCAAATTCACCCTACACTGTATTACATGTGGCCAGTGGTGTAAGGTACTTAAGTAAGAATACTTTAAAGTACTACTAAAGTTGTTTTTTGGGGTATCTGCACTTTACTATTTATATTTTTGAAAACTTTTCCTTTTACTTCACTACATTCCTAAAGAAAATTATGTACTTTTTACTCCATACATTTTCACTGACTCCCAAAAATACTTGTTACATTTTGAATGTAACAGGAAATGGTCCATTTCACCAACTTATCAAGAGAACATCCCTGGTCATCTCTACTGCCTCTGATCTAGCTAACTCACTAAACACACACATGCTTTGTTTTGTAAAGGGTGTTGGAGTGTGCCCATGGCTATCCGTAAAAAAWAATTAGAAAATGTCTTTCCTTCCAGTTATGAAGGAATTTAAAGGTAATTTTGCAAGCCAATGCTAACTAGCGTTAGCACAATGACTCGAAGTCTATGAATGGTACTGTATCTACTAGCATTCTAGCAGATACTATAGACTTCCAGTCATTGCGATAATGCTAGTTAGYAATTGCACTAATGCTAGTTAGCAACTTTCTTCAAACTGCATGCAGAGATGTAAAAATGGTATCCGCACGTTCATCTTACTCTGGGGAAGTAGATAAAGGGCTTCGGTGCCAAAATCCAGAATTTTCCCTTTAAGGCATATTTGATTTTGAATTATACTGTGCCCTAGTATAGTATGTTACAATGTAACAAATACATTTGCCTCTGATTCTAAAAATAAAAAAGTATTAATAGTGAAAGGTCACATCTGACATTATTCTTACCTGGTTCTTTCATAGAAAGACACGCCTAGTTCCTGAATCGGATGTCGCAAGTCACGACTTCACAGGAGAGCCGTTTGAATGTAAAAAATATTTGATCAAAACACATGTGAACTTTCATGTGCCTTAATAATAAACTTTTATGCCATCTGTAAATACGTGTAAAGTTGTTAAATTAAGAGCGTAGTTGGTTTAGCCAAAGAAAAAGTCAGGAACCTTCCTGCTAGCCATGATGGGCTGAGATAATGAGTGGGCTGGACATGCTGAGAGATGAATTTGGATTGGTCTGAGGTGTAGCATCTTGTGTCTATGAAATTAGCTGCTCGTTATGCGTGGATACGTTTTTTCTAAAGATATAACGTTAGCCATGGAGAATGGCAACTATGTTGATACTGCTCTCAATAACATTGCTGCCCAGAATTTATCAGGTCAGTGGGAAAAAGTTGAGATGTACTACTTTCTGGAGGACAATCTGACTCTCTCTGACTCTCTCATGCTGACTCTCTCTGACTCTGATAATGAATCAGACGATGAGGAAATCCCTGATTTTAGATAAAAACATTTTCATTGAAGAAGACATTGTAGAGTCTTCTGATGACGTTGATGGGGAAGAAACGGTGATCAACAGTGTTGTCACGGAAGAAGTTGACAGCGAGCTCAAAGTTTTGGGACATTGACATTGTTATTTTGGCTCTTTGAAATGATACAATAACTATGAGGTTAAAGTGCGGACTGTCAGCTTTAATTTGAAGGTATTTAATTAGGGCTATCCACGACTAATAAAACGCTTGGTTGACCAAGAGTCATCTGTTCTTTCGACTAGTCGACTGTTCGAAATTGTATTTTTCTATATAGACACGACCTATGTGTTTTAATATGATCAACTATATGTTGTCTGATGCTTTAAGCACACTGATTTAAATCATTTAGACACACAAATGACTGGGGGGAGTCAATGGTCAGAAAAAAATAACTGTTCCTTAACCTACCTCCCGCTTTTGCTGGCCTTTGCAGATTCTGCCATTACGCTCCAGAAGTTGCCTGTAATGGGCTACGCCAGGGGTCGGCAACCTTTTGGAGTGCCTATTTATCTTACCTTTTCTACCGATCTGCATGCCAATTATGATTTTCGTATGCACATTTTCTTGGAGCAGTTTCATTGCTTTTATAATAGTTTTTGTATCTAAATCCATTGTCATGTGATTAATACAAATTCTATCTAAATGAAAATTATACAAATCTAAATAACTTCTATTTCCATTGCCTACTATGCAGAAATAGCCTACATAAAGCCAACAAATAACCACATTGCAGCCTGCAGGTAGAAAATATTCTGATTAAAAAATAAAAAATAAATCACATTTGGCTTCACATGGCCTGTCTGCAAGGAACTTGAAACATTGTATCAACTTGGTCCAGTCGGAAGTCAAGCTAACAAACTTACAACCTTGTATAAAATATTCTGGACCCTCAGTTTCTCGGGACAGACACAGCTGTAGGCACGCTGAGTGGTTATGGAAAGGGAGATTTTTCAAATAGGCTATATTGAGGAATTATTGTCATTCTGAATGGATGTTAAAACAGACTTTGTTTACTTGCTGTTTTGAGGTGAAGGAAAATTATTTGGGAAGTTCCACAGCTTATTAGTGGTGTAGAGTTAAGACAATCAGAAATACTATCAGCTTTCCAAATGGGCACATTTATAAGTCTACATTTGCGTGCAGGCCAAGTAGCCTTCTATGTCTAATCAGATGTGTGTCCTTACTCAACAGAGCGCTCCAAACAAAACACAATGAATAAATTGACAACTCGTAAATGGAATGAAATAAACCAAAACTTGTTTCTCACAAGTGTAGCCTAGGTTGTGCGCTCTGCAAATAACGTGTCCACTCCGACAATGACAACTGTGGAAAAACTGTACTAGTAATTAATAAAAATAATAGATTGAATGCATTAACCTAAATTAGTAACCAAACAAACCTTGCAAATTAGAAATTTTGGGAATTAACAGWAAATGTACTGCTGGTTTGCCTTCCCCACGGCCTCCAAAATGGATTAGTCCACAGAGACGTCAATCAAGATGTGAAATGAATTGTATTTTTTTTGTTGCAACTGCTGAACTTAAAAATTCTCGGTTGACCAACAGTCTATCGACCGACCAGTCGACTAAATGAAGTCCGCCCTAATTTTCATCCATATTGAGTGAAACGTTTAGAAATTACAGCACTTTTTGTTCATAGTCTCCCCAATTTTAAAGGGGACCAAAAGTATTGGGAGAAATTCGTCTGCGT
The DNA here is from genome assembly GCF_002910315.2 of Salvelinus sp. IW2-2015. Taxonomy (NCBI): domain Eukaryota; kingdom Metazoa; phylum Chordata; class Actinopteri; order Salmoniformes; family Salmonidae; genus Salvelinus; species Salvelinus sp. IW2-2015. The sequence continues at coordinate 29,416,944 of NC_036867.1, read as the reverse complement.
ATTAAAGTAGTAATAGGTTTGTATTTGGTCCCATGTTCCTAGCGCGCAATGACTATATCAAACTTGTGACTCTACAAATTGGTTGGCTGCATTTGCTGTTTGTTTTGGTCGTTATAGATTATTTTGTGCCCAATTGAAATTATTGGTATATATTGTGTCATTTTGGAGTCACCTTTTTATTGTAAATAAGAGTAGAATATGTTTCTAAACTAGATGAGAAAGTAACAGATGCACAAATATCATACCCCCAAGACATGCTAACCTCTTGCCATTAAAATAACAGGAGAGGTGAGCGGGGGGGGGGGATGATATTTGTGTGTCTAACTTTCTCACTCATCATTATTCATGATTCATTCAGGATTAGCCGTAATCATGGTAGCATCCACATTAATGTAGAAGTGTTTCGAAACATATATATTTTTTATTTACAATAAAAGTGACTCAAATTACACCATACATTATTTTCCGTTCATTTCTAAAGATTATTTAATGAGAATGTAACTATAATATTGTAAAATAGTCCATAAAGTATGCCTATATGTTGGTTTCCAGGTCCAGAAATGGAGCGTCATGGCTGATAATGGTTAGGCCTACTTTAACTTGGCAGCAGCTTGTTGCATGGTTATAGTCATAGATATGGAATTTTATTTTTTATTCTAACTTTATATTTAAGCAGACCTGAATGTGACATAACTGCCCATGATATCGAGCCAAGCGATCAAAGATAGGCGGTCTATCTTACAGTAGGCTACTGCTATGGCTACTGCTATGGCTACTGCTATGACCACTAAAGCTACTCAAAGTTTTGACTATGATTTGTACATAGGTCTATTTGTTTGTATGGAGTCCGACCAATGTCTCTTGTTCATTGTGGAGTGCAGTATGCTCACTATGCTAGTGTTGTTGTACTTATTTTGCCCCATGTCTTTGAATGGAGGGATCTGTGGGATATGAAACAGTGAAGGGAATTCTAAACAGCAGCTGCAGGTTTTTACAACCCTCCCTCCCTTGTTCGCCTGCCCCACCCCCACTTCCTTCTCCCAGTTATCACCAGAAAATATTTCCAGATGCTCTAAGGGATACAGGCTCCCTGCACGGTAGTCGGTTTGTAATGGATTCAAAAAGTAAGCTAAAGGCTAGGCTATGTCCTTTTAAAAAAACTTGATCTAGCAAGTCCTTTTCCCCCTCCCCAACCCGAGTAGCCGGAGGACATTGCCTGAAAACAGATTCAGAGCGAGAGGCGCGAGACTCATATTCTCTCTGTGAATTGAAAATCCACTGGCCGCATCAATGATCCGACGTCTAATTTGACTGGTCGTGTCTGGTGGGTGTTGAGGCGCTCTAGGTACCCAGGCAGTGGCGTAATCGTGTCTGGCACATGCATCTGTCTCGGTCTCTCTTGCTCTGCCTGTTGGATGGCTTCCCGGAATACTGCTGCGCTGCACGTTTTCTATTAGCTGGCGGCTCTCGTCACAGCATTACTCGACAGGGTGTGTGGACCCCAGGGGTTTTATCCCTACTGTCCCGCACTGGCTTGGCTTACTGCACTCTTGCTGTCTCATTGCACAGGGGTCGTTGCCATTCTCCGCTCTGCTTTGTATTCAACACGCCTGAGGGCTGCGTCGGGCGAGTTGGCGCACAATGACGCAAAGTAATGATCGGGAACTCAGACCAAGTGGCAGCTGAATAACCTCGCAACCGCCCTCTGTTGGCTTACACAACACTTCAAGCCAGTCTCCTACCTAGCCACACACAAACAAGGGCGCACGCAGACACACTCTCTCTCTCTCACACACACACACCACTAAAAACAGGGCGCCAGACATCTGTATATCAATGTGTTATCGACAGTCATATTATTCTCCTTGTTAATATTATAGGCTAAAAACTGTTATACCATTTCTCAATGTTTGGTTTTGGCCCTACACTTCTTGGGCACAATCTTCAGTTTTGGGGGTGAAGTCCAGTGGCGTAAAGTACTTAAGTAAAAAGTACTACTTAAGTAGTTTCTTTTAGGTATCTGTACTTTACCATTTTATATTTTTGAATACTTTTACTTCACTACATTCCGAAAGAAAAGAATGTACTTTTTATTCCATACATTTTCCCTGACACCCGAAAGTACTTGTTACATTTTCAATGCTTAGCAGGACAGGAAAGTGGTCCAATTCACTTATCAAGAGAACATCCCTGGTCATCCCTACTGCCTCTGATCTGAAGGACTCACTAAACACAAATGCCTCGTTTGTAAATGTCTGCGTTTTGGAGTGTAATTTTTTTTTTWAAGAAAATAAATTGTGCCGTCTGATTTTCTTATTATAAGCAATTTGAAATTATTTATACTTTTTACTTTTGATACTTAAGTATATTTAAAACCAAATACTTTTACTGAAGCAGTATTTTTCTGGGTGACGTTTTTACTTTTACTTGAGTCATTTTCTACGAAGGTATCTTTACTTTTACTCAAGTATGACAAGTGGGTACTTTTTCCACCACTGGTAAAGTATACTAGTTAAAGTTAGAACAGGACAGAATAGGCCATGTAATTGACATAATAAAATGTTCTTATAGCTTAAGCTTGTTTCGATTTGGAGCGCTCGACGGAATTCTTGATAATGGTTCAGAATTATATTGTTTCCACCTAAACAAACCAAGGAAACTTGATTATAATCTTGTTATTGCATCAATACCATTTTATTTTTCTAGATATAAAAGGGGCTTAGGTGATGGGCGTGGCAACGAGCGTGGTCAGCCTGTCTGCGTGACATTTTTWAAAACATTTCCTCCTCCTTGGCGGTGTATAGAAATGTTGGAATTTTTTAGCAAATTTCCTGCAGTTCWAAAAATTTCTCCATCGAGTTGAAATATATTTTTATATGATTTTTAAAGCTAGTTTCCTGCAATTCTATGCATTTTGCCATTGCTAATGCTGTATTATTTTGCTTTCGCATAATAACAATGTATAATATTTCTTAAATTAATAGTTTTTTGAATTTTCTATTATTTTCTACATACCCTACTTTTATGTCTGGTTTTAGTCATTTAAGTTTCCACTGAAAGTGTTTTTCCATCCCAAAAATGTTATGAAATAAAAACTTTTTTAGCGGCCTGCCCAAGTATTACAATGGCAGAAAAATCTCTGAATACTTTTGCCTATGGGTCTGTATTGTTAAAGGACATTCACAGCTTTATCTTGTGAACAGTGGATTTATTGCCATTTTATTTATTTTTCTAGAGTTTTCTAATTGATTGTCCACTAATTGATTTGGGTAAATAATGCTRTCCCCAGCAATATGTTTCAAGTTTATTTCATGAACTGTTTTATCTTTTTTTTTTTTTACTAAGAGACTGTTGCATTAATGCTTGTTTAACTCCTCTGAAAATAACCCCTCTCTCTCTCACACAGATCGTCGACAGAAAGTGCCTTGTCAGACATCCCTACTTGAGCTGCCTGCCTGCACGTCTCCTCGACCAAGCATGCAACATTCCCTCCCTCTCTGTGACAGAAGATAGCTCAACCTCAGCCCCTGCCCTACCAACTCATCTTTATCAGGCTCCGTCGCTGCGCGGCCTCAGAAACCCAAGCAGAAAGATTTAACTGCAGTGGTTGGGGGAACTGGCCGGACTCTGCCAAAACAGAGTGCTGACTGACTCATTCGGAGAAGTTTAGTCAATACCCAACCCACCGCCTGCACAAATTTATATTCTCGCCCAAGCAGTRCCATCGCCCTCGAAATAGCACCGGTTTCAATTATCTTCCCTGCCCCCCTCCCCCTTCCTTCCCACTACCACCACATTCGGACGGTCCGTCAGTCCACCCTGCCTCTGAGCATGCCCCCGTTGACCTGTCAGTGGCCTGCACCTGGGACTAACTRATTGACGAGCGACGTCTCTTGATTGACAGCTTCTCTGATAGCCGCCATCTCCCAAGCTGCACCCACATCCAGTTTGCAAGTCCACCAACTCTGCTGCTCCGAAGTCCGCAAGGGCAAGGTTTTTTTTAAGCACACTGAAGAGCCATTAGAGTATAGCCTCTCCTTCAACAAGTGGCTAGCTTTACCCCACCCCGGCATTGCTATGGCTTTAAATATTGCTTCGATGCGAGACACAAAATGGCTGACGCTGGAGGTGTGCCGACAGTTCCAGAGGGGGACATGTTCGCGGAGTGACGAGGAATGCAAATTTGCGCACCCGCCCAAAAGCTGCCAGGTGGAGAACGGAAGGGTGATTGCCTGCTTTGACTCGCTAAAGGTAAGGAATGCAGAGCACAGATAAAGGGGAAGTATTTATTCTAAGGCACGTGTCAAACACAAGGCCAGCTGGCAGGATTTGGCCTTGACGCATTTCTGTCAGGCCCGTTCTGTGCGCCAAAGGCGGTGCATTGCCACACACTCCTCTTCCCAGACCCACACACACACCTCCTCCTAGAGACCCACACACACACCCACCCATGAGCCAGCCAGTGTGCTGTATTATATCATCACTAAACATCACTAAACCGGGTCATTGCTGTACTACAGACAATGTCATATTGGTTGTCAAAAAGTTATTAGATAAAGGATTCACATGCGAGTATAAATTAGGACACACGTGAGTATGATGAGTCAACAGTTTGATACGCTCCCAAAGTGCGCAGTGGAGGGAAAGTGCATGGACACATGCCACAGTCCTAGGCTACTAAAATGTTGCAGTCTGGCTTCAGTTTTTTAAAGCTTGACAATGAATAAACAAAAAACTGAACATGCAACAAAACATCATGCGAAGGGTAAACATGTAGGCCTGTTATAGCAACATACAGCTGCTTTCAACTACCTGTGATCCATGCAGTGCGAAAAATTCTAAACATATTTTAAGTTTAAATGTTACAACAACCTACCTACGTTTTTGTTATTTGCAATTTTAAAATACTTTTTTATTAGGGTTGTAGCATATTATGCACCTCTGCAAGCATAGCAGCAAAGGCTGGACAAATATGATTTATCTTTTGTTTAATGTTAAAACGCTCTATACAGCATCCTATGTACGTTTTTAATGAACATATTTTTCTAAAAACAAACAGGCTATGTCTGACCCACGAATTTTTTTTTTTTTCTTCAATATGGCCCTTACAGTGATTGAGTTTGACTTCCCTGTTCTAAGGGCTTCTGTGGTATCACTCTCCAAATCCTTTGCTCATTAAATTGGGACAGATTTACTGTATATTTAAATTGGGCACTACAGAGTGAAGACTCCTTAAGAACCAACAGGTTTTGTTTCATAATGGCTTCACTTTTACCCTGGTTTTAATAGATCTGTCTTGCTGTAGGCCTAATCATTGTTAAACATCTCCCTAATTATAGTAAGTTTAAAAGAGCCTGTTGAAGGCTCAGAGCCAGTTAAGGTTTCTTTATATATTCAATCGAAGCAAATGAGCTTGGCCTATTACGTAACAACTTTGTAATATGAGGGGACTCAATCTGGAGCAGGTAATGTGTAAACAACATGCGCTATAGATCATTCATACCACAGTATCATGTAAGTACACCTGATTTCAAAATTTTGCTGTTCCAATGCTAGGGGGGGGGTGCTCAAATTAGAGAGTGTGTTTCAGTTCTCCACGCAATGCCAGAGTCAGACAAGCTTGACCTATAGCGCGAAATGGCAGAGGTCTTCTGTTGTGATCACTGCCACCAGTTGTGGGTGGGCTTTTTATACGTTTAGCTCTGTTACCATTCCACGTCCATCCTTTATACTAGTGTTTAACATCTGATCGGTGTAGAGGTGTCCGATGGTTCTATTTCTAGACTGTGTCAGCTGTTACACAAAACAACATGTTGAATAAGGTGAATGGTTTTTATTTAGCTTATGCAAGCAGTTGTTGTAATAGCAATAGCATAAAACTACAAGAGTATGGTGCATGGTCACTTTATTTGGATAGTCCCATATAGATGATCAACACATAGTCATACGATAAACACACTATCTGTTGAGCAGCAAATGCTTGCGACGGTTACGAAAGGGTTATGGTTTGGTTTCGAATAAGAGTTAGGGTAAGGGCTAGGTTAAGGGTTAAGATTGGGGTTGGGGCCGGTGGATAGTTAGTTGAAATGTTGTYGACCCTTATTGAACATCTCTACAAACCATCTACTTGGCACTATCCAGATAAAGTGTTTCAGGGATTTATGCTTAATATTTATTTATCCATATTTTTTTCTGCACTGTGTAAACATTTTGTTTTAGACATTGAAAAGACCTAGGCTGATACTGCAAGCATGGTGCCTCGTAATCCAATAATTCAACAGGGAATCAATAAAAAAAATCAAGTACAAATAAAACCCTGAGAACTTTCAAGATGTAAGAACCTGACAAGAACCTCATATTAAAAGCAGGTCCCCTTATATAACATTACACAACGAACTACTGCAGTGGGAATGGGGGAGTGCAGGCTCACTTATTTTTAAGACAGCGGAAGCAGTAGCTGCAATAAACCTTGGAAACCTACCCAGTAACAATGATGAATGACCAGAGAAACTGGAGCAGGTATCTTGCCGAACAATAGTCATACGTCACAATGCCTTAGCTTTTTAGATGAACGTGTGAGCTATTGCAGCGATTGTAAAGGGACACCAACCAGAAGGTTATGCAGTGTTTATAACACAGTCTTCAACGTCATGCTTTGGGTCAAAGGCAGAGGATTGAGTTTCACACATAAGAGTGAGATGCGATTTTTACATGAAATCAATACTGGGAACTCACTGGGGGTCTGTTATTTTTCTGGTGCTGTTCCCACTGTTGCTGACCCTATACGAGTGTGGGTTACAGTCAATGTGCGTTCTACATGATATAAAATCTCTGTCCAGCTAGATTTAGGGCCAATATAATACACAATTTGGAAATGAAAAGTATATGTCAACATCTGTAATGATCACTACCTTCCTGGCATGTGTGGAATTCTGCCTGCTTCAGTTCAGAACCAAACCCAATAACCACTCTCTAACTACATGAGTCTTGGCAGCTCTACGTCATTTAGAGGCAACTCGCTGTTGAAAATGGTGTTGTATTTATGGGGCCATCAGCTGTTTTCTTGGCAACCCCCTTGTTATTTGTAAATCCCTGTGAGTTATTGCAGAGCAATCGGCCAATTGACTGGCGGTCTATTACAGCTGCCCTGCTCCGTCAAACCCTGCAACAGCTTAATGGGTTTACAGCTGACTCCAATTGGGATCGATTTGTAATCGTGCCGCGTAAGGACCTGATGTCCGTTCTCCGGGTGTTAGCCTACGTTCTGTCGAGACGCAAACGGCATTTGTCACTGAGATTTAATTGCGGTGTTATTGTTCATGTAAAGTGTAAACAGATACTGTGAAGTGTAAACAGATACTGAGATGCCACAGTGTCAAATATGAAGGAACTAACTGCAAGGCTACGATCTGTGTTGAAACGGTGTGTCCTCCTAACCCTCATTGTAAACTCAGTGTTATTCTGGTGGTTATCTGGGGAGCCCTGTTCTGCTGACCTGTCCCTCCGAGGCATATCCTCATGTGCCTCGGGAGCCAGTTGAGACATCACCACCAGGCTAATGTCAGAGTCCGACCTCTCTCCTATTATATCTGCCTGCCTGGATCCTCCGCCGCCACCCCATCTGTGACCAAGGTTATCTAGCCTGTCTGTAGTGCGAGGCGTGACACAGGGAGATCTGAAGAGATCCATTCAAAGGTTTAACCTCAGAGAGGTGAGGTAGAGGTACTCTGCTGCATAGAGGCATAAGGCGAGACGAGAACAGAACAGCCAGGCCTTTCAGCCTCCTCACCGAGCCCCCAGAGGCACGGCAGTCACCCGACTAGGAGGTTCCATGGGGCGGGGGCAGGGCAGTGAGCCAGAGGCCAGTCAGGCCACTGGCAGCAGAGCCCAGATAAACGCTGGCAGGATTGACCTGCAGAGGCAGGTTGAACAACAGGCTGTGCATTCTCCCTCCTCTGTGTGCTTTGCATTAACAAGAAGTGCAAGAGAAGTTAATTCTGTCACAGGCATCGTTTATGTTCACTGTGCCGTCGTGACTTTGTCTTGCTGCTCTCAGCATTTCGTACTGTCTTGTGGATTGTGTGCGCGTCCTTTCAGGTACTTTTCTCTCCCGATGGACAGAAGTTCTGTGTCGAGCTATGTTGTCATTACTGTAGGCAAAACTGTCCCTTAAAATAATCTGGGTTTAAAAACTAGGTTTGGTTTGAGCTAAGACACATTCAGGATTAATTGGAGTGAGCCTACCCCAGAGCAGGTTAGAGCTGAATGATGTGTTGCCATAGCAATTTACCTGGCTAAAAGGTGAGCCACCTTTGTGACAACGCTTATCCGGTTTTGATTTCAGAATTGGCCTAATTTGGCTCACTTACTTCTCTATCACGCTTTGTGGCATAGCCTACTGGTTTGCTTTGAACTAACCTGACAACAGTTAGACTACTCTCCGAGATACTAACCAAGGGAACCATGACTGTGAAGGAGGAGGAGGGGTTGTGGGACAGCAACGAAGGACAGAAGATATCTGTCTATGAAAACATAAATGTCGGAGTCATGTGATTGTGTCACGGTGGCTGTGAGTGAATAGCCTGTTGAGTGCCGTCTGTTACTGACAAGTCTAGGGGTATAACAGTTTACCAAACCCTCCTTTTCGGTACATATTGCAGTTTTTGTTTTGGGGTCATGATTTGGTCTCGGTACAGCGCGAAAATGTAATGCCAACCGTTACTGTAGTTAATGTATGTTTATTTAAGAAAATACAAAGTGTTGGTATTCCTGATTTCCATATATGATCATGAGTCATATAATGCCTGATGGTAGCACCATCAGGAATACCAACACTTTGGATTTTCTTAAATTAAAATGCGCAATTATTCATCAATAACAGTATTATAAAGTGCAATATGTGTGTGAAATAAATATGTAAACATGGCTCAGACATATAGGCCTATGCTACAATATGCGCTCTTGTGACTCATAAAGGGGCCGTGTCTGTAGCACAGTCATTTTCGTTTCCCACTCCGGGGTAATGTGATGTGCTTTGACTGTTAAGCCCTGGAGGTCCATACATCTGTAGTAAGCGCAATACAGGGTGCATTGGCCAATTAATTTACAACTTCGGCTTTAGCTTCCTTAAAGAGGTGGGTAGGCTGAAATGGGTGCGAGAGGGCGAAGTTCATAAAGTGGCTTGAGCACTTTTACGAGGTGCTGAAATTCCCTATTCTTCTCAACCACCGAGAATGGGCGCATATCCACGGCTATAAACATACCTATCACTCATAACTTATTTGTACCGATCAGAATCCTTTGCTTGAATGCAGTGGGGAGACGAAGTTGTGGTGTTGTTTTTGCGTTTCYGTCTTTCTCCGGTTGTAGGAATACTGGGGTGATTTCAGTGTAAATGTGTCAACATGTTTGAGGTGTTGGCAGCTGCGTAGGCCATTCTCGTTGAGCAGTGGCAATACACAATTTTTATCCATCGCCTTTGGGAACATTTTGGCTCCCCAGTAGATTACAAACTGGATATTCAAACATTGATGGAATCCTCCTGGTTTATCGACCCCACCACTCACCATCATACAGAACTAGAACCCAGCTGCGCTTAAAAAAAGGACAGTTTGAAATGCGCCAATCAAGATTAGAATTTTGATTACAAGGTACGCTCTAGTTTTAATGGAACAGCCTGAAATGTTTTTTTTTTTTYCAGCTCAGATTTAGTCAAGGCGTACACCACAGCGTAGGCATAGCCTATAGGCCAAGTGTTTTTATTTTGTATATATTTTTTTATGTATTAATTTGGGTTCACCCTGAGGACCGAACCGAGGTCCCTGTACCGAACTATTTTGGTACAAATACGTGTACTGTTACACCCCTACACATGTCCGCAGTGACCATTTTCGGCACAGACATTAATTTAGTGCGCTTCTCACTCATTATGGAAATTAATGGTTGTGCTTCAATCAACTGCCTATGACTAGACTCAATTGTTTCAATGTAAGATTGGAAGTCTTCTATGACATAGTGCCTTCAGAAAGTATTCATACCCCTTGACTTTTCCCACACGTTGTTTGTGTGACAGCCTGAATTTAAAATATATTAAATTGACATTTTTTGCCTACTCACAATACCCCATAATGTCGAAGTGGAATTATATTTTTACAAATTAATAAACAATGTAAAAGCTGAAATGTCTTGGGTCAATAAGTATTCAACCCCTTTGTTATGGCAAGCCTAAATAAGTTCAGGAGTAAACATGTGCTTAACAAGTCACATAATAATTTGCATGGACTCACTCTYTGTGCAATAATGGCGTTAACATAATATATATATTTTGAATGACTACCTAATCTCTGTACCCCACACTAGAGGTCGACCGATTAATCGGAATGGCCGATTTAATTATTGCCGATTTCAAGTTTTCATAACAATCGGTAATCTGCATTTTGGGAGACCGATCATGGCCGATTACATTGCACTCCACGAGGAGACTGCGTGGCAGGCTGACTACCTGTTATGCGAGTGCAGCAAGGAGCCAAGGTAAGGTGCTAGCTAGCATTAAACGTATCTTAGATTGTTTTTTATATCTTAATATAATCACTAGTTAACTACACTAGTTAACTTCATCATGGTTGATGATATTACTAGTTTATCTAGCTTGTCCTGCGTTCCATATAATCGATGCGGTGCCTATTCATTTATCATTGAATCATAGCCTACCTATCATAGCCAAACGAGTGATTTAACAAGCGCATTCGCGAAAAAAGCACTGTCGTTGCACCAATGTGTACCTAAACATCAACACCTTTCTTAAAATAATACACAAGTATATATTTTTAAACCTGCATATTTAGTTATTATTGCCTGCTAACATGAATTTCTTTTAACTAGGGAAAATGTGTCACTTCTCTTGTGTTCTGTGCAACAGAGTCAGGGTATATGCAGCAGTTTGGCCCACCTGGCTCGTTGCGAAGACTATTTCTTCCTAACAAAGACAGCCAACTTCGCCAAACGGGGGATGATTTAATAAAAGCACATTTGCGAATAAAGCACAATCGTTGCACGAATGTACATAACCATAAACATCAACGCCTTTCTTAAAATCAATACACATAAGTATTTTTTTTTTTAAACCTGCATATTTAGTTAAAAGGAATTCAGGTTAGCAGGCAATATTAAACTAGGGAAATTGTGTCACTTCTCTTGCGTTCATTGCACGCAGAGTCAGGTTATATGCAACAGTTTGGGCTGCCTGGCTCGTTGCGAACTAATTTGTCCAAATTTTACGTAATTATGACATAACATTGAAGGTTGTGCAATGTAACAGCAATATTTAGACTTATGGATGCCACCCGTTAGATAAAATACGGAACGGTTCCGTTTTTAACTGAAAGAATAAACGTTTTGTTTTCGAAATGATAGTTTCCGGATTTTACCATATTAATGACCTAAGGCTCGTATTTCTGTGTGTTATTATATTATAATTAAGTCTATGATTTGATAGAGCAGTCTGACTGAGCGGTGGTAGGCAGCAGCAGGCTCGTAAGCATTCATTCAAACAGCACTTTACTGCGTTTGCCAGCAGCTCTTCAACTCCCGAGATTAGGCTGGCAATACTGAAGTACCTATTAGAACATCCAATAGTCAAAGGTATATGAATTACAAATGGTATAGAGAGAAATAGTCCTATAATAACTACAACCTAAAATTTCTTACCTGGGAATATTGAAGACTCATGTTTAAAGGAACCATCAGCTTTCATATGTTCTCATGTTCTGAGCAAGGAACTTAAATGTTAGCTTTTTTACATGGCACATATTGCACTTTTACTTTCTTCTCCAACACTTTGTTTTTGCATTATTTGAACCAAATTGAACATGTTTCATTATTTATTTGAGACTAAATTGATTTTATTGATGTATTATATTAAGTTAAAATAAGTGTTCATTCAGTATTGTTGTAATTGTCATTATTACAAATATATATATATATATATATAAATCGTCCGATTTAATCATTATCGGCTTTTTTTGGTCCTCCAATAATCTGTATCGGCGTTGAAAAATCAGAATGGGTCGACCTCTACCCCACACATACAATTATCTGTAAGGTCCCTCAGTCGAGCAGTGAATTTCAACCACAGATGCAACCACAAAGACCAGGGAGGTTTCCATTGCCTCGCAAAGAAGGGCACCTATTGTTGGATAATACATATAATTTTTTTTAAAGCAGACTTTGAATATCCCTTTAAGCATGGTGAAGTAATTAATTACACTTTGGATGGTGTATCAATACACCCAGTCACTACAAAGATACAGAGAGTCCTTCCTAACTCAGTTGCCGGAGAGGAAGAAAACCGCTCAGGGATTTCACCTTAAGCCAATGGTGACTTTAAACAGTTAGTATTTGATGGCTGTGATAGGACAAAACTGAGGATGGATCAACAACATTGAAGTTACTCCACTATACTAACCTAATTGACAGAGTTAAAAGAAGGAAGCCTGTACAGAATACAAATATTCCAAAACATGCATCCTGTTTGCAATAAGGCACTATAGTAATACTGCAAAAAATGTGGCAAAGCAATTAACTTTTTGTCCTGAATACAAACTGTTTGCGGGCAAATCCAGTACAACAGATTACTGAGTACCACTCTCCATATTTTCAAGTATAGTGGTGGCTGCATTATGGTATGTTTATGCTTGTATTCATTAAGAACTGGGGAGATTTTCAGGATAAAAAAAATGGAATGGAGCCAAGCACAGTCAAAATCCTACAGGAAAACTTGGTTTAGTCTCCTTTCGACCAGACACCGGGAGATCAATTCACCTTTCAGCAGGACAATAACCTAAAACACAAAGCCAAATCGACGCTGGAGTTGCTCAACAGAAGGCGAAATCTACAGTACACTGGAGTTGCTTACCAAGAAGATAGTGAATGTTCCTGAGTGGCCAAGTTACAGTTTTGACTTAAATCTACATGGAACCATATGTCAAGACCTGAAAATTTTTCTCTAGCAATGATCAACAACCAATTTCACAGTGYTTGAAGAATTTTGAATAGAATAATGGGCAAATGTTGCACAATCCAGGTTTGGAAAGCTTTCAAGACTTACCCAGAAAGACTCAAGGTTGTAATCGCTGCCAAAGATGCTTCTACAAAGTATTGACTCAGTGGTGTGAATTTATGTAAATGAGATATTTCTGTATTTCATTTTCAATACATTTGTTAAAATTTCTAAACATGTTTTCACTTTGTCGTTATGGGGTATTGTGTGTAGATGGGTGAGATTTTTTTTTTTTGTTTGTTTAATCCATTTTGAAGTCAACTTATTCCACATTGTTGTGTTATAGCCTAAGGGGTATGAATACCAAGAAGGGATTCCTTAAAATGAAAAGGACGAGGGGACAAATTTAAATAATTATCAGAGTAGGAGTGCTGATCTAGGATCAGGCCCCCCCCTGTCCATATATTCTTATTAATTGTGATTTTTAAAAATCAAAACTGCGCTTGATTCTTACAGTGCCAGGAGAATGCTGTTGTGAGGTGTTGGATTATTCCTCCCTCGCCTCCATGCCTGTTATCTTCACCATCAGCGCTACTTCTCAGTGACCACCGCCATGTCTGACTTGAGTGTTTACATCCAACCTGTTTTCCAACGCTGCCTCAGCCTATCAGATTTCAGAGTTTTTAAACAGAAGCGGTAAGCTACACTAGTAGTAATTGTTGTTTTATGTTTGTGTTTTCCTCATGTCAGGTAAACATTGGTTGAGTCTCAAATGGCACCCTTTTGACTACATAGTGCACTATATTGGGAATAGGGTGCCATTTGGGACACTGACATAGCCCCTCAGGGTGAACATGCCCTTGTTTTCGCTCCTCTGTAAGAACATCTTAGCATGTGCAGTCAGGCAGGAAGCCTGGTGCGAGATTTAAACCAATTGTCAAAGATCTTGACTCGGATTCAACCAAAAATCTTTGAGCTCTGTGCAGCAGCCGCTCCCTCATGCTTCAGTACAGGATCTGGGCAGTGGAACGTGGATTTAACTTTGCACACTTTTCAAATCTTGTTTTTTAATTGAGATCTTAGGTCTTGAATTTAGATCAAAATCATACCTCGCCTATTTGCTACGTTTGCGTTCAAGGAAGGAATGCTTCACTTCGTCTTCGTCTTGACTGTTCACGTGTGTGTATATAAGCTTGCAAACTTTTTTTCTAGGGGATGGGGGGGGRGGACATGCATTCCTCAGGGTAATCCCCTAAACTGGGCCACACCCTCGCCCGAGCAAACATGCATGGATGGGGGAATGTATGCCGTGCAGCAGGCAGCAAAGCATAGTAAGGCTAGTGATTCCCCCCTGGGGTCATTCACAGCAACAAAGAAGCGCTGGCTGCTTTAACGGTAGGGCTACCCGTGGGGAGGAGGCCAGGCTTTGATGATCCCCCCCCGCAGGCAGCATCCCCCTCTTAACAGAGGCCTCTCGACACCCCCTCCACACTCAAACACGCCAGACTTAATTTGGTCCCTGTGACGTCACTTCCCTGCTACTGTCTTGTGACCCCAGACGGACAGACAGTTAATGGGACGAGGCGAAGGTTAAGTTGGCGCAGGTGGTTGCTGCAGCTGATGAGCCCAGTGTTTCCCTCTTAAATGGGCCACTGCTCTGATGTGTGTGTGTGTGTGTGTGTGCCCGCCTGCCTGCTATGGCCTGCTCGTCTCTACAGTGCAGTATAGCGCAGTGCGGGACCAGTGACGGTCTCTGTGGGCTGGAAACCACAGTCCTGGAATGGACTTCCTAAACACAAATTACACTGTGAGAATAGGTCAGACCACTGATATAGCACAGCCCCCGCTCTGACCTCTGCAAAACTGGTCTAGGCCGTTTGAAGCATTGGCTGCTTTAGTCTGTTATTGGGAAATAAAGCGTAGCCATTTTGTATTGATTTCTTCCCCTTCATGATCTAATACAAAGATTAGTGACCCAGTATTACTAGCAAGCCAATAATGGGAGACAGAGCAGAAAAAAATCTATCTGTAGGACAGAGGCTTCACCTAGTTCTCCCACACAGGCTCTAAATCATTCTCTTTCTCTCTTCTTTTGATAAAACAAGATGCTCTCTGAGAAATGCTTTTTTTCCCTTGAAGAATTTCTTCTGCAAAATGTATCCCTCACACTTGTTAATTGTCAAGGCAGGCAGGCCGGAAGCTCGCTACACGCTTGGCCTTTATGCCATTGTCTGCTTCCTACGTGGCACCCTATTCCCTATGTAGTAAACTACTTTTGACCAGGGTTCATTGGGTTCTGGTCTAAAGTAATGCACTATGTAGGTAATAGAGTGCCATTTGGGACGCAGCCATCGTCATTACTTATTGATTTGAAATGGAGCCTAATGCACATTTTAATTGCGCCTTTTCCTTTTTTTTTTATATATATATTTTTATACATGATTTTGTTAGGGCTGGGGTGATACAAGTATTGCGGTAGTCATTAGTATCGTGGCAAGGAAACAAAACAAGTGTATTTAACTTATTTTGAGAAACAGCCCTAATGTTGTAATCTATGCTGTCATCCAGAGTCACATTTATTTGTTTTCCAAGCTATATGTAATGGAGACGCTGAGAGTCAAGAAGCAGGTGAAACGTTTAATAAAACATGAAACGAGACAACATAACAGTGGCGTCTACGCATAAACACCGGAACAATATCGACGAAGGAGAGAACCAAAGGGACTGACCGATTATAGGGGAGGTAATCAGGAAGGTAGTGGAGTCCAGCTGACTATCATAAGGACATGCAGGTGCACGTAATGATTGATGACAGTTGTGCGTAATGATGGATCCCAGGACCGGTGGTTAGTATTTCGGCGATGTTGAACACCGGAGGGGAGGAGCGGGAGTAGACATTACACTATAGCACACACTATTTTACATACAGCAGATTTTTAAAGGACCAAATAGTTGTCTGCTTCATGTTTTCATTTTTTCCATGGAAAAAATATTGCGACACTGGAATTGTCCCGGCCCTAGATTTGTCATTCACTTTTGTTGGGTAGCAGTTTCTCTTCAACTGGGTTGAGCATAATCGAGTTTCCCTTACAAGGCACCTTGTTTTTTCTGTCACTCTGCCGTCCCTCACCAGAGTTTACAACAGAATTTGTCTATCACATCCTAGACAAATAAACCACTAGATAAAAAAAAATATATATATATATATTTTTTTGATTCAGTGAATTTTGCTGGAGGTGGAATGTGGGTTAAGCAATAGTAGCATACTTTCGTTAAAATGCTTTTTTTCTCCCTTATGTCAAAAATAGGAAACTTGTCATACCATGGATGGATTGCGTTATTCTAAAATTTGATAAAATTATTTTCTTCTCGCCAATCTACGCACAACACCCCATAAAAACAGAAATACCTTATTTACATAAGTATTCAGACCCTTTGCTATGAGACTCTATTGAGCTCAGGTGCATCCTTTTTCCATTGATCATCCTTGATGTTTCTACAACTTGATTGGAGTCCACCTGTGGTACATTCAATTGATTGGACATGATTTGGAAAGGCACACACCGGTCTATATAAGGTCCCACAGTTGACAGTGCATGTCAGAGCAAAGATTGTGTCGAGGCACAGATCTGGGGAAGGGTACCCCAAAACATTTCTGCATCATTGAAGGTCCCCAAGAACACAGTGGCCTCTGGAACCGCCAAGACTCTTCTTAGAGCTGGCCGCCCCGCCAAATTGAGCAATCGGGGGAGAAGGGCCTAGGTCAGGGAGGTGACCAAGAACCCCAAAATCACTTTGACAGAGCTCTAGGAGATGGGGGAACCTTCCAGAAGGACAACCATCTCTGCAGCACTCCACCAATCAGGCCTTTATGGTAGTGACCAGGCGGAAGTTACTCTTCAGTAAAAGGCACATGACAAGATTCTCTGGTCTGATGAAATCAAGATTGAACTCTTTGGCCTGAATGCCAAGTGTCACGYCTGGAGGAAACCTGGCACCATCCCTACGTATGTTTTTTTTTGTGTGTGCCAAGGACTGGGAGACTAGTCAGGATCAAGGGAAAGATGAACTGAGCAAAGTACAGAGAGATCCTTGATGAAAACCTGCTCCACAACGCTCTGGACCTCAGACTGTGGCGAAGGTTCGCCTTCCAACAGGACAACAGCCCTAAGCACACAGCCGAGAAAACGCAGGCTTCGAATCTGTGTACGCTACCAATAAGCTTTTGATTTAGATTTTTTTAATACACAAAAAACGGGGACCACTTGGCTCATTAGCACAACTGGCTGAAATTATACAAAAGTTTGAGAGTGCATCTTTAAGCTTGCATTCAGTTTCCCCTTGATGTTGCACACACGCTTCCATCCCCCTGTCACAAGGGGATTAAGGGTTGATTTTAAGATGAAATTGTCAACCCTGTCCCTTTTTATAATCACTTTTATAGTATTTATTTTATTTATTAACCTCCTTGATGAGAAGTATTTGTTATGAAGTTGAACATGTGCTCTTTATTACATAACTTTAAATTAGGCTAAATTAATATTATAATTCTTTGGGAGGGGACTACATTACTCTTATTTGTACAATGACCTACACTCCACTTAGGTACTTTGTTTGGGATGGAGCTAGCCTAGGCAGCCAATAGTGACCGCTAGATCTGCACTATCGTCTAGGTTTRATGTAATACGCTTGTATGTCCCGTAGCCCTGCTCATGCATAAAGTATCCTCCATTCAGGCTGCAAAAGCATAATATTCCTGCTTAACTAGCTCTAATTCCTGCTTAACTAGCTCTAATGAGCCCCTTACCCCCCAAAAAATGAAAATATGTGTACTGTCCTAATAGAACACAATTTTCCCCCACCATTTTCATATAAAAACAACTTTCCACATATAAAGTATGTAGAAAAGATAATATATATATATATATATATATATATTATTCAGTCAGGGACAAACATTTAAAAAAACAACGTATTTAGCAGCATGGTTTTGATTATGTTTGAGCAAAATAACACCGCATTAGCCATGGCAAAATGCATAGAATTGCAGGAAATTATCTGCAATATCTGAAATTAAAACTGCAACATGTTCTCTCAGCTGCATGTCAATTTTTGTTAGAATTTTCTTGACAATTTAGCCACATTGACAAGTCGGCCACGCCCATCGCCACACCCCCTGCCACGCCACCACCTAAGCTTCTTTTTGATCAAGACAAAACACTATGTTCAATCATGGCTTTATACAGCAGGCCTATATCCCAAGAGAGTCCTTGAGTGACTTAGTGTACGACTGTAGACTTAGTGGACATACCAGTATGACTCATCTTTAGCAGACATGCTATCAACTGAAAGTCCATGTGATGTAAGAGCTGCTATGAGGTCTTTGAGGTTTACCAGAGGAGACTAGGGCTGCATCCCTATTGGCACCCTATTCTCTATTTTGTGCATTACTTTTGACCATTTGGGAAGTAGCCAAGTTTTTCTCAACTACAATGTATATCACATCAATGGAGTTGAGTGGAGACGACTGTGGGCGGACTGAACCTCCGACGACATCGAGTCGCTGTCGGTCAGTACATGTAAAAATGTAATTCTTAAACCCTTACTGTGTACCTTTGTCCTCTGTTGCTGCGTGCCTTTCATTGTTTGCTGAAATATATACTTTGAGTAAAACTTTTGTCAAGTACAACCACTGACTGTTTCCTCGTATCGACTGACTCGATGTTGTCGGAAGTACATTTTGCTCAGTCGTCGTAATCCAACTCCACCGAGATGTACAGTGCTTTCAGAAAGTTTTCGCACCCCTTGACTTTTTCCAAATGTTATTTTACAGCCTGAATTTAAAATGGATTACATTTAGATTTTTGTCACTGGCCTACACACAATACCCCATAATGTCAAAGTGGAATTATGTTTTTTAGAGTGTTTTACAAAATAATAAAAAATGAAAGCTGAAATGTCAATAAGTATTCAACCCCTTTGTTATGGCATGCTCAGGGGTAAACATTTGCTTAAGTCACATAATAAGTTGCATGGACTCACACTCTGTGCAATAATAGTCATTGAAATATAATTGAAAACATTCTCCTCTCTGTACCCCACACATACAATTATCTGTAAGGTCCCTCAGTCGAACAGGGCATTTCAAACAGATTCAACCACAGAGACCAGGGAGGTTTTCCAATGCCTCACAACCGGCATCTATTACTAGATGGGTTAAAAAAAAAAAAAAAAAACCAGACATTGAATATCCCTTTGAGCATGGGGAAGTTAATAATGACACTTTAATGGTGTATCAATACATCCGGTCACAAAAGATACAGGCGTCCATCCTAACTCCGTTGCCGGAGAGGAAGGAAACTGCACAGGGATTTCATCATGAGGCCAATGGTGACTTTAAAACAGAGTTTAATGGATGTGATAGGAGAAAAGAGGATCAACAACATTGTTGTTACTCAACAGTACTAAACTAAATGAGAGGGTGAAAAGAATGAAGCCTGTACAGAATACAAATATTCCAAAACATGCATCCTGTTTGCAATAAGGCACTAAAGTAAAACAGCAAAGAATTTCATTTTGTCCTGAATACAAAGCGTTATGTTCGGGGCAAATCCAACACATCACTGAGTACCACTCATAGTGGTGGCTGCATCGTGTTATGAGTATGCTTGTCATCGACAAGGACTAGGATGTTTAGGATAAAAAGAAACCGAATAGAGCTAAGCGCAGGCAAAATCCTAGAGGAAATCCTGGTTCAGTCTACATATGACAGAATTTTTCTTCTACTTTGACGTTACATAGTATTTTGTGTAGGTCGTTGACAAAAAATTACAATTAATTCCATTTTAATCCCACCTTGTAACAACACAAAATGTATAAAAAGTCAAGGGGTGTTTATACTCTGAAGGAACTGTACTTATAGTGGAGTTGAGAAACCCAGCTATTTGGAATGCTGTCTAAAGCTGTGCTGACAGAGGTCTCTTCCCAGTCTGTATCATCTCAAGCTAAGTAGATTACTTATCATTAGCCCAGTGAATGACTAGTCTGTATGTATAAGAGATGGAATTATTTCCTCTTTCACTTTATGGGAATGTCGGGGGGAGTGAGGCGGCCATCTTGGAGTGATTTAAGCCTTGTAGTGAAGCACTCTTTTGTTTTAGTCAGGTGAGGTAGCCTTAAAGTCCAAGTGCAGTCAAAAAATGCATTTCCCGGTGTTTTATATACTGTATTTCCACACTGAGTTTGGAATAATACTGTGCAAATTATGATAATGCCCTTTTAGTGTAAGAACTGTTTGAAAAGACCACCTGAAATTCCAGCCTGTTTTGGCCTGCACAGGGATATTACCAAGCTGTAAATTAGTTAATAGACCAAAGAGTTCCAAACCGCTTTGCTAATAATGGCTAGTTTTCAGATTTTCTTTTCCAGACAGTCCTAGCAAATGTTGTTCTTGAGAAATTGMTCTTTGCCAAGATGCTACACCATTGTTTTCAATTAAAATGGTCAAAAAGAAAGAAATCACAGTGAGGTACTTAATTGTTAGCCTGAAAGGATTTTGAGATAAAAATGGCTCCGTTGGACCTTTTTTTAAATATAATTATAAGGTCCATACTGCCTGTAGGCTTAACTTGACTATACTTTTAAACTCATTGGAATGCAATTCAGAGCCTATATCTTATCCGAATGCAAAGATATGCAATATGATATGAATTTCCCCTTTTTAAGGTGACTGACCAGGGATGTATTAATTTGGAATCATACGGAAGCTAACGGGGTGGGTCCTACCCATATCTGTCAAATAAGAAACATGTTTTATGTTGCAGAGCTAATGAATACACCCCAGCTTACTGTTATCATACTGACCGTGCGTTGCAGTGGTGGGCACCCAACGCGCTGTTAATGTGGAATCTACTTCATTTATCGTGTGAGTGTCTGCAGTGTACCAGTGATTAATGATCAAAGCAGGGGCCACCAGATGTGGAGGCCACCAAAATAGCACCTCTGTGTAATGAGCTGGTGTTTCTGTTTCTTGCCCACTGAATCTTACCTGAAACTCCCTCGACGTGCAAGCAACATACCACGCGATGTCTGTGTCCCAAATGGCACCCGATTCCCTATATATTGCATTAGTTTTGACCGGAGTAGTGCACTACCTTTGACCACGACCCATAGGACTCTGATCAGAAGTAGTGCACTATATTTAGTGAATAGGGTGCCATTTGGCACACACATATGTATCCGTCAGGGAATGCTTTACAAGAGTTCCAATCGCTGAACATGTAAACTGTTAGGTCACATATCAAAATTGTCCCCCACGACGAAATCGGGGAGAGGACTGTGGATCTGTCTCCATCCGTACGTTCGTCACACGCCATATCTCAGATGGCACTAGCCCGATTTTGGCGAAACTTGGGTGAATGATGCGTCTTGCCATAGAGATTCGGCATTTACAAAATTACACTGATTGGCCCAAGGCGGGAGCTTTAGTAATTACCTGAAATGTGTTGGTCACATGTGATATCTCAATTGGCTGGGGGGGGTTGTGTTGCTGCATCTTTCGTGGGGAACGACATGTTTACTGTTGCCTTGAACTTTGTGACAGGATAGCATCTGTCAGTCTGCACTGTGCACATGCGTTTCAATTGTGGATAACGTTCCAATGATTACAGAGGCCAGATTGAATACCATTCCAACTACACTAAGGGTGCCTAATGATTTGACCATGAACAAAGGGCCTCGTAATTACATAACTGCCAACTACAAATACTAGATTAGACTAGTCGCCTTTCAGTCAACAGCAGTGTTTTCCATGTTCTCCACTGCTCTACACACTCCAGGGTTGTAATCA
Organism: Salvelinus sp. IW2-2015; assembly: GCF_002910315.2. NCBI lineage: Eukaryota > Metazoa > Chordata > Actinopteri > Salmoniformes > Salmonidae > Salvelinus > Salvelinus sp. IW2-2015. Next base: position 29,395,099 of record NC_036867.1, on the reverse strand, counting down.
CTAGAAAACCAAATGGAATAAAACGGACCAAAATGGGGAGGGACTACCTGAACTTGTCCAATAAGAAACACCTGTTTTCATTGCAAAATGTTGCACTGGTATGTACGAATGATACGACCCAGTGCACCATATACTCCAGCAGTAGGCTATCTGCAGCATGCCTTTCCTCCCTTCCCCCCAGTTTATGGTCGTGTGGTAAAGGTCTATAGATGTTGCTGGTGGTAGGGGCAGGTGTGCGGGGGGCATGCAGAGTTCAGGGATGAAATTGAGATGGGCAATTTCACACCCAGCAGATGCCTGCGCCACTGACCCGCAGCGACAGGTGGGGGATACTAATTGGCAGCGCACACAGGGTCAGGGCCTACAAACTGGCTGTATCCTGAAGRCACCCTATTCCCTTTATAGTGCACTACTTTTGACCAGAGCACCATGGGTTCTAGTCAAAAGTAGAGCTCTATATAGGGAATAGTGTAACATTTGGGATGCCTACACACTTCCCTAGACGATCCCATGGAGGGAGAGAAGGGTGTACAGTGGGTGGGAAAGATGGATGGGAGTATTGGTGGTGGTGGGGGGGAACACAAATTGGCAGCGCATATAGTGTTGCAGTTAATTAAAACTCATGGTGTGTTTGTGTTTGTAGTTTATTATAACTACCCTAGGCGGGAGGGAGGGAGGCTTTATGAATACTCATAGAAACACAAACTTTCTCTGGGGGGTTTCTCTGTCTTGCTCTGCCCCACTCTCCCTCTATTCCCGATACTGGAGTGTTGGCTTGGTCATTCTGGCRTGTGTGTACGCTGACGGTAGAAATAAAAGGTGTGCTTACTCCACTTGAGCGGCTTGTGTGAGTCATCACTCTTGGGCTCTAATTCACTTCCTGTAGCGCGAGGCAACCTTGGGCTTATATTTAGAGCCAGAAGGCCCACATCACCAGAGAGCCTACATACAGTACCTACCTAGCTAGCTACCTCTGGGTCATGTTCATTAGGGCATGCATACTTTTAAAACGCTTTGCAAAGGAAAACAAAAATGTGTATTTCTCATTGGACAAGTCCAGGTAGTCCGTCCCTGTTTCAGTCCGTTTCATGTTTTTTGCTGCCTTATGAACATGGCCCTGGAGAGGAGCTGCCACTGCGTCTCTAAGCCATCAGAGGCTCTTGAGTTCAGCCCTACAGGGGGATATCTGTCACCAGAGGAAACTCTATCCCAACCAGAAAACAACATTTTGTATGCATTCTGTCCTCGCTTGGTTGTCATGCTCGTCCTGTTTGGCTCAGTTGGTAAGAGTGTGATGCTAACAATGCCAAGGTTGTTTGTTCAGTTTCTGTAAGGATCACATAAATGTAATTAAAGATGCACTCACAGTAATTCAAGTCGCTTTGGATAAAAAGTGGCATATTATAGAAAGATGACGGAAATGCACAGGGTAGAGGAAAAGGTATATGCCAAACCAACGTGCATGAATTAAGGTTATGCGAGAATATACTAAGCCACTCTTGAAGGGCAGTTGACGTTGATGGAAAAAAATGTTTATTTCTTTACATTACCGGATGACATCCTTCATCAGGGTGTCTGTGTCCAAATGTCACCCTATTCCCTACCTGCACTACTTTTGACCTTAAGCTGGAATATGGTGCCATTTCAACGCATATGGATGACTGATGTATTGTTTATAAGSGCCACTTCGTAGTTTGAGTGTGATTTACTAATACAGCATTCTCCTTCAATGAATTGTGAATGAATAGAAAAGGCCCATAACACAACCCAACACTGTAACCTTGGACACACTGGCCTGCGTCAGCCATGTCTCCCATATTACAGATTTCCTGGTCTGTCCCAAATGGCACCCTATTGGACTACTTTTGACCGGAGCCCTATGGGTAAGTAGTACACTAAATACGGAATGATATGCCATTTGGGACGCATSTGTGCTCATCCATTTGCTGAGTGTGTTGGAAAGGGGCTTTGATGAAAAGATCGGCTCCTGCTCTCCCTCCACCTTATCCCTCCCTCCACCCCATTATCCCCCTTGGTCTGGGCTATGGATTTACATCACTCTGAAACACTCGACACCCGACACGCTATCAATGAGGGTCGGCTCTTAGGTGAATGGTGGCCGGTGCGTAAGAGAGAAAATGACATGGCTATAGATTTAACCATGTACTCAAAACATAAAGGTAAACAAAGGAGGCAGAGTTAAAAAATCAATACGTTTTTTTTAAATGAATTCCAAGTTCTAAAGATTTTTTTTTTTAGTGCCTGTGCAAACTTAGGTTTTTATGGTTTGAGTGTGCGGAGTACCTGCTGAGGCTCCCTTGTGTGACTGGTGATTTTTAGAATATCAATTGAAATTCTAGAGTTTTGATTAAAGGCATCTAACATGTGATCGGTGCACATTCATACCACTTGACATTTTCCACATTTTGTGTTAATTCCTGAAATTATTAAATTGAGATTTTGTCACTGGCCAACCCACAATTAACTGTAATGTCAAAATTGATTTTTGTAAACAAATTAATTAAAAGCTCAAATGTCTTGAAATCAAAAGTATTCAACCCCTTTCTTATGGCAAGCTTAAATAGGTTCAGGAGAGAGAATTTGCTAACAAGTCACATAAGTTCCATGGACTATAATAATAGTTTTTAACATGCTTTTTGAATGACTACCTCATCTGTACCGCACTAACACAATTATCTGTAAGATCCCTCTGTTGAGCAGTGAATTTCAAACACAAATTTAACCACACAGACCAGGGAGGTTTTTCCAATGCTTTGCAGAGCAGACATATAATATTTGAAGCAGACATTGAATATCCATTTGAGCATGGTGAAGTTATTAATTACACTTATCAATACACCCAGTCACTACAAAGATACAGGCGTCCTTCCTAACTCCGTTGCCAGAGAGGAAGGACACCGCTCGGGGATTTCACCATGAGGCCAATGGTTCTTTTAAAACCATTAGAGTTTAATGGCTGTGATGGGAGAAAATGGAGGATCAAGAACATTGTAGTTAATTCACAATACTAACCTAAATGACAGAGTGAAAAGAAGGTAGCCTGTACAGAATACAAATATTCCAAAACATGCATCCTGTTTGTAACAAGGCACTATAGTAAAACTGCAATAAATGTGGCAAAGAAATTAACTTTATGTCCTGAAAAAAAAGCGTTATGTTTGGGGCAAATCCAAGACAACACATCACTGAGTACCACTCTCCATATTTTCAAGAATGGTGGTTGCTGCATCATGTTATGGGTATACTTGTCATTGGATGTTTTGTGATAAAAAATAAACATAATAGAGCTAAGCACCAGCAAAATCCTAGAATGCTGTTCATCGACTACAGCTCAGCATTTAACACCATAGTACCCCCCCAAAACTCGTCATTAAGCTCGACCCCGCCCTGTGCAACTGGGTCCTGGACTTCCTGACGGGCCGCCCCCAGGTGGTGAGGGTAGGTAACATCTCCACCCCACTGATCCTCAACACTGGGGCCCCACAAGGGTGCGTTCTCAACCCTCTCCTGTACTCCCTGTTCACCCATGACTGTGTGGCCATGCACGCCTCCAACTCAATCATCAAGTTTGCAGACGACACTGCAGTGGTAGGCTTGATTACCAACAACGACGAGACGGCCTACAGGGAGGAGGTGAAGGCCCTCGGAGTGTGGTGTCAGGAAAATAWCYTCACACTCAATGTCAACAAAACAAAGGAGATGWTCGTGGACTTCAGGAAACAGCAGAGGAAGCATCCCCCCCATCCAAATCGACGGGACAGTAGTGGAGAAGATGGAACGTTTTAAGTTCCTCGGCGTACACATCACGGACAAACTGAAATGGTCCACCCACACACAGACAGCGTGGTCAAGAAGGCGCAGCGGCGCCTCTTCAACCTCAGGAGGCTGAAGAAATTTGGCTTGTCACCAAAAACACTCACAAACCTTTACAGATGCACAATTGAGAGCATCCTGTTGGGCTGTATCACCGCCTGGTATGGCAACTGCTCCGCCTACAACCGTAAGACTCTCCAGAGGGTAGTGAGGTCTGCACAACGCATAACCGGGGGCAAACTACCTGTCCTCCAGGACACCTACACCACCCGATGTCACAGGAAGGCCATAAAGATCATCAAGGACAACAACCACCCGAGCCACTGCCTGGTCACCCCGCTATCATACAGAAGGCGAGGTCAGTAGAAGTGCATCAAAGCTGGGACCGAGAGACTGAAAAACAGCTTCTATCTCAAGGCCATCAGACTGTTAAACAGCCATCACTAACATTGAGTGGCTGCTGCCAACATACTGACTCATCTCTAGCCACTTTAATAAGGAAAGAAATGTATGTAATAAATGTTTCACTAGCCACTTTAAACAATGCCACTTTATATAATGTTTACAYACCCTACATTACTCATCTCGTATGTATATACTGTACTCTATACCATCTACTGCATCTTGCCTATGCCTTTCGGCCATCGCTCATTCATATATTTTTATATACATATTCTTATTCATTCCTTTACACTTGTGCGTGTTTAAGGTAGTTGTGAAATTGTTAGGTTAGATTACTTGTTAGATATTACTGCATGGTCGGAACTAGAAGCACAAGCATTTCGCTACACTCGCATTAACATCTGCTAACCATGTGTATGTGACAAATAMAATTTGATTTGATTAGATGAAATTCTGGTTGTCTGCTTTTCACCAGACACTGGCAGATGATTTCACCTTTCAGCAGGACAATAACCTAAAACACAAGGCCAAATCTACACGAGATGCTTTCCAAGATGACATTGAATGTTCCTGAGTGGCCTAGTTACAGTTTTGACTTAAATCTGCTTGAAAATCTATGGGAAGACTTGACAATGGCTGTCTAGCAATGATCAACAACCAACTTGACAGAGCTTGAAGAATTACAAAAATAATAATGTGCAAATATTGTGTAATCCAGGTTGGAGACTTAGGCATACTGGAGGTCGTGTGCAGCCCTCCTTGGCCAGGTCCTTCAGTATGCCTTTTAAAGAGGACTTCTCTGTGGAGCTGCTCAGTCCCGGAGGTAATACGTATATGCAAGGAAACACTCATACCAATTTTTCCCCTACCATTTTCAGTAATAAAAAAAACATCAAGAAGTGACTAGCATCTAGCTAACAGATTGGAACTGAATCCCATGGGCATTGGGGTGTTTGGGCATTGGGGTGTCTAATCAACAGTATACAGTGCATTTGGAAAGTGTTCAGACACCTTGACTAGTTCCACATTTTGTTACATTACAGCCTTATTCTAACATTGATTAAGTGAATGTTTTCCTCATCAATCTACATACAATACCCCATAATAACAAAGCGAAAACAGGTTTTTATAAAAAATATTTATAAAAAGAAAAGACTTGAAATTGAGCTCAGGTGCATCCTGTTAACTTTGATCATCCTTGATGTTTCTACAACATGATTGGAGTCCACCTGTGGTAAATTCAATTGATTGGAAATGATTTGGAACGGCACACACCGGTCTATATAAGGTCCCACAGTTGACAGTGCATATCAGAGCGGAAACGAAGCCTTGAGGTTGAAGTAATTGTCCGTAAAGCTCCGAGACAGGATTGTGTTGAGGCACAGATCTGGGGAAGGGTACCAAAAAATGTCTGCAGCATTGAGGGTCCACAAGAACACAGTGGCCTGCATTTTTAAATGGAAGAAGTTTAGGAAGGGCCTTGGCGGTTCCAGAGCTGGCCGCCCAGCCAAACTGAGCAATCGGGGGAGAAGGGCCTTGTTCAGGGAGGTGACCAAGAACCCAATAGTCACACTGATAGAGCTCCAGAGTTCCTCTGTGGGGGGACTGGGGAACTAGTCTGGATCGAGGGAAAGATGAACGGAGCAAAGTTCAGAGATCCTTGAAAACCTGCTCCAGGGTGCTCAGGACCTCAGACTGGGGTGCATGTTCATTCACCTTCCAACAGGACAACAACACACACAGCCAAGATAACGCAGGAGTGGCTTCGGGACAAGTCTCTGACTGTCCTTGTGTGGCCCAGCAAGAGCCCGGACTTGAACCCGATCGAACATCTCTGCAGAAACCTGAAAGATAGCTGTGCAGTGACACTCCCCAGAGCTTGAGAGGAACTGCAGAGAAGAATGTGCGTCATACCCAAGAAGACTCAAGGCTGTAATCGCTGGTAAAGGTGCTAGAACAAAGTACTGAGTAAAGGGTCTGATTTACTTATGTAAATGCAAGATTTCATTTATTAGATTAAAAAATATATATATATTTAAGCAATTTTAGAAATTGGCAGTAACAAAATGTGGAATAAGTCAAGGGGTCTGAATACTTTCCGAATGCACTGTAGTTAGGCTAGCAATTGTTGTTCATTTTCTCTCTCGAAATGGCTATATTTCTCTAATTGCAGCTTGATGTTGGCTAGTATTTATTCTACAAATATTTTCCTCCTAGAAGGTGTCAGTGACGAATTGGCCAATCTACAACTGGTACGCAAGTGTCTGAAATGGACTCCGAGTGCTCATGACAGTTAGGCTTAGTTGTAATATTGCCTCAGTCCTTTACCTCGGCCGGTCAACACAGAGATTGGAATGGTACGTGTGTGTATGTGTGCGTGCCTGTGTGTGTGTCGTTAGATTAGTGCAGCTCAACAGGGTGGGTTTCATGTCTCAGCAGGTCACAGATGATCAGATTAACTGGAGTAGGCAGGGCTCACTGGATTACCAGCCCAGCCTACTGGGCTACAGCATAGACCTGGGAGGCAAGAGAGTTGTAAGAGCATTGAAGACACACACACAAATCCTATCTCTATGTTGACAGGCAAGCAGAACACACACACACACAGCTCTGTAACATACATGCACAAAAAAACTTGCCCTCGCTCTTAGGTCTGGACGCTCCCTCATAACTCRTCCACAACAATCCAATGTCAGACAGTCCTCTTTCAACAAGCACATAAATTAGACTTGCTTTTAGTCAGAAAGACTGTGTGTATATTTCTGCTGTATCTCAAGGTTCATCATTTGTATTAAGTGCCACCCTGCTATTTTMAAGCTGTGTTCTTTCACAGAAACTGTGTGTGTGCTCAATATTCCAGGCAGAACCTCACTCCGAATACACTCTCTCATTGATGTTACAGTCAAAGAATTAGAATGAGTTGGTGATCTATTTCTGATGCATACACAGTACTGCCTGCCACACTTTTATACAACGCCCTCTCCCCAGATGGAGATGTGTGTTTTTGGGAGTGTGTGTGTTTTGTGTGTGGGCCCGTGGTAGAGGGACCCCTGCTGAGGAGTGTCCCTACACAGATGACACTGTGTCTGCGTCTGAGAGAACAGGAGGGGGGAATTATCACCACCTATCTTTCTCACTCACTCGCTCTCCCTCCCTCTTTCTCGCTCTTCTCTCCTCTGTAGTGGAAAGCCAGGAGGCTTGGGAGGCTCTTTGCCACACTCCTGGGGTAATCTCAGGCGTGTCAGCGGTAGCACCGCTCGCCCATCTCTAGGATTACGGGTGTTGAAACAAAGGCATATGTAATTACCGCCGAGACAACACTGTAATCTAGTAGGCAGCGCGTGAATGTAACGGGAGACGTGTGTGTGAAAAAAAGCAAAAACAGTCCTTTGATCCATAATTTATTTTTGTTAATAGTGGCTCATTTGTGTTGTCGCATAATAGCCTTATGATGAGACTCGCCAGACATGTAGGCCTTATACAAAATGGGCAAGGTTTGTTACAGATATATCTACCGTTTTCTTTCTTCTTTGATTTGTACTTTTGACTATTTCTATGATGTAAGAAACTAAGTTAAAGGAAACGCTAATAGGTATAGTTCATCTTCTCAAATGTCAAGATTAAAAGCCATAGGATATCATTTCAGTATGGAAGTACAGCATTTCAATTAGTGCTTATTTCCTTTTATAAGAGCTGTGTGCATGGAGCTGAATGCCTCAACATGAGAGCCATTTGCAGCTATGGTGCTCAGTACTGCTTACGGATGTCATGGCACCTTGAGTAGTATTCATGGCTAAGGTGAACCTGTTACAGTGGGCTTGAGTGGAATAGGGCACCGGAAAGGGACACCACTACCCCTAARGAGGATGAAGGGACCTCCTGTCTGTGTGCATCCAGCAATGAGAACCCTTCTGCTTTCTTTCAAAGTGGTGTCGGGACCTGCTTTTTCCGTAAGTGCCCATCCTGTTGGGTTCTCATTGCACAAGGTTTTGCTAAAATGTCACACCTGACTGGGAATAAGGTTGACATGCCAGCAGCCATTAATGCCCAGAGAGAGACCGAGAGATGGAGAGCAAGACCTAGAGAGAGGAAGAGGAGAGGCCACCCGGCCAGGTCATTGGAGACACAAGCCCCTCTGATATGGTGTAAAGGGATTACAGATATTCCCTGCTTCTTGTCAGAGAAATTAGTGTCAGTTCTCACAGCGAGCAAAGTCGTCGCCGGGGAGAAGGACAAACAGATAAAGAGAAAGGACTTTGTGTTGTCCGAGTTTCTCCGGAGGTGCAGTCATCTCAGGAGTTGTGGTGGATGTCTCTGGAAATGCAAAGGCATGTAGAAATCATGTTTAGCGTATTAACTGTAACATACAGAGAGATGCCTAGCCCGTGGCGTTCCACTATGTCTCACCAGTGCCTCATTTTCCTTCTTTTTCCCCCCGGTGACTCTTCTCCCTTGATTGAAATGGCATTAGGTCTTATTGGCCTTCTCATCTGTCACTCTTCTCCAAAAGGCCATTGATCCTGGCTGTCAGGATGGTGATAATGTCATAATGTGGGTTTCAGCTATGCGAACCCTGTACAGCGCCTTTCTCCTGAGGGTGAATGAGTAGCTTGTGTCTGACCCTAGTCACACAAAGAGAGAGAGAACCCCACCACTTCCCTCCATAACGAAAGCCCCCTCTCATTCACCAACATAATCTCTCTTCCCCCGAAGCCATGTAGATCTAATTGAATTTGTCACATGCTTTGTAGACTAGACTAATAGTGAAATGCTTACTTACAGGTCATTTTTTCAACAATACAGAGTTAAATATAAGATACAAAATGTTATAAAACATAAATAGTGACACAAGGAATAAATACACAGTGAATAATGAATAACAATAACATGGCTACACATAGGGAGTAGAAAATAACAAGTAGTACCAGTACCGATTATGTATGCGAGCAAGAGTTTGAATGATGGACTGAGAGGAGGGGGGGGGGGGKGGGCTTTGAACCCCTACCACCCACATAACGAGAGGTACCGCCATGCCACCCAGCCTTCCCTGAATTAGGGTCTAGCTTTACTTTTTACATTTTTTTTGCACCTCTGTCGGCTCAATGGATGGTGAACCTCTGTCTCTGGCGAGGCAGAATAGAGCCCCATTGAAAGGAAAATGCAAATGGCCAGTAGTTAGCGGAGGCCTCAACTGAATCGCCGTTCTGCTGCCCCTGGTAAAGCGGCCCTCTGTGCTGTGCCACCCACAGACACGCAGTCATCAGTGTCTCGATTCAGTGCACAGCTGATTGAGAAGGTGGGGGGGTCGGAGGTATTTTTTTTTCTAGGCAGGGGGKGCCAGTACAGCAGCAGGCAGCCACAGTGTTGCCTTAAGGGTACATGTTTTTCCCGCCTCACCAAGGCCTCGTCGAGGGCAGCAGTGTCGTTCTGGTTTTGGTAATGTAGCACAATGCTATAGCTACAGCAGGCATCGTACAGTGTACTCGTAGTCTTGCTTGCCCCAAACTCACAGCAGCTGTGGGAAGAGACTAACTAGGCTAGTTTATTATTGAGATCCTTGAGGGAAACAGCTTTGGCTCCATTTGACTACCCCAATATGACAAGGTTAAAGGGACAACATGATTGAATGACTTGCCATGATTTGATCACAACATGCATGTGAAACCCCCCCCAATTCTCGGTGTTAAAAACTTTGGATACACATGGGCAATTAATAGGTGTAATTAGCCTCCAAGGGGACAGGCCTAAATGGGTTAAGTGAGCATAATCCTAATCTGTTCATGAAATTACAGGCGTTCATCTGCGTCTCCCTGGGATTAATCTAATGTACATGGGCTGTTCATAGAAACTCAGTTGGTTAGGGAAGGGTGACCGCTAACTGGGTAGAAAAAGGAAGGGTTAGTCTCCCTAGAGCAATCACTTTAAAAGTGGGTGGCAAGAAAGCCTGGTTCTGTGGTTAAATATATAAAAAGGGGCCAGCATTTAGTAGTATTATACTCCCAGCCTCATTGTCATCGCTTTTCAAACCCCTAAGAGATAATTATCTTCTTAACCCTATTATATTATTAGGCCTAGTATCACAGGTTAGCTAGATGCATAGATCCTTGACTTGGTGCTGAAATTTTGAAACAGAACGATGTAGCGTCTGAAATGGACTTGTTTAACGGGGTAATCATGTGCCTCAGGTTTCAAAAGCCCCTTTTCATAAATGCGTGCTCCGATGTGATGGTGAGGATGAATAGATTCTTGCTCCGTCAGTGTGGGTGGTTAAGACAACGGGGCCTCTCTCTATTCCCCCGCTGGGCAAGATAACATCTGACTCGAGCTCTAATGACAGTCTCTCTCGCTCAGTTTTTCATCATCTGAGACAGGCAGCTTTTTAGCGATGTCATTGTTACACGAGGAACGCTCCGGGGCGCTCTCCGGCAGCTCTGCTCAGAGAGTGGAGCCAGCCAGAAACGCTCCTCTAGTCGTCTCATCTGCAGAGTCAGTGGCACGACTCCCTCTGAACAGACCGACCCTGCTTGCGTCATCTCACGTGTGCTTACTGCATAAGTGTACTACCCAGCATCGCTGTGACTTAGAGAGCCAGTGGGCTGTAAGTTAATTAGTACCTGACTGAAAAGGACCCTGTGATTATCATTTAATAACGCTTGTTAAAATTTACACCGCTCCGTCAATGCTAATAAGCAGAAGTAATGTGGAGGGAGAGCATATTGACCGCTGTGCACCACACTTATGAATATAACCCCATCCTTTCTAATGTGTCAAATGAAACGCTCTCACCAAGTGTTTTTTATGGCTGCTTAACTCCTCCCTCAAATGGTGAGTAACGATGCTCAAAACTGGCACCGAATGCATTGAATCAATCACGACACTGGCTGCAAAATGTCACAAAGAAAGCATTGTTGTCATGTGGCTTGTTTCTAAACAAGCAACCCAGGATTTTCTGAGTTTTTCCCTGACCACAGAAAATAGGCTATAACTAGGTTCTGGGGTTTGGTCCAGGTGGTCACGGCCCTACTCATGCGTGTGATTGTCAGGGGTCACAGCACTATCTAATGCCCTTCAGGCCATCGTCACAGGGAAGGCATCCAAAGCTCAGCCTCAGCAGCACCACATCCCCCATCACTCTTCCCCTCCCAGCAGTCGCCATGGAGTCTGTCTGCCTAGAGTGGCGTCAGTGAGAGAGGCTCTGATTGGTTTTGACACCTCTCAGGCTCTTGGCTGCGAGGCGCAGCGATAACATTATTCTTTGGCTGGGGATGGAGTGGAGAGGAGGAGGAGGAGGAGGGATATCCTGCGCCAGTAGAGAAACTGAGAAGGAGTACAGTGCAGCACTGGCACGAACCAGCTGTAGAAACTGAAGGGGGCGTAGAGTGCAGCCCAGTGGCACCCCATCCGACGGGTGACTTGACTTCCCCCACACTAAACCAAGACCTCTGTGCCCCTCCACTAGGGAAAATTACATTCATATCCTGAAATATGAGTTATTTGAAGGATAGGCCTGATAGAAAAGGAACACAATCATGCACTATGTTTTATCCACCGAAGCAAAAAATAACTGCATTAATCCCGTGATGATAGATAACTATCAGTGTTTGTTTTTAACAGTGTAGCCTACTTTGCCCCAGACTTGTCTTAGTGATGATTGTATGATGGGTTTAGTACTTATAATCATATATCTAGCTATAGCTAGTTTCTTACATAAATAAGGCATACCTTCACACATACAGCTTTGTTGGCCTCAGCTCGGCCCTAGGTTGGTCTTCTATGCCTAACTTCATGTCCCAAATCAAATCAGTGTGAATGGCTGCTCTTAGTTTGATGCTCTCACTGGTGCTTTTGTATCACAGTGGGGTAGAAAACAAGCACTTTTCATCAGGTTTCTATTTTCCTCTCGGGCTGACAACACCCGGCTGACCAGCGTGATTACATGTTATTTGTTCTGCGGACTCCCCGGGTCCAATAACCCCTCCTTGAATAAAGGTCCGCTCATGTTCGTGACCGGAACAATAAACTGGATGTTGAAACGGGGGAACCATAAATAAAGTGTGGTTCAGATTTACAACCACCCTTACAGGGTTGATGTTGACATGTGATGTCAAGAAAAATATTCTGTAATCTAGAATGCGGTCCACTTCATCTTCTCTGACATGTTGCCTTGGCTAAAAGCAGAGGCGTCACGTACCCATTATTTTAGAGTGTTCACGAAGTACGTGAGGATGGAGGGGGGTGGTACTCCTTTCGGGAAGTTGGAGAATTTCTTTATTTTTCAAACATCTGAAACAGCTTTTTTCCCACAATCTAGAGCCATAATCATTATGCAACCTTGCCAGCAGACATGCCAGCTAAGATAGTTAGAAAAGCTACTCTGACTTGATTTATAACTAGGTATGAAGTTGGGAGATAGGTTCCCAATCTAGCTAGCTAAAGCCAACTTCATAAAACTGCTATGTGGCTAGTGTTGCAGAGACACAACAAAACATTTGTTTTATTTGTGTGTGTCACTCTACACCCTATCTCCTCCATTGAGTATCTAGCGTCTTGCCTAGGCATCCCTTTGCTCTGTGCACCTTGGAAAGAACCACTTACTAGGGACAATGGGGTGTGGGGGGGTACTCTTTGCCTGGTCCAGTCAGTGGGCACGTTCCTCAAAATACCACTGATAGATATTTTAGTAAATAATTATGATACTATGTGGGCTTAAAAATATATATATTGTAATTTAACRTCTGAGAATTTTTAAAACAGGACAAATCTGAGGGAGCACGTGCCTTTGCCCTGTATGGACATGACACCACTGGCTACACAGATCCCTTCAGCCTTCATTTAGTGTATGTTTAGCGGCTCAATCCAAAATAATCACAAGCAAAACACGTCTAAGGTCATCATTAGGCTCATCCTAACATTTACTGCAAACCATACAATATTGTTGTTAGCATACTGCGGTAGTAACCGCAGTGGAACTATTTTGGAGGTCAGCGCCAGCTAGGCGGCGTGTGCATGGAGAGCGGCTGGCTGTATGCTGGTTTGTCAGTGGACTGGTAGGGAGGTTGTCCTATTTCAGCATAGACCCGTGACTGGGGCGTTGATGCTCTGCTAATTGGGTCACTGCTCTTCCCTTACTGCCTGGTGGTGTTGAGGTGAGGCATTTCAACAGCAGGAGATAGATACCGGATGCTTCARATTTATACATCTGGTGAAACATCTGGCGCCTTGTTCCATCTCTGGCGTCATTATCTTGCTAACACACGTTGAAGCCAAAGCCACACATTGTAAGGTGTTAAAGATCCTTTATTGAAGCAGTTAGCCATCAAGCGCAAACCTTTGAGCTCGCTACTCACAGCCCCACCGGGCTGCTGAGGCCAATACGCACAACTTCTCGTCATTTGATATTAGGATCCCCATTAGCTTCTGCAAAAGCATCATCTGTGAATATCAATGTGCCCCTCAGTATTCAATGTATTGAAGACTGTCTGCATATGCCTAACCTCTGACCATATGCCTAACCTCTGACCATATGCCTAACCTCTGACCATATGCCTAACCTCTGACCATATGCCTAACCCCTGACCATATGCCTAACCTCTGACCATATGCCTAACCTCTGACCATACGCCTAACCTCTGACCATACGCCTAACCTCTGACCATACGCCTAACCTCTGACCATACGCCTAACCTCTTCCATGACGCTAACCTCTGACCATACGCCTAACCTCTGACCATACGCCTAACCTCTGACCATACGCCTAACCTCTGACCATACGCCTAACCTCTGACCATACGCCTAACCTCTGACTGACTATACGCCTAACCTCTGGTTTATTCATAATCTACGGCTTTAGTTTAGCTGCGCCGCTCTTGGTTTCCTTTAGGCACGTTCTGTATTTCTGTTGTGACAACCCGATCAGGGTCTTTAACTTGTGTTAAAAAAAAAAAAAATGTAAATACATTTTCAGGGCCGATGTACGCGGGAGAACTGCAAATACCTCCACCCCCCGGCCCACCTGAAGACCCAGCTGGAGATCAACGGCCGCAACAACCTCATACAACAGAAGACTGCAGCAGCCATGATGGCTCAACAGATGCCTTTCATGTTCCCTGGCACGACCATGCAGCCTACCATGGTGAGTAACGATGGTGACAACTATGCGTTACTACCCCCCATGTGTCCAGTTGTTTATTTCTCTCTTTTCTCTCTACATCTCTCTCTCTCTTCTTACTCTATCACTTTCGGGGTCTCTCCCTTTCTCTCTTCCTCCATCCAACCTCTTCTCTCTCTGCCTTTCTCTCCCCCTGCCGTCTCTCTCTCTCACCTATTTAACATTTCTGTCCCTCTCGGTCTCCCATCTTCCCCACCCTTCTCGCCCCCTATTTCTCGGTAGCAGTCGTTTCCTATTAGCCAGGGGCTGGGCTCCAGCCCGGGGCTAAGCTACGCTCCCTACCTGACCCACATGACCCACAGCATGGGCATGATGCCCAGCGAGATGCTCCAGCCCAGCACCCATAGTATCATCGTCCCCGGCAGCCAACCCTGCTCCATGCAGAGCTCCTCCTCCAACCAGAAGCTKCTACGCACGGACAAGCTGGAGGTACACCACCACTAACCAATAACAATACCAGAAATCATAGTATATCGTAGTATATTAGCAGTTAGGAGACATCAC
>NC_036867.1:29303058-29373426 GCF_002910315.2 Salvelinus sp. IW2-2015 | reverse complement strand
CCGCCTTCTGCGTGTTTGTGTGTGATCTCTCCATGCTTTGTGTGTCTTTGCGTGTGTGTGTGTTTGCGTGCTCGTGCGTGCGTGTTCTCCCCACACTTAGTGAGTGTGCGGTGTTATGTTTTACATCCCAGGCTGTGAGTGAAGCCCCCTGTGATTGACTACACCCAGGCTTTGAATAGATAAACACCTCAATCTGTTCATTATTCAGTCCATAGTTATGAACATAATGAAATGTTGTTGAAATGTTATTGGTATGTGTATTATATGGTATGATATATTAAGCTAATATTTGTGTGTCTATATCTGTCACTGTGCATGTCTGTCCATTTGTGTGTGTGTGTGATTCTGCGTGTGTCTGTCCATGTATGTACGTGTGCATGTCTGTTTGTCCGTGTGCACCCCACCCTCGTTCCCAGGTGTGCCGGGAGTTCCAGCGGGGCAACTGCGCGCGTGGCGAGACGGACTGCCGCTTCGCTCACCCCAGCGACAGCCCTATGATTGACACTAGCGACAACACGGTGACCGTGTGCATGGACTACATCAAGTCACGCTGCTCCCGGGAGAAGTGCAAGTATTTCCACCCGCCGGCCCACCTGCAGGCCAAGATCAAGGCTGCGCAGCACCAGGCCAACCAGACGGCCGTGGCCGCGCAAGCTGCTGCCATGGTGAGACCCTCCGCCGCCCTCACAGCATGTAGAGTAGTGAGCACAGCACTAAAGTAGGTTTGCAAAAATCTGCTAACTTTTCCAAATTCCCTGGTTTTCCAGAAATCCTTGTTGAAATATTCCTGAAGTCAGGAGGGAATCCTTGAACTGTAATTTCTGGAAAACCTTGGACTTTTGGGAAAGTTACAAGACTTTTGTAGCCCCAGCAATGTCAGACAGCACACCTGACAAAGGGCCAGATCAAAAAATATCATTTCTAATGTTTATAATATGTAATCAACTATAGACGACTAGTTTGGTAGAGTACACACACTAGAATCTTCAAAAGTTCTACTTTACACATCTAGAAAAGAACACAAGTACATAAAATGTGGAGCACTGCTTTATTATTCCATAGAGTTTTTATACCACCTCCCTAGAATACTATTTTGGACGCTTCTATACAATTCACGGAAATGTGACCACTCAACCCACACTTGGGTCATTGTATAGGCTCTATAGTTATCAGGCTTTAGAGAAGGTAAAGCGAATGTATATCACGACCACAACAGTCTATGTCTGCATCCCAAATGGTACACTATTCCCTATATAGTGCACTACTTTTTTTTACCAGAGCCCTCTGTTCAAAAGTAGTGCACTATATAGGGAGTAGAGTACCATTTGGAACGTAGTCTATTATTAGCTTCAGGCTAGGAGCTCTTTTATTCACCCTTGATCATACATACAAAGACAATGCCCGTCCTCCTCTCAATGATAACTGTAGCTCTCTGCAGATCAGTACAAATTGAATCAAGAGAGATGGATGAATGCGAGGCCAAACTGACATTAGGGCTCTGGTTGGTCCACTCCCTCATTATTGGACCGTCCCCCTTCAGTAAGGCAGCGAGAGAGGCAGGCAGGCAGGCAGCGAGAGAGGCAGGCAAGGCCAGGGCGCGAGAGAGGCAGGCAGCCAGCAGCGAGGAACGAAAAGGCAGGCAGGCAGGCAGCGAGAGAGGCAGGCAGAAGGCAGCGAGAGAGGCAGGCAGGCAGGCAGCGAGAGAGGCAGGCAGGCAGGCAGCGAGAGAGGCAGCAGGCAGGCGCAGGCAGCAGGCAGGCAGGCAGGGGGCAGCGAGAGAGAGGCAGAGAGAGAGAGAGAGAGAGAGAGAGAGAGAGGCAGGCAGGCAGCGAGAGAGAGGCAGAGAGAGAGAGAGAGGCAGAGAGAGAGAGAGAGGCAGAGAGAGAGAGAGAGAGACTTTGGTAGTAGGACTTTCACTTGGCTGTGACCCTCCCTTCCCTCTCTCTATACTTCGTGTCCACATTGGTCCGAGTCAGTGGCTGTTGAATGGGCAAACTTGGCTCTGTCTTGCCCGCTGCCATCACTGCTCTCGCGCTGCTGTCTGATTCCATGGCATCGTCCAGCATGCTTTTCGTCTCATCAGCTTGCTCATCCATCGCTGCTTGCTCTCTAAAACCCCAACCTCACCTCCACTGATACTCGGTGAAAAGATGACTCGAGCACATTTAGGGTCTAAAAGAAAAAGGACATAAACAATAGGAAAACACACGTCATCCAGTGCTGAAGACATGATTATGAGTTAATGACAACTCGCGTTCTGTTTCCTTAAGCTGGTGTGACCTTAGATAAGATATTGGGGCGACGTGGCTTATGGTTTACCGGAGGACAGAGAGCTTTTTAGTCAGCTCTATGGGAGCATTTCCCCACTGCAATTCTCTCAATAAATGTATCATGAACTATAAAGCCATTGCAATGTATTGGCACAAGGTACAGTAAGTTAGATACTGTTTTAGTTTTTTATAAAGGAGAACTTATGTATATTTCTTATTTTTATGATAGGATAGGAGCAGGAGAAAGAAACGAGATCCCTCCCGAAGGGGGAAGCATATGGTTCCGGAAGCGAGAGGGTTAACCACTCGAACAGACTCTTGTCCTAAGTTAGATACGGTTACGGGCACTGAAAAGTTGTACCATAGTACAGTTTTTTTTTTGTGACAAACTATCAAAAGGAGACCGAGTGCCATGTTGCTCATGCATTGTGTCACTTTTTAGTGCCCGCAACTGTACCAACAATACATGTATCATGAGCTTACATTACCCAAAGATTTGTTCATCTGGAAATATACCCCAGACAGAAGTTTATAGTACATAAGATTATAAACAACAGGTGGAGGTGGTTAGATCCTGCTATGTGTTGAGTTTTAGGCTATACATTTACACTGAGGTGTCATTTGATTTAATTTAGCTCCATTTTGTCTTCCATAGCCTGTTGTGTCGCAAGTTGAATGCTGTCATCATTTGCTCCCCCCCACCCCCGATTAAAAAAAATAATATTTCTATCCCCTCCTCCGTTTGCTCCCATTAACATAACATTTCAGTCGAAATCTAACACTGAATCTGAGGTGTATTCATTTGGAATGATCGGTAACACTTTATAAAATATCTAATACCTTTATAAAAGGTACATTAATGTAAAGTGTGACCGAATAATCTTAGTATTATCCTACACATAAAGCAAAGGCTTGTGCATGGCCTAGTCATCATAAATGCCTTGGTTGTCCCATCGATGTTTCCTTTGTGCAATGTCATCGATTGGTTTCATTCAGAAGCCTTGCTAAAAAAACGTACGTTTTTTTATCTTCTTCAAATGTTATTGCATTGAGCAAATATATCTTTTTTTACTGTAGAATCCAAGAGGAATGTAGAATAAACAGAGCTCCACATTCTGTGATGACTTTCCTAATAAGGGCTAGAGCAAAGACTAGGGTTTTTGGGTGAGAAATGTATGTTGCACTCACATCATCTTCTGTCAAGGTGGCCAGTCACACCAAAGCACCAAAAACAGAGCCAACAATATTCCATACAGCAGATAGTGTACAAGTGTTTTTTTATTTATTTAACCAGGTAGGCTAGTTGAGAACAAGTTCTCATTTACAACTGCGACCTGGCCAAGATAAAGCAAAGCAGTGCGACACAAACAACAACACAGAGTTACACATGGAATGAACAAGCGTTTACAGTGTGTTTACAGAAGAGGCCGAATCCTACCTTTTTTTAGATCTGTGAACATAACTCAAACTTTCACGTGAATCACGATGTCAACTGGAGATTTATGAAAAATGTTGACTTATGCGCACAGATCTCAAGTTAGGATTTGGCCCAACTGAATGTCAATTGTTTATATTAATAATACCCCAAGATATTTTGATACATAGATTGATTAGATAACTGATTTACTTGTAAAGACGTAACTAGCTTTACAGAACTAATAACTGCAATCCAAATAGTTTGTTTACTTCATAAGTGCATTTGAAAATCTTTGTATTTCTTAAACTTTATAACCAAAGGTATAGTAGATGCTTTTTTTGTACAAATTCAGAACTTTAGCGATATGTTTCTTTAAACAAACAACAAACTATTTTTTGTTTATGTGCATGCCTATTGTTTTGTACGTGGTATACTGCATTCAGATTATTTTGTTTTTGTTTTTCCTTCTCACCTATCCACAATGCAATGCTGTCCCCCATGACGCACCTCTGCTTGCTGTTACCTGTATGTTAATACGCTTGACTCCCATTGGCCCACTGCCATCATGTGCTCGCTGCCTGCTATTTAAAGACTCAGTCGACTGCCAAAGCAATGAAGCGACCCCTCGAGGCAACTGTAGAACTGGTACTTTGACCTTTCACCTTTTGCTTTGCATGTAGCTTCTTTAATGTACTGTAGCAACTCACAATAATTTTAATTTGGCTTTTTGCTGTTTTAAATGCCCAAGTATTTGTATTATGCAATTAATATCCACCAATATGATTATTGTAGTTATTCTTTTAGTATGCTTTACATTGATTGATCGTATAACAACAATGAGAATGTTAAATCCCAAGTATCAATTTGTTTGTTACTGTAAATCATTGTTTTATAATTGCCTTGCTAGATATCGTGTGTAGTTCCTTCATTGTCCCCATGTGGTTATTTAAACCTAAGTTGCCATTGTGACTTCTGTTGTAACTTTGTGCTGTTTTGTAGCTAGTAGCCACAAAAGACCCAGAGAAGCAGTGTGATTTCTCGTGTTATAGTATAGAGAATAGTCATGTGAATGTAGTCATTTTTGAGGCCTCCGCCTCGTTGTATCTAACGTCTCCTCGTCCCTCCCGTACAGGCTTTCCCCCACGGCTGCCTGCAGCCCCTACCAAAGAGACCAGCACTTGAGAAGAGCAACGGGGCCAGCTCACTTTTTCACCCCAGTATGTTGCACTACCAGCAGGCCTTGGCCAACGCACAGCTGCAGCAGCAGACGGCTTTCTGTGGCTTTCCCACAGGTAGGGAGTACACCTGCCCACAACACATGCACATGTACCTGCACACAGACACGCATGTAGGCACACACACACCTATACACATTTATGTACACAGATACACACCCATGTAGCATGTAGAACACAAGCTGGATAGAGCTTCCCTAACTTTCCGTTTCCCCATAAAAGCATCAAAGGGCAAAGTTCAAGTATATAACCCTTAAAAGGTTTCACCAGGTGAGCTTGTGAGGAAATGGGATATTCCCCATATTTTCTCAAAGTTTGAGGCCAGTCTCTCTTTAAACCAACAGTGTGATCAACCGCTTTTCCTCAAGTTGAAATCAAGTTGTTATGGGCCCTGTTCAAAGATTGCAATTGGAATTGGCTCGCAAAACTACCTCTAACTTCCTTCATACTGGACGCAGAGACATACAAATGGTATCCATGAGTTCATCTCACTCTGGAGAAGTAAATAAAGGTATTCATTGCCAAAATCCCGAACTATCCCTTTAAGCCTCTTGTGGTTGAGACTACCTTCCCATATCCCTCCCTTCCTACTCTTTTCTTTAGTGTTATCATCCTCCATGGCCTTTACACCCTTCCTCTCCTTTCCCAGTGTAGGAAGCATGTTCAGAATGCTGTGTACACACCACACATGGGTTCAATTGATATCGGTTTCTCTTGGAATACTCTAGCTGTGCTTAATTGAACCAAAAGTGCAAACGCTGCACATCTGGCACTCCAGATCCAACTCATAAAGTAATTTGAAAGAAGACATACTATTTGAACCCAGGTCTGATTCGTTCTCACTGCATGGTCCAAGCATCCAGCCCTTAACCTTCTCTAGCCTGATCCCAGAAATGTGTGTGCTGTCTTGCCAGCTCCTACTGCTGTGACAGAGACCATAGGAGTTGGCAAGATGGCACACACATATCTGAGGCTAATAAACCTCTGACACTTAAAAAGTTTCATTTGTAGTATGTGTGATCTTACCTTCCCACCCCCAGAACATATTTTTTTTCATGATTTATTTACAGACCAGACTTTTTTTCCTCTTTTTTTCAAAATGTAACCTTTATTTAACTAGGCAAGTTAGTTAGGAACACATTCTTATTTGCAATGATGGCCTACCCCGGCCAAACAAGGACGACGCTGGGCCAATTGTGCGCTGCCCTATGGGACTCCCAATCACGGCCAGATGTGTGGCATAATGTATGGCATAAGACTACAAATGGAGTCAAACCGCACAGTGCATTCATACCAATTGCAGGCTTGTGAAATTTGTTTAAAGGCATGTTGTTTATATAGCTAGCTACCAAAATCTCTAGCCTGGTCCCAGATCTCTTTGTGCTCGCTTGCCGACTCCTATGGTCAATGGCATGCCATACAGTACAAACCGATTTTGGACCAGGCTACAACCAAACTCTGTCTCCTCTTTAACATGTTTTTCTCCTCCCCTTATTAACCCTCTGTTCACTCTCTTCCACTGCATGATCACACAGGGTCAGTCTTGTGCATGACTCCTGCTAGCAGCCTTGGTAGGTTCCTTCCTTTCCCTTTTTCATTCTCACTATGCTTTTAAAGGAATAGGGTGAAGTTGCCCCTAGACTCTGATCTTGGGTCCCCACTAATGTTTAAGGTTAGGATTGGGGGAGGAGAAGCTGATCCTAGATCTGTACCTAGGGGAAACTTCACCATGGAGCCTCTTTAAATTGGGGGGAGAGCGGGAACAGGCCGGGAGATGTAAGCGATTACAGGTGACACAAGGTTCATGGATGTTGTGACACAGTGAGAGGCACAGTTGTAGAACATTGGGCTAGAGTGCATGATTGTTTTTACTGAAAAGCGCCACAAAGTAATGCAAAGTGCTGCGAAGTCCTACATGTCAATTTGAACTCACCTGTGAGAGATGATTCTCAATTAGGATGTAATATATTTTGTTATGAAATGTGAAGTGTTATTCTTAACATTATCAATATTACTAGTATAAAAAAAATGGCATTCCAAATGAATTGTTTGTTGAAAAGTAGATWTTGTGTTTTTTACTGTGCTGTGTTGATCCCAGAGAAAAATAGAAAGAGTGTGAATACAATTGGTAGAAAAGCTCTCGATCTTGATGGGGCTCTAATTGATTTCTAGTTAATCTCAATCTTATAATACCACTCATCATATCTCACTCAGTCCTCTGGGAACAACTGATTGTGGGTCCACATTTCCTTACTTGTGATTGTAATTCAGCTTTTTCTCCTCTTTTTTTTTTTCTCCCATGCTTTCTCTCGCTTTTGCATTGTGATGCGCACACCTTCTGCTGGGCTAACCTAACGATGGCTCGCCCCTCTGTAATATGCATCATGCCCAAAAACAACAACAACCAAACAATCAACAACACCCGTTGCCATGGTTACCACACTGGCTCCACTGCCTACCTGTTCATTGCTTCCATGGCGCCCCCCCCTTCCCGAAAAAGTACCCATGATGTACAGTGCTACGCCTGCTACTATCTCTGCAACAACAACTCCTGTCACAAGTGTCCCCTACGCAGCAGCAGCGCCAGCCAATCAGGTTTGCTCATTTTAAAGCTTTTTCATCCAGTCCCAGAGCTCTAAATAAGTGCTTGATGACCATAGTCCATAGAGCTCATCTTCTATAATTTAAATTGAACTAGTCAATTTCTTTGTGTGTCCTCTATCCAACTCTATGGCTGAGCCCAACCTCCACATCCTTCAATTAAATTCACATTTTATTGTCCCAACAGGGAAACTCATTCATACTCTAAGTCTGCTACTGTGGTATTTCAATGTCTGCCACAGGTGTCAGAATGTGTTGACTATTATTTCAGAGGACTACTGTACAAGTATATGTTTAGTAATTTATTGGGCATGTTTCACAATGACCCAGTGAAGCACTTATTCAGAGCTCTCACATTTGCAAATAATAGTTGTTGTCTTGTGTTTCATTAGATCCTAGGTTTTGTTTTGCATGTATGTTGTTTTTCATCCACTTTACGTTGTCAAGTTTTCCTCGTCAAGTTTTCCTCTTCACTTGTGTTAGAAACATCACCTGTGTGTTTCGTGACACGCACGCACATACACTTTTTTTCCATCTAAAAAAACCTAGCCACTCCGTCTCCATCCACCATGTTGGCTCCTGTCAGCAAACACAGCTTCACTCTCTGACTTCCTGTTCTGCTTGGCGGTGATGGGTGAGGACGAAAGCCTTGAGGAAACTGTCGATCCAGGGTGGCCATGTCTGCTATATTAGTGTTACAAGAGACAGGAAGGACGTCTCCGGAAAGGCCTAAAATGGCTCCAGATAAGCACAGTTACTAGTTAGACTCATGGCTCTGTGTCAGCAGGGGCCGGGAAGGTGCAGTTGGGTGCGGAAGTCAGGTGACGCGCTTGCACACACACACACAACTCCTTTTAAACCTGACAATTACAGCGCACTGCCAGGTGGAGCGCCCGCAGCAAACAAAGCAGTCCTCCCATTAACCCCACTTAGAAAGGCCTTGAGCGGTGGCCACGTTACAGGCTTGATGAGATTTGATTTACATCTCAGTGGTCAGTGAGCTTTCCCGTAAATGTATTGGACTGATGACGTCGATCCATGATCATCAAGATTTCTGGTTGTGGTGAATCATCATTATTTCACACTGTTCCCTCAAATTGGTTTATATTGAGAGATTCTCAGTGTAGAAAGTGGTTGGTTTTCTGTTGGTTTTCACATCATTACACATTCAATCCCAGGCTTTATTTGGTCAAAGAATAGACCGGAAAATGCACTCTTACACATCATACAGTGCGTTCAGAAAGTATTTATACTCCTTGACTTATTCCACATTTTGTTGTTACAGCCTGAATTCAAAATGGATGACCAACCACACTAGTATTATTACTAGCACATTACCTATTATTGCTGCCTGTAATGTTTTATTATTGTACAGTCGTGGCCAAAAGTTTTGAGMATGACACAATATTAATTTTCACAAAGTGTGCTGCTTCAGTGTCTAGATATTTTTGTCAGATGTTACTATGGAATACTGAAGTATAATTACAAGCATTTCATAAGTGTCAAAGGATTTTATTGACAATTACATGAAGTTGATGCAAAGGGTTAATATTTGCAGTGTTGACCCTTCTTTTTCAAGACCTCTGCAATCTGCCCTGGCACGCTGTCAATTAACTTCTGGGCCACATCCTGACTTGATGGCAGCCCATTCTTGCATAATCAATGCTTGGAGTTTGTCAGAATTTGTGGGGTTTTGTTTGTCCACCGCCTCTTGAGGATTGACCACAAGTTCTCAATAGGTTTAAGGTCTGGGGAGTTTCCTGGCCATGGACCCAAAATATTCATGTTTTGTTCCCCGAGCAACTTACTTATCACTTTTGCCTTATGGCAAGGTGCTCCATCATGCTGGAAAAAGCATTGTTCGTCACCAAACTGTTCCTGGATGGTTGGGAGGTTGCTCTCGGAGGATGTGTTGGTACCATTCTTTATTCATGGCTATGTTCTTAAGTTCTTAAGCAAAATTGTGAGTGAGCCCACTCCCTTGGCTGAGAAGCAACCCCACACATGAATGGTCTCAGGATGCTTTACTGCTGGCATGACACAGGACTGATGGTAGCGCTCACCTTGTCTTTTCCAGACAAGCGTTTTTCCGGATGCCCCAAACAATCGGAAAGGGGATTCATCAGAGAAAATGACTTTACCCCAGTCCTCAGCAGTCCAATCCCTGTACCTTTTGCAGAATATCAGTCTGTCCCTGATGTTTTTCCTGGAGAGAAGTGGCTTCTTTGCTGCTCTTCTTGACACCAGGCCATCCTCCAAAAGTCTTCGCCTCACTGTGCGTGCAGATGCACTCACACCTGCCTGCTGCCATTCCTGAGCAAGCTCTGTACTGGTGGTGCCCCAATCCCACAGCTGAATCAACTTTAGGAGACGGTCCTGGCGCTTGCTGGACTTTCTTGGGCGCCCTGAAGCCTCCTTCACAACAATTGAACCGCTCTCCTTGAAGTTCTTGATGATCCGATAAATGGGTGATTTAGGTGCAATCTTACTGGTAGCAATATCCTTGCCTGTGAAGCCCTTTTTGTGCAAAGCAATGATGACGGCACGTGTTTCCTTGCAGGTAAGCATAGTTGACAGAGGAAGAACAATGATTCCACCCTCCTTTTGAAGCTTCCAGTCTGTTATTCGAACTCAATCATCATGACAGAGTGATCTCCAGCCTTGTCCTCGTCAACACTCACACCTGTGTTAACGAGAGAATCACTGACATGTCAGCTGGTCATTTTGTAGCAGGGCTGAAATGCAGTGGAAATGTTTTTGGGGGATTCAGTTCATTTGCATGGCAAAGAGAGACTTTGCAATTAATCGCAATTCATCTGATCACTCTTCATAACATTCTGGAGTATATACAAATAGCCATCATACAAACTGAGGCAGTAGACTTTGAAAATTAATATTTGTGTCATTCTCAAAACTTTTGGCCACGACTGTAGGCCTACTATTACGCATATGTCTCTCCACCCTTTTCCTCAAAACTCAATAAGCAGTCCCACTTGCTATTTATCATTCGTGACTAGCAATTTCCTACATATTGTTCTATTTTTGGACCATGACCAGGGAGAAAAATGACTTTCCCCTTTAAAGCTTTTAATGATTACCTTAGAAACACACACCCATCGCCATTTTGTAGCCTCTCCCTATCGCACGTCTCAAATGGCACTCTATTCCCTACAGTGCACATAAAGCCGTATGAGTCCTGATCAGTGATGTAGTGCGCTATATAGGGAATAGGGTGCAGTTTCGGACGCATCCCTAACATCACACCACCCTCAGAGTAGCACATCTGTAAGGTTTGTTGTTCTGTAAGGTATTCTGGTGAGGCAGCTGATGATGAGATTGCGAGGTGCGTGTCGGGGAGGACACATGGCACACACAAACACACGCAGCCTCCCAGTCTCAGATGGCGATGGTGTTGCTTTGTCCAGTGTGTCTGAGTAGAAGAGAGAGGGGCAGGGAGAAACTGAGGGAGGGACCACTTTTAATGTTCCAATGTGGATCTCGTCATCATCACTGACTCATCATCGCAGTGAGCTAGTGAAACACATGGCTCTAATCATAATGCATGGACACTAGCTAACAGCTGCGGGCTGTGACTGTGTATATGTCTTACAGGAGCTGTAGAGACAGCCATAGCCTTCCCCTCACACACCCTCCCTGTCTGCATCCTGCGTMCGTCCCTCAGGCTTTGATCAAAAGTATTGCATTATACAGGGAAAAGGGTTCCATATGGGGGACAAACCTGAATCCCATATCAACCCCTAACCCCTATGYACTTGTGTAGATCTAAGCGGAGTGGATAAGTGTAAGCAATGGATAGGGATTCAGGGTATATGCCTTCAGTCCAGACACAACCCAGCTACAGTATTACATGAGTTGTCTATCTATAATATATCATATACATTGTGWTTTCACAGTAAGATTTGTAATAGTTTTGTTTGGAGTAGCGTGTTTGACATAGGTGAAGTGCACTTTAAAATAACTCTTTAAAAGAACTGTTTTAAAGGCCCAGTGCAGTCAAAMATTTGATTTTATAGTGTTTTATATACAAAAATAAAGGGATAGAGCTTCCTGGCTGATGTTTTGGTCACTTTTGAATGCTGGCGGTGCTTTCACTCTAGTGGTAGCATGAGACGGAGTCTACAACCCACACAAGTGGCTCAGGTAGTGCAGCTCATCCAGGATGGCACATCAATGCTAGCTGTGGCAAGAAGGTTTGCTGTGTCTGTCAGCGTAGTGTCCAGAGCATGGAGGCGCTACCAGGAGACAGGCCAGTTACATCAGGAGACGTGGAGGAGGCCGTAGGAGGGCAACAACCCAGCAGCAGGACCGCTACCTCCGCCTTTGTGCAAGGAGGAGCAGGAGGAGCACTGCCAGAGCCCTGCAAAATGACCTACAGCAGGCCACAAATGTGCATGTGTCTGCTCAAACGGTCAGAAACAGACTCCATGAGGGTGGTATGAGGGCCCGACGTCCACAGGTGGGGGTTGTGCTTACAGCCCAACACCGTGCAGGACGTTTGGCATTTGCAGAGAACACCAAGATTGGCAAATTCGCCACTGGCGCCCTGTGCTCTTCACAGATGAAAGCAGGTTCACACTGAGCACGTGACAGACGTGACAGAGTCTGGAGACGCGGTGGAGAAGTTCTGCTGCCTGCAACATCTCCAGCATGAACGGTTTGGCGTGAGTCAGTCATGGTGTGGGTGGCATTTCTTTGGGGGCCGCAGCCCTCCATGTGCTCGCCAGAGGTAGCCTGACTTCCATTAGGTACCGAGATGAGATCCTCAGACCCCTTGTGAGACCATATGCTGGTGCGGTTGGCCCTGGGTTCCTCCTAATGCAAGACAATGCTAGACCTCATGTGGCTGGAGTGTGTCAGCAGTTCCTGCTAGAGGAAGGCATTGATGCTATGGACTGGCCCGCCCGTTCCCCAGACCTGAATCCAATTGAGCACATCTGGGACATCATGTCTCGCTCCATCCACCAACGCCACGTTGCACCACAGACTGTCCAGGAGTTGGCAGATGCTTTAGTCCAGGTCTGGGAGGAGATGCTTCAGGGGACCATCCGCCACCTCATCAGGAGCATGCCCAGGCGTTGTAGGGAGGTCATACAGGCACGTGGAGGCCACACACACTACTGAGCCTCATTTTGACTTGTTTAAGGACATTACATCAAAGTTGGATCAGCCTGTAGTGTGGTTTTCCACTTCAATTTTGAGTGTGACTCCAAATCCAGACCTCCATGGGTTGATAAATTTGATTTCCATTAATAATTTTTGTGTGATTTTGTTGTCAGCACATTCAACTATGTAAAGAAAAAAGTATTTAATAAGAATATTTCATTCATTCAGATCTAGGATGTGTTATTTTAGTGTTCCCTTTATTTTTTTGAGCAGTGTATATTTCCGYACTATGAGTTTGGAATAATTCTGTGAAATTGCRAAGATGATGATCATGCTCTTTTAGCTGAAACCAGTGAGCTTGGGACAGACACAGCTGTAGGCTATTTGCGCAAGGGATAAGAAGCAGTGCTTGACTTGGGCATGAGCTCACCGGAGCTGAGTACCAACACCTCAAATGTTCTACTGCTTGAGCTCCTGTTCCTCTTATAGAGTATTAGCTAAAAGGTATTGTGAAGCTCCTAAATATAAACAGTACCAGCACACAAAATGGGTACCGGAACTTATTTCAGTCGAACTCCAGTACTGATAAGAAGTAATCGGGTAGGCCTATTTTGACKTTTCCACTGCATTTTTTCCCCTTTCATGCGGAGTGATTATCGAAAAGGGAGAGAGCTGGAAAGACTTTTTCAAAAACATTGAGGAACAATTGTAATTCTCAATGGATGTAAAAACAGACTTTGTTTGCTTGCTGTTTGAGCTCAAGAACACATTACTTTGAGAAGTTCCACAGGTCATTAGTGGTGGTGCGTTAAGCCAATCAGAAATACTATCAGATCCCCAAATGGGCAGATGTATATGACTACATTTGCGTGCAGGCCAGGTATCCTATAGGCCAACTTCTATGTGTGCGCGTCCTTACTCAACATTGACAGGAGCGGTCCAAACAAAAGACACTAACTCAATTGGGAAAAAACRGGTAAATGGAATGAAATTAACCAGAACTTGTTTCTTACAAGTGTATGTTGGAAAAGCTGTGCACTCTTGTGCACTCTGCAAACAATGTGTCCACTCCGACAATGATAACGGGAAGACTGGAATAATGATATTGAATGCATTAACAAAAATTACCATAACAAAGTAACATACATTGTAGATTAGAAATTATAGGAATTAATGATAAATGTACTACTGGTGATATACAGTACCAGTCAAAAGTTTGGACACACCTACTCATTCAAGGGTTTTTCTTTATTTTGACTATTTTCCACATTGTAGAATAATAGTGAAGACATCAAAACTGTATATAAATAACACATATGGAATCCGGTAGTAACCAAACCAAAAAATGTGTTAAACAAATCAAACCTTTGCACACTCTTGGCATTCTCTCAACCAGCTACCTGTAAAGCTTTTCCAACAGTCTTGAAGGAGTTCCCGCAAATGCTGAGCACTTGTTGGCTGCTTTTCCTTCACACTGCGGGCCAACTCATCCCAAACAATCTCAATTGGGTTGAGGTTGGGTGATTGTGGAGGCCAGGTCATCTGATGCAGCAGTCCATCACTCTCCTTCTTGGTCAAATAGCCCTTACACAGCCTGGAGGTGTGTTGGGTCATTGTCCTGTTGAAAAACAAATGACCGGAAATGGCGTTTTGCTGCAGAATGCTGTGGTAGCCATGCTTGTTAACTGTGCCTTGAAATCTGAGTAAATCACTGACAGTGTCACCAGCAAAGCACCCACATACCATCACACCTCCTCCATGCTTCACGGTGGGAACCACACATGAAAAAATCATCCATTCACCTACTCTGCGTTTCACAAAGGCACGGCGGTTGGAACCAAAATTCTCAAATTTGGACTCATCAGATCAAAGGACAGATTTCCACCGGTCTAATGTCCATTCCTTGAGTTTCTTGGCCCAAGCAAGTCATTTCTTCTTATTGCTGTCCTTTAGTAGTGGTTTCTTTGCAGCAATTCGACTATGAAGGCCTGATTCATGCAGTCTCCTCTGAACAGTTGAGATTAGTGATGCACCAATATGACATTTTTGGCCGATACCGATATCCGTTATTTTCCTTGCCAAAAAAAAAACGATACCGATAAGCGATATAAAAAAAAATTGCGGCCATTTTAGCATTCTAGTACAGTTCAATAGTTAACACACACCCACATGAACACAGCGGTCTAAGGCACTGTATCTCAATGCAAGAGGCGTCACTACAGTCCCTGGTTCAAATCCAGGCTGTATCACATCCAGCCGTGATTGGGAGTCCCATACCAGCGTCGTCCGGGCCATCATTGTAAATAAGAATTTGTTCTTAACTGACTTGTCTAGTTAAATAAAGGTTACACACACACACACACACCACACTGATCAACAAGTTATTTTGTTGGCATTTACGTATGACCCATTACCAGTAAAACATAATCAAAACCTATTTCTTTCACTTACTTGCTGTGCTGTGTCGTTCATTTGTTTAGTCATTTCATTCTCTACCACGATTTCTATGGAACGCCGTTTGGGTTTTTGCGTGTCAAAAAAGATACATGTCAAATAACACTATTTGACGTGTCAAATAACACGACATAATATGTTTCAGTAGCTATAGTTAGCTAGCTAACTATATAGCTAGGTGTCATCTAAAATAACTCTAATTTATAAGACAGTTCTTATTTGATTGATGGTTGTCGGACCCATCTATGTGAAGCTAGCCACAATAAGGATTAGCCACAATAGTGGACTTTGCGTTTAGCCTTCAAAATAAAAGAATGGCATAATTCTACTATTTGTATTCATTTGCATCACTGTCAATGACATACTTTTATTAAGGCAAACTGCAAATTCCACTATTGTGCCTAATCCTTATTGTGGCTAGCTTCACAACCCGGTCCGGTCGAGACTCACTAGCCAGATGAAGCTAGCTGGCTGCTTATAACGTTAGCTTTGGGCATCAGGATTAAGTAGCTGGCTAGCTATTTATTTTATCAACTGAAGTTCAATTTCAATAGGTGAAAAACAAGTGGCAACCTAGCTAATACTCACAAGGATTCCTAAATYATTGCTAAGAATAATGAAAATGACTGCAGTTTCTACTGGTCATTGTTTTCAGGCTGGTTGTATTGGTTCTAGMTAGTTATCAACCTAAAGGTAGCTACCCCAGAAGTTGCGGTGGAACAAATTATGCTTTATTATCAACCCGGTATTGTAAACACATCGTTCGTGGCTGGTGTTTGCTGACTTTTTTGTACAGCTTTGACAGTGCTACTGTATCTTTTTTGATACGCAAAGACCCAAACGGCATTCCATAGTATGTATATCGTGAAGCCGTGTAACAGCGTCACTGCTATAGCGCACTTGGTAGTGTGTACCGGTGCTCGACCAGTCGTCGAAAGCCAACATCACCCACGACAGAGAACGGTTAATTGTCAAGGGCAATGAATTCCRTTATCTTGGCTTTAATGGATTTCGCCTTTTTGAGTTGTCTCGCTGAAATGTTCTTACTCTTTCAAATGACTGCTCGACTTGTTGGTTGCTCGATCCACACAGCAGACATTGTGTGGGCTAGGTTAGGAATGCTATGTTGCACGTGTAGAGCAAATTTTGACCTGGCGTTATTACATCATGTAAATACGTTATAGAGGTATGCACGATAGCTTTGACATCGGGCCGATACCGATGTTGCCATTTTTTAGCTAGTATCGGCCGATTCCGATATGTTCACCGATATATCGTGCATCCCTAGTTGAGATATGTCTGTTACTTGAACTCTGTGAAGCATTTATTTTGGCTTTGTTGGCATTTACGTATGACCCATAGCGCTTGAAGGTTTTTGGAACTGCACTTTCAAAGTTCTTGAAATGCTCTGCGTTGACTGACCTTCATGTCTTAAAGTATTGATGGACTGTCATTTTTCTTTGCTTATTTGAGTTGTTTTTGCCATAAAMTGGACTTGGCACKGATGCAAACCAGTCACCTTTCGGCAAAATTCGCCGTTTTGAATCCAAAATAGGTGACCTATGTGATTCGTATGCAAACTGCTTGCTTTCACATAACCACTTATTTTACACAGTGACTGATCATGTAGATTAAATTCTTTGTTGTTTAATTAGTTAAAACCTGGGGGAAGAGAGAGAGAATATTAAGACATGATATTCCAGATATAACAGACTGTCCCTAGCCCCCTGACACAAACTATTGCAGCATAAATACTGGTGGCTGAGACAGGAGGGGTCGGGAGACACTGTGGCCCTGTCCGACGATGCCCCTGGACAGGGCCAAACAGGCAGGATATAACCCCACCCACTTTGCTAAGGCACAGCCCCCACACCACTAGAGAGATATCTTCAACCACTAACCTACTACCCTGAGACAAGGCCGAGTATAGCCCACGGCACTAACCCGAGGGGGGCGCCAACCCGGACAGGAAGATCACGTCAGTGACTCAACCCACTCAAGTGACGCACCCCTCCTAGGGACGACATGGAATAGCACCAGTAAGCCAGTTACTCAGCCCCCGTAATAGGGTTAGAGGCAGAGAATCCCAGTGGAGAGAGGGGAACCGGCCAGGCAGAGACAGCAAGGGCAGTTCGTTGCTCCAGTGCCTTTCCGTTCACCTTCACACTCCTGGGCCAGACTACACTCAATCATAGGACCTACTGAAGAGATGAGTCTTCAATAAAGACTTAAAGGTCGAGACCGAGTCTGCGTCTCTCACATAGATATGCAGACCATTCCATAAAAATTGAGCTCTATAGGAGAAAGCGCTGCCTCCAGCTGTTTGCTTAGAAATTCTAGGGACAGTAAGGAGGCTTGCGTCTTGTGACCGGAGCGTACGTGTAGGTATGTACGGCAGGATCAAATTGGAAAGATAGGTAGGAGCAAGCCTGTGTAATGCTTTGTAGGTTAGCAGTAAAACCTTGAAATCAGCCCTAGCCTTGACAAGAAGCCAGTGTAGAGAGGCTAGCACTGGAGTAATATGATCACATTTTTTGGTTCTAGTCAAGATTCCAGCAGCTGTGTTTAGCACTAACTGAAGTTTATTTAGTGCTTTATCCGGGTAGCCGGAAAGTAGAGCATTGCAGTAGTCTAATCTAGAAGTGACAAAAGCATGGATACATTTTTCTGCATCATTTTTGTCCAGAAAGTTTCTGACTTGGTCTTTTACCAAATATACCACCCCTACCTTGTCACAACACAACTGATTGGCTCAAACGCATTAAGAAGGAAAGAAATTCCACAAATGAACTTTTAACAATGCACACCTGTTTATTGAAATGCATTTCAGGTGACTACCTCGTGAAGCTGGTTGAGAGAATGCCAAGAGTGTGCAAAGGGTGGCTATTTGAAGAATCTCAAATATATTTTGATTTTGTTTAACACTTTTTTTTGGTTATTGTACAATGTAGAGAATAGTAAAAATAAAGAAAAACCCTTGAATGAGTAGGTGTTTTAAATCTTTTGACCGGTAGTGTATATTTGTTACTGCTCGACTAAAACAATCTCGGTCAACCAACAGCCTAACTACCAAACCATTGACATGTCGACTAATTGGCGTCAGCCCCACAGACAATAGTCTTGATCATAAGTACCTGCAGGTTAACCCTCTCACTGCCCTGACACGGATGTGGGGGCGCCCTCTTCTGGCTGAATTGGGAAATACACCAAGATACACTWGTTGTGGTTTTGTAACATTGGTTAGAAAAAGTAATTAGAGTAAACATTGGTTCACATATTTGTAGGATGATTGTACAATGTCCCCTTTGGAGCTGCTGTCTGCAGTAAGGATTTCTGTAAAGTTCCATCATAAGCACGAAAAAACAAACAGTGCAATCAGTGTCACACACATTTTATTCCAACAACATCTGATGTTTGCTTTTATTTTATGGTGGGTCTGGCATCCACCCCTGACCTGTCATTTCCTTTTTTCTGTCCATCATGGCCCATTCACTCACTCCATATTACTGATTTATCTGATTTGCTGTTGTTACTGCTGTTCTCATCGGTGATGTCTGTGTACTCCATTTCCAAGCATGCATGCATCTCCATCCTTGAACACTTGTTATGATAATTTTACACGCGTTCATTACACATGTTCAGTGTGCATGTACAGGTGATTAGAACACTTGTTATGGTCATTTAGGCAGTTTGCCATTTAACTGTGCCAGTGTGGGAAGTGACCTTTTGCCTTTGCTAACATTGGCCTGTAACGCATGGAAATAAAATGCCTAAAAGGGGAAAAATCATTATATTTCAATGCTGTAGCTGGTACAACACATCATGGTGGTCCTCTATGCATCAGCCAGCTCATCTACTGTATCTGTCTGCTTTCTGAGGCCTTTCACTGCCATAAGCCAATAATATGCTTTCTGTGGCCCTGTCCAAAAACGACCCCTAGACCCTACCACCTAAACAGTTGAGCTATTTTGTATATTTGAAAGAATTGGATAGGTGTTGCTCGACCTTTTCCTCTTATATTACTTACACCCATCTAGTATTCTTGGATCTACGCAAGTGCCTAGGGGGGGTGGAGGCAAGGGGTTTGGAGAGGGCCTCTGTCTGGGTAACCCGCGGTAAGCAACTAGGAGCCAACGGGACATTACACACCATCAATATAACATTCAGCTTTTTTTTTTTTTAGTTTCAAATTTCTGCTCTGTTAGTTGC
The DNA here is from genome assembly GCF_002910315.2 of Salvelinus sp. IW2-2015. Taxonomy (NCBI): domain Eukaryota; kingdom Metazoa; phylum Chordata; class Actinopteri; order Salmoniformes; family Salmonidae; genus Salvelinus; species Salvelinus sp. IW2-2015. The sequence continues at coordinate 29,354,116 of NC_036867.1, read as the reverse complement.
ACTTCAACTGGAAGTGCTGTTATTGTGAAGTGGAACGTCTTGGAGCCACAACGGCTCAGCCGTGAGGTGGTAGGCTACACAAGCTCACAGAACGGCACTGCCGAATGCTGAAGCGTGTAGCTTGTAAAAATCGTCTCTCCTCGGTTGCAACCATCACTACTGAGTTCCAAACTGCCTCTGGAAGCAATGTCAGCACAAGAACTGTTCGTCTGGAGCTTCATGAAATGGGTTTCCATGGCCGAGCAGCCGCACTCAAGCCTAAGATCACCATGCACAATGCCAAGTGTCAGTTGGAGTGGTGTAAAGCTCGCCGCCATTGGACTAATCTGGTTTTAATTATCCTAGTAAAATGCTACCTGCCGAATGCATAGTGCCAACTGTAAAGTTTGGTGGAGGAGGAATAATGGTCTGGGGCAGTTTTTCATGGTTCGGGCTTGGCCCCTTCGTTCCAGTGAAGGGAGATCTTAACGCTACAACACAATGACATTCTAGACGATTCTGTGCTTCCAACTTTGTGGCGACAGTTTGGGGAAGGCCCTTTCCTGTTTCAGCATGACAATGCCCCCGTGCACGAAGCGAGGTCCATACAGAAATGGTTTGTCGAGATCGGTGTGACCTCAACCCCATCGAACACCTTTGGGATGTTAAAGGTGTTCGATGGAACGCCGACTGTAAGCCAGGCCTAATCGTCCAACATCCGTGCCCGACCTCACTAATGCTCTTGTGGCTGAATGCTGCGGGGCCTTGCTTCCAATGTTCCAACATCTATTGGAAAGCCTTCCCAGAAGAGTGGGGGCTGTTGTAGCAGCAATTGGGGGGACCAACTCCATATTAATGCCCATGATTTTGGAATGAGATGTTCGACTAGCAGGTGTCCACTTACTTTGTCATGTAGTGTATGTTAGGGATTGGCTTTTTAGCCACCCTATGAAGACAATATGTCTCTTGCTCAATCTTTCCTGGATTCCTTGCATCCTCTCTACTCGCATTGGAGAAGKTCAGAGGAAACTTGGTTCTTCTCCTCCAATACGGTTGAGAAGAAGGCAAGGGGATCAGATGTGAGGAATCACGGAAAGATGAAATGAGATGGAGCCAATCATTTGAAAAGGTTTAGGCAATGAACTAATGTTTTTGTTCTCCATTTTTCTTCCTCTCCCACAGATCATCCTGAAGTAACTGTCAGGATGGAAATGGAGTGTCAAGAAGCTGCACTACAAAGCCCAAAACAGCCCTTCTTCTGTACATACTACCTTCCCCTTCCACTACAACAACCTGCATGCTAAGAGTGTAATACTACCAATTAACCATAAGACTTGAGTGCTGGTGTAAGATGATACACACAACAAAAATATGTATATGTATTGCTAGGAAACTATTGCCATGAAAATTATGACAAAAAAGAATATGTACTGAACTACATACACTTAGTGGAGATATGGCGATGAGTTCATTTTAACGATTGTTTTCTCTGTTAAAGTAATATGGGTCCTTTTTTATATTTTGTTTTCAAAAAGGAACCTCGGTCTGCACAAATGTTCACCCTTTGAAAACACCTTATTTGCACTATAAGAGAACTAGTGCTTATTGTCAAAAGTGCTTAATTGTTTTAAACAGGAGAGTCACAGAGAAGCCCCTGGTTGCAACTGGCGCTCCAGACCAAGCTAGAAGGGATTGTTTTACTTTTTGTTTGTTTTAATTATTTTAAAAAGACAAATGTTAGGGAAGACGACATGTTTACTCAATGACTGTCCTCTTAACGATGGTTTGAATGCGCTCCCCCACCCCATCACCACCACCCCTTTAAAACGGTGTGGTATGCGCTCCATATGAACCATTTGCCAACATTTAATCTCTGGAAAACCAACGGCTTGCCAAACGAAAGTCATCGCGACAGACTAATGGACAGAAGCGATCGGAGTCGATCTRCAAGGAAACAGACGTGGAACAGCTTCGTGGCCAAAACGTGCAGTCGGGCCTCGTTTTTGTGCACTTCTGGGGGGAAAAGAACCTAGAATTTCGATTTATTTTCCTTTGTTAAATTTCAGTTTTACTTTTGGATGGGTGCTGACATTTGGGGGGTGTGTGTGTGTGTGTGTGTGTGTGTGGTTGGGTGGGATCCTCAGAGGGGTCGGTGTTGGGGAGAGTTATACTGGGCATCAGGGAGTGCTACTAGCCTATATGGCACCGGTTTGTGTGCCAAGGGCTTAACGAAAGCTTGCGGGTGGCCGAAAGCATACGGCGGGAGGGAGGCTCAGCCTGATGGGCCATGCCATGGATGTCTGCCAGCAGACTGGATGTCAAGACCACAGGGACAAGGCCTTTTGGGGAGTGGGGCTAGAAGGAGGGATAAGGGTGAGATCGGCGAGGGGTGAAACAAGTGCTACGACTCAAAAAGGTGCATTCGAAGATGCTAGTCATCGTTGTGAGATGACGTGAAGTTATTGACTGGAGGGCTATCTGTGACTGTCAGTCGTCACCCTGCTATCACCGAGAATCCTGTTTCTATTTGAGAAAAACTGTAGAAGTGCCTAAAAATCCTTTAACTTTAAAACAACAAGCATCTGGAGAAACATACTTTGTCAAAGAAAAAATAAGAATATACAAAAGGATGGTTCAAGCGAAGTTCCCAATAGTATGTTGACCTATTTAGAGAAAAGACTATTCACTTTTCATGCAGATGCCATGGTTAAAGCAGTACCCTAGTGTTATTGTAAACATATATTTAACACGACAAAAAGTAACTTTCTGAATAGAAAATATATATAAACTAACCAAGATAGCTTGGTAGAATGTTTGTTAAACATTTCATGATGTAATATTTTGTTCTTACCATAGGTTTTTAGTAGTTTACATTGAAAAAAGTGATTGAGAATACCGGAAATTGTGACTTGTGTGTAATGTATGTAACGTGTTTCTTACTTTGAGAGTTTATATTCATGGTTGTAGCAGCAATGTATTCACATTTATTTCAATTTGTTTTATGATGTTAAGCATCAAGATATGTGTGTCACCAGAACAATCTGTTATTTTATGCCATGATATAGTTAATTGTGTACTAGCATTGTTTTAAACCAACCTCCACGTTATTACCTAATGTTTTATGAGATGTATGCATTTCGACTCTAAATCACATTTCTTGACACTACACAACCAATTATTTTCCTTGTGTATGTGTGTTCAACAAAAAGGATCAGAATCATGACATATTTTCATGGCGCTTGATCAACAGACAATCCACAACGAGACACCTTTGGTTCAAAAATAATAAGGCACTGGTCTTAGTATTTCGTTTTTTGTTTCTTTTTGTTCACTTTCACTGAGATTTTCTTCTAAAAAGTTACAGTTTTAATGTAATTTTTGGTGGAAGGTGAACGAAGGTATTTTTTGGTAACTTATCGTATTTTATTGTTTTGTCAAATGAGTCAGAATGATGTAACCTACTCTATTTTGAAATGAATGTAATTTATTGCGCTGTGCATCCCTACAAGGTCGTGTCTCTTTGGTCAGCCAATGAGATGCAGATCAGGAGCAAGGGGGTGGAGTCTTAAAAAGCCACCAATAGAAAGCTACTGGATCTCCCTTGTCTTGTCATCAACACAGTTCATCGCATTACAGTTATGAGCAAGGCTTTAGAATTGCTTATTGTTCAACAAAAAAAAAAGAAAATAAGAATGTTAATTGTATAGGTAACATTTTACCAAAAAAAATATTTAAATATGTACTTTTCACTCTATTTCATAATATTACGTTGTTGCTGTGGCAACATAAAGTTGCAATTACTAAAGTTCTGTATTTTTGTAAATTATGTAATCGTTAAGTTGACTTTTTTTTCTAGAACACTGCACACATCACTAGATTGTAAAGCAGATTTCAACATTTCTTATTTGTCGTGATTATGACAATTTTCCTTAGCAGGCTCTGTAAAGGTATAACTTTAACACTTAAGATGTAATAGACAAAGTTACCAATGTTATTTAGGATGAAATTATAACAAATTATCTATTAATTGAATAGTTAAGATGTACAACTATTCCCCTGAGAAAGGACCACTGGTTTCATGCACACCAATGGAAAAAATATTTATGAATGTAGTTTGTTAAATTGTTTATCATCAGTTAAGGATTGCACTTCTTCCGGTAAAGTAAAACATTTCATTATTACCGATGCCATACCTAATGAAATTTGCAAAGTTACTATACACCAGTAATTCTGTATAATAGTCACTACCTGTTTGTATCAGAGAAATAACCTTTGAGCATCTTGCATGAAAAAAAAGTTTTTATTAATAAACATTAATTTACTGAATGTTTCTAGTTATACCGAAAAACACATTGTCTGCACATGAGACAAAAATCTAAGTTGTCCTCGAATGGGATCCATGGTTGTGCCCAAATTAATGGAATTGTGCTGAGAAAAGGAATTTATTGAAATTAAATGTGTTGACATTGACTGACTGATGGTAAGAGAAAAATATAGAAGCACTTGGGTCAGCTGAGCAGACAGCTTATCCAAACACTGCCTTATCGTTAGTCCATCGTGCTTAAGGTTTTATGTTCCAAAGCTGTTAAAAATAAACTTTTGAAGGCTATAATATATATATATATACACACACACACACACTAAAAGTTTGGGGTCACTTAGAAATTTCCTTGTTTTTGAAAGAAAAGAAAGAGTGGGAGGCCCCGGTGTACAACTGAGAAAGAGGACAAGTACATTCGTGTCTTGTTTGAAAAACAGACGCCTCAAGTCCTCAACTGGCAGCTTCATTAAATAGAACCCACAAAACACCCGTCTCAACATCAACAGTGAAGAGGCAACTCTAGGATGCTGGCCTTCTAGGCAGAGTTCCTCTGTCCAGTGTCTGTGTTCTTTTGCCCATCTTAATCTTTTATTTTTATTGGCCAGTCTGAGATATGGCTTTTTCTTTGCAACTCTGCCTAGAAGGCCAGCATCCCGGAGTYGCCTCTTCACTGTTGACGGTAAGACTGGGGTTTTTGCAGGTACTATTTAATGAAGCTGCCAGTTGAGGACTTGTGAGGYGTCTGTTTCTCAAACTAGACACACTAATGTTCTTGTCCTCATGCTCAGTTGTACACTGGGGCCTCCCACTCCTCTTTCTATTCTGGTTAGAGACAGTTGTTCTGTTCTGTGAAGGGAGTAGTACACAGCGTTGTACGAGATCTTCAGTTTCTTGGCAATTTCTCGCATATAATAGCCTTCATTTCTCAGAACAGGAATAGACTGATGAGTTTCAGAAGAAAGTCTTTGTTTCTGGCAATTTTGAGCCTGTAATCGATCCCACAAATGCTGATGCTTCAGATACTCAACTAGTCTAAAGAAGGCCAGTTGTATTGCTTCTTTAATCAGAACAACAGTTTTCAGCTGTGCTAACATAATTGCAAAAGGGTTTTCTAATGATCAATTAGCCTTTAAAATKATAAACTTGGATTAGCTAACACAACGTGCCTTGGAACACAGGAGTGTTGGTTGCTGATAATAGGCCTCTGTACGACTATGTAGATATTCCATAAAAAGTAGTCATTTACAACATTAACAATGTCTACACTGTATTTCTGATCAATTTTATGTTATTTTAATAGACAAAAAAATGTATTTTTCTTTAAAAAACAAGGACATTTCTAAGACCCCAAACTTTTGAACGGTAGTGTGTGTGTGTGTGTGTGTATGTATGTGTATATATATATAATGCTAAAAAGTAAAAACTTAAAACAATATTTTTTATTTATTATACATAAATATAATTATAGTTTTGTATTTTTTTGCGTTTTTAAAAGRTGAGGCCAAAAGGATCAACTGCTGTACAGAAAGCAGTCTTGTGTCCTAAGCCCCATTCGAATACTTTAATAACACACCCTTCCTTACTTACTTTCTGATCTAACACAATTTGTTAAGTTTAAGCAACAGTTCTATCATATAGCTTTCTCTAATCCAGCCATGCCAGATTAGGTATTTCTTCAAGGAAGGGGGAAAGCAATGATGCATTTTGTTAAAGTATTGGAACAGGGCCCTATTCTGTCCTTGTAGAGAGCTTGACGATGAGAGTTGTGGCCAACATGCCATGCTGAATGGTCCCTAAAAGGCCTGCAGCCAGGGTCGTATTCACAAGGAAGCAAATGTGCTGAAACGGGAAGGGGCTAACTGAACTTGTCCAATAACAAACGCTTGTTTTTGTTTAATGTTGCAAAACGTTTCGCTACGGTGTTCACTATTGAATATTACCCGGGTAATGAATTGAGACTGCTTTGCCATCAGAAATGCAGTATCCCATCTACTTTGCAAAAAATATATATAGAGAAAAAAACAAGACTCTCATTGGATTATTAGTTTTGATGTAACCATTTTTCTGTTTTCTCTGTGCGTATAGTTTGTGCTATTTTATGTTACAGCAAGATAGTGTAAAATCTATTGAAATAAAGAAAAAATGGAAAGGATGTTTGTTGAAATGACCTTATTTAACGTGAATAATGACTGGGTTGTCTTACCTGCCTTAGTTGAAAGTCCTGACTGTATGTCGCTCTGGACAAGTGTCTGCTAATGGCCAAAATGTAAAAATGAATAATGCTCTTATGGACATGGTGAATGACAGACATGCTTCAACAGGGTTCCCCAACTTGCGGCCCATGGGCTGAATTTGGCCCGCGGATGATTTTATGTGGCCCAACCAGCAGAGGGGTGAAATTTTAACTTTTCTTAGTAAACATTTACATATATTTTTTATGTTTTATTGCCGGATATAAAACATAAAAAGTACAGCAAATCAGCTCCAAGTGATAAAAATTGTGGAAATCTGTTCCAAAGTATCCTAACACATATTATACAAACGTAAGCAAGGTTTGAAATTACTTTTTTAGTCAAATATTATATCTCTTTGGGCTTCTTGCGGTCAAATTGCAGTCTACAAATTATTTGTAATTATGTTCCAGCCCCCTGAATATCCGCTCAAGAAAAAAGGATCTCGTAGTTGATGATCCCTGTGCTACAACATGCCTGTTGCAGATCAATAGATACGGGGAATGGTTGTTGAACTATAAACAGAAAAAAAATACATTGAATCTTGTGCATTCTGCAGTAACTTTATTTCCCCTCAGTAAAGCCCAAGTAAATAATAAAATGTATTTCATGAAGCCCTTTTTACATCAGCAGTTTGCACAAAGTTTTTTTACAGTTACACGGTCTAGACCCCAAAGAGAAACCAATGCAGAAGCGAAAGCATAGTGGCCAGGAAAAACTCCCTAATATCGAGGAACCTAGGGGGATTTTTTTATGTTTATAGTATACTTCAAGTTTTAAAGTTAGTATTGTTACGTAATTGGCCAAGGAGCAGGACCATTTTAAATAACTGCCACTGTATTCAGACAATCTAAGTTGGGTCAGTCTGAACGTCTCAACGTTGGTTTGGTGTTGCTTAAAATGGTGAAAGAGAAGATGGGTCGAGAATAATTGTATTTTTTTACCATTCAAGTTTATGACCCTTTTTTACCATTAATGCATTGGAAGCTCATTTAATATTGTTGTAGTACAAAAAGTATACATGATTTCAAAAATATTTTCTCAGGCAATCTAAGTTGGGTCAGTCTGCACATTTGGAAGTTGGTTTTGTGTTAATAGATTTAGTTTGACCAATCTGACAGTTCTGTGKCAGTTCTTCCGCCATTGAAATTAATGGGGATACAACAAGCGTCATAGTTCAGTATAAATGGTAGCAAAAAGCTGTGTTGAAGCAATCTAAGTTGACCGTCTGCACATGTCAAAGTTGATTTCGGGTTTGTAGCATAAATTGCTCAAGAACCGTGGAGGATCCAACATGGAAGTGTGTATGGGCATTTGTGGTGGTGGTTTGGGGTCTGTTAGTGGGAATACAAAGCTTTGCTAGTGTGTTTTGAAGCTTTTGGAGGTAGAACAAAACTCATGCTATGACGCTTAGGTGGATACTCTGGATACAGAACTGTTTGAGCAGCTGAGGTAGATTGTATGGGAAAAAACGAATGTTGCTTTTTACATTTTGCAGCACCTTCTCACTACACGATCGGTATAGTTCTGACATGACAATTTCACCTTATCTGCTCCAGGTAAGAACACCATCTAGAACAAGTATGGAGATTGCATATGACTAGTGTCACAGTTCCAGGAAAGAGAACATTCTAGACCAGGTATAGAGGTCGTATAACCAGATTCACAGCTCCAGGGAAAACACATTCTAGTCTAGGTATAGAGATTGCTTAACCAGTTTCACACTGTTTACTATAGATACATCTCACTTGTGTAAAACATAGTGATAATTCAGTAAGAACAGTACTGTAATCTGACACATTTGTTTGTGTTACTGTGCAGCTAATAGTATGAACCAATATAATTTGATGAGCATGGTATATCGCAATATCCTTTTATCCTTTGTCTTTAAACAGTCTATAACAACTGTCATGAGCACACTGTTTTTTCTTTGATGAAAACCTTTSTCTCTGTTACAGTATAACATATATTATGTCTTATGAAAACTCATGTATACAGAAATATATTTTATGTAAGCAGACATAGAAAATGATATTTCCTAAAGAAAATGTGTGTGATTGGGTTGTCGTAGGCTATGTGTAAGTTATAGTGAGCTATTTTGCTGTGGTATGTAGGGGTTAGTATATTAGGGTAGAGTGAGTACAATAGCATAAGCAATAGAATGTGTTTTCAAGATCTCCAAATGTTTTAGTTTGAACATTCTAAATGTAGCTGTGATTGCAGTTTAGAATGTTGAAGCCTGCCAAAATTTATGGGGTATAGTGGGGTAAAAAAAAAAGAAGCTTTGCACTAAAATTGAGGTTGTATTATAAACAGCAGTGGGATAGTAGCCTTTAGTGGGGTAATAACAGTAGAAGTAGTGACCACACTAGGAATTTGAAATAGTAATTGTAGTATTGACTGGTAGAAGTAAGCCTAATAGTAGTAGAAGTAGGGGACAACTSGGCACAAAGTAACAATTKTAGTTTTTTTTAAACTAATTACTCAGATCGCTAGAGACACCATATGTTATGGCAAACATCTTGCATATGTYCTCTACCATTTATCAACTGTAATTTCATTTCTACGGTAAATTAGTTTCAATTAAATAGACCGAGAACAGAACTATCGCAATGTTACTTTTGTACCTGCCAGCGGGGTGGGAATAACACAGCCTTGGGATGGAAGTAACAGCTGGCAAGAAGTGCACAACATCTGTCTTATCTCCATGTTTCTGGTTTGTAATGCTTGTTACTCTAAACAAATTTACTCTGAACAAATGTGCTATTAGACGTAATTTTATGTTTGTGTCAATTTGAATAATTATTGCTATATGTTCGTAATTTCTGAAAATGAACCATGTGTCAACATTGCAATGTTGCGCAATCACAATATTTTGCCTTACAATGTTAATTGGATTAAAATGGATCACATAATAGCTATATTAACCATCATTTTCTCATGTCACTTTAATGGGAATGTAGTAGGAGATGTTTCACAAAATGTTCAATGACTAGTCATGCTTAGCCCTACCAATCAGGTGTGCTCTAGCTGTCCTTGTCATGCGCGCTCCGCGTGTCTTGATAAAATAAGTCTTTATTCTCTTCACAAAAGACAAACTCATCATGCGTATCACATTTCCATGGCTTGACATAGGTTAATTGACAGCCAGACTCATAAAGATATATTTTAACCACCAACCTGTCGATAAAAGCTCATGTGAGAAGATGATCCATCAAGTCAATTGATTAAGGCATAATTCTAATGTCATTTATAATTTTCAAACCTTCAGTCACTTGTTGATATTTTGCTAACATTATAAAAGCAATATGAACTAGAGGAGACAATGGCCTGTGCTTAAACATTTTATTTTAAAGTGTTTCTGCATGGAAGAGTGGGCCAAAATTCCAAACAGTACACATGACGTTACACTGTTTCCAGGTGGCCTTACTTCTTCATTKCACAAAGGAATAACCTCAACCTATTTCCAAAGACTGGTGACATCCAGTGGAAGCGGTAGGAACTGAAAACAGGGTGATTAGAAATCCAGTACCCCAAAGAAAACTCATTGAACAGACAGTGACCTAAAAAAATAAAAAATAAAAATGAATGGTTAGTCCTCTGGGTTTTGCCTGCTACATAAGTTCTGTTATACTTACAGACATGATTCAAACAGTTTTAGAAACTTCAGAGTGTTTTCTATCCAAATATACTAATAATATGCATATATTATATTCTGGGGATGAGTAGAAGGAAGTTGAAATTGGGCACGCTATTTATCCAAAAGTGAAAATGCTGCCCCCTATCCTAGAGAAGTTAAAGTGTTTCTGCATGGAAGAGTGGGTCAAAATTCCTCCAGATGTTAGACTGATCAACTACAGGAAGTGTTTGGTTGCAGTCATTGTAGCTAAAGGTGGCACAACCTATTATTGAGTGTATGTGGGCAAGTACTTTATCACACAGGGGCATTGGGTGTTGTATGACTTTGCTTATGCAATAAATAAGTATCACATTTGTGTTATTTGTTCACTAAGGTCCCCTTTATCTAATATTAGGTTTTGGTTGAAGATCTGATAAGTTGGTGTAAATAAAAAATATGCACAAATAAAGAATATAAGTTAACGGGGCATATACTTTTCCACTGCACTGTTTAATGCTCAAAATCACTTTTGGTTAATAACTCATGAAACATAGTCAGACTGGTCTGTTTTTTTGCAGGGAGGTCATCCTGCACATTAGGAATATGATGACTTCACTACTTCATTCTATCTTCTGTGTTATCTGAGCAAATGGGCGTGTTACTTTTGTCCGTGTTACTTTCGTCTAGGCTCTCCCCTACACTGCAGTAGTAATAGTGGCCGTTGTACAGTGGCGACCCGTCATTCAGGGCCCCACATTTTTTGGGGGGAAATAGCTAAAATTGTGTGGGGGGGGGGGGCTTGCTTTTTTGCATGTTATTTTGGCATTAATACGTGTCACATATCAGTTTGYAAACAAAGTAAAAAAAWATATATATAATTGAATTAATAAAGCCGCATAGAAACAGGCAGCTCTGAAATGCAGGTATGGTGGTGGTGGCCAGCAGAAAATAGGGGCCTTTTTTTAACTAGGCAAGTCAGTTGAGAACAAATTGTTATTTACAATGGCGGCCTAGGAACAGTGGGATAACTGCCTTGTTCAGGGGCATAACGACAGATKTTTACCTTGTCAGCTCAGGGATTCGATCTAGCAACCTTTCAGTTACTGGCCCAACGCTCTAACCACTAGGCTACCTGCCGCATTGCACCGTGATTGGCTCAGCATTGCATTGTGATTGGCTCAGTGTTCTGTCACTTATGGGGACACTACGTTACCCGCCTTTAGTAAGGGTAGACATCAAGAATGTGAGCCCTTTGGGTCCTGCCGTAGACTTAGATTAGAAGTGTCCTTCCAAGAAGGCTCAAGGTCATTGGCCACAGATAAAATGACGTCAAATCACTTTATTTCTAAAGTAGCTTTGATTGGACTGTCAACATCGTACTTTCAAAATCCTAGCTAGTATAACAGTATAGCTTCCGTCCCTCTCCTCGCCCCGAACCAGGGACCCTCTGCACACATCGACAACAGCCACCCTCAAAGCATCGTTACACATCGCACCACAAAAGCCACGGCCCTTGCAGAGCAAGGGGAACAACTACTTCAAGGTCTCAGAGCTAGTGACGTCACCGATTAAAACGCTATTAGGGCACACCACCGCTAACTAACTAGCCATTTCACATCGGTTACACTAGCAGTCATCGTAAATCAAGTAGACAATCTACTGGCAAATCGTTTTTAATCCTTGTCATATGAAGATAAATACTGAAGGTAAATTATATGTAAAACGTATCGGTGCTCATCGGCCATTGGACATAAACATTACACCAACAAGTTGGAAATCGCATATTCAACAAAGAGTTGTTTGGAAGGAATCGGTGACAGTGGCTAACCGCAAGCATTGCAACTTGGAAGTCAGACTGGTAAAATACGTTTGAACGGTCATCCAACTCGGAATTGTAAATCTTTCTTCTCTTTGATGACAAAATTTGCCAACGTTGGCCGCATCCCACAACAAGGTGAGTCCAAAAATGATGTAATATGCCAGGGAGATATGGTCAGCCATATCAACTATGTTTTTTAAAAAGGCAGTAAAAGAGCTGAATGAATTGTTCGCTGCCAGACAAGGCTCCACTAATAGCCAGGTGTAGCAGTGGTAAGGACAAGCATGGTGGAGGAAATGTATGGTCTGGGGGTGCTTTGGTTTGTAAAGTGGGAGATTTGTACAGGGTTGTCACGCCCTGACCGTAGAGAGCTTTTTATGTCTCTATTTTGTTGGTCAGGGTGTACTTGGGTGGCATTCTATGTTAATTTTCTGTGTTTTGTATTTCTTTGTTGTTTGGCCGGGTGTGGTTCTCAATCAGAGGCTGTGTCTATCGTTGTCTCTGATTGAGAACCATACTTAGGTAGCTTTTTCCCACATGGTTTTTGTGGTAGTTGTTTTCTGTTTTGTGTCTGCACCAGACAGAACTGTTTCGTGTTGTTCTATTTTGGTTATTTTGTCTCAGTGTTCAGTTTTAATAAAGAAATGAAGGAACACTTACCACGCTGCGCTTTGTCCACTCCCTCTTCTTCAGACGGCCTGACAGAATTACCCACCACCAAAAGAGGACCAAGCAGCGTGGTTACCTGGAGAGTTGGACATGGAGGAAATACTGGACAGACGAGAGAACATCGCCGTCCTTAGGAGGTGGCACAACTTACCACGCTGCACTTTGGTCCACTCCCTCTTCTTCAGACGGCCGTGACAAGGGTGAAGGATCTTGAGGAAGGAAGGCTATCACTCCATTTTGCAATGCCATGCCATACCCTGTGGACGGCGCTTAATTGGAGCCAATTTCCTCCTACAACAGGACAATGAACCAAAGTACAGCTCCAAACTATGCAATAACTATTTAGGGAAGAAGCAGTCAGCTGGTATTCTGTCTATAATGGAGTGGCCAGCACAGTCACCGGATCTCAACCCTATTGAACTGTTGTGGGAGCAGCTTGACCGTATGGTACATAAGAAGTGCCCATCAAGCCAATCCAACTTGTGCGAGGTGCATCAGGAAGCATGCGGTGAAGTCTCTTCAGATTACCTCAACAAATTGACAACTGAATGCCAAAGGTCTGCAAGGCTGTAATTGCTGCAAATGGAGGAATCTTTGACGGAAGCAAAGTTTGAAAGACACAATTATTATTTCATTTGAAATCATTATTTATAACCTTATCAACATCTTGACTATATTTCCTATTCATTTTGCAACTCATTTCATGTATATTTTCATGGGAAAACAAGGACATTTCTAAGTGACTCAAACTTTTGAACGGTAATGTACATATTATTAATATTTTATTAAGTGTTAAAATGATGACCCCTATCCTCAGTAGCCTATTCCAGCAGGCTATTGGGAAACATAAGCACTTATTACCTCGAAATTGTCTCGCTATTCATGTTGAACAAATGAGTCTGTTAATTTGAACTAAGCAAGCTGCTAAATCGTTCAGTTCACATCTTTCCTACAGCTTGTCTAGGCTACTGTAAACTATCTGAAAGGAGGTGTAGGCCTATCAGGGGCTATAGGCTAACTGACTTTATCTAAGCAAACCATGGCAAAATTGAATTACAACCATAAACCCAGATTTTAATTTGTTGTCTATGCCTATTAAAATGACAAGTCTATCTCCCAAATGGGCCATTTATAACGCATTGTAATCTTAACACCTGGTACATAATAACAGCACAATTTCCAGAAAATAGCCTAACAGTTTTTTCAAAATGCTTGTCCAAGTGTTTCTTCGCAGAGATTGAGATCATCTGTTCAACTTTCATCACTCAAACTCTCCTGTTGGATTTATCCATAGATATGCACATGCGCAAAGGGGATTTATTTACAATTACAAACCTGGTTCGAGCCCTGAATGCTGATTGGCTGAAAGCCGTGGTATATCAGACCATATACCAGGAGTGTGACAAAAAAACTTTTTTTTACTTTTGTAATTACGTTGGTAGCCAGTTTATMATAGCATTAAGGCACCCCCGGGTTTGTGGTATATGGTCAATTGTAACGTCTGCTTCCAACTCACACTCTCAAACACGTAGATCCCCTGAACGCAGCTCACCTTCAAGCCCACTTTCCAGCTCACACTCTCAAACACATAGATCCCCTGAACGCAGCTCACTCTCCAGATCCCAATCACCTGAATTCTGATCACCGGTTCACACACCTTTATGTCACTATCACACACTATTTAGTTCAKTTCTGTGAGGTATTGTTTGTTTTKTGACACGCTTCTATTCGGAGCTCTGGTTTTCCTGAAATGTAATCCTCCCGTGTATGATAGTTTTTGCCTGCCTCACTAACGACGCTTTTTGCCTATTCCCTGCCTGTACTTTAGCCTAGCGGATGTCCTGTTATCAACCAATTGCCTGATCTCCAGGATGACGTTACTAGCCTTTTCCCTGTCTGTACTGTTGCATTTTTGGACCCCCTGTGTATGACCTTCTGCCTGCCCCTGGACCCAGCTACCTGCCTCCTCCTGTGGTCCTTTACAAATAAACACCTGCTGCGCATTGCGCTTGAAACCAGCACTCTGTCTCCCATCGTGTTCATTTCACTAATATACCAAGTATAACGGCACCATATGCCTTACCCCCTTGTGCCATATTGCTTAATTAGAGCAGTAAACGAGTTAAATCGACATCTGTTGATGGAAATTATCTGATGAGTTTAATAAGAGCAAATTATATTTTCTCTTGCCACATACAGTACCAGTCAAACGTTTGGACACACCTACTCATTCCAGGGTTTTTCCTTATTTTAAATATTTTCTACATTGTAGAATAACAGTGAAGACATCAAAACTGTGAAATAACACATATGGAATCATGTAGTAACCACAAAAGTGTTAAACAAATCAAAATATATTTTATATTTGGGATTCTTCAAAGTAGCTACCCTTTGCCTTGATGACAGCTTTGCACACTCTTGGTATTCTCTCAACCAGCTTCATGAGGTAGTCACCTGGAATGCATTTCAATTAACAGGTGTACCTTGTTAAATGTTATGGGGTGGTATACAGAAGATAGCCCTATTTGGTAAAAGACCAAGTCCATATTATGGCAAGAACAGCTCAAATAAGCAAAGAGAAACGACAGTGCATCATTACTTGAAGACATGAAGTTCAGTCAATCCAGAAAATTTCAAGAACTTTGAAAGTTTCTTCAAGTGCAGTCATAAAACTATCAAGCGATATGATGAAACTGGCTCTCATGAGGACCACCACAGGAAAGGAAGACCCAGAGTTACCTCTGCTGCAGAGGATTTCATTAGAGTTAACTGCACCTCAGATTGCAGCCCAAATAAATGCTTCACAGAGTTCAAGTAACAGACACATCTCAACATCAACTGTTCAGATGAGACTGCGTGAATCAGGCCTTCATGGTCGAATTGTGCATGTAGTGGATAACGCATGTCATAGCTCRCAATTATTATTTTTAGGAAAACCTAATTTAGCTTCTAACGTCGTTACAAGTTACTACGATATTCCTTCTTAATTTGCTCAATAACGTCATGGAAAAAGGGTTTATTGTATAAATATGGCAACTCGTCTCTTGCTGTGAAAATAATTTGGGGGATACTTTTCAGGCTATTTGTGCAGGTTTTGAGTGGTCATTGGGCTAGACATTTTTGCTTAGACCTGGCAACCCTGACGGTAACTTTAGGCCAAACCCCTCCCTTCCACTAATTTCACGCGTGTTTATCATGGCCAAAAGGAAATGCATTCGCTCCAATCCTGATTCGTTCAAATAATCAATGATGAAAACCCCAAACCAGGAACAACTGCTGCTCATAATCACAGACAGTGTATTCGGAAAAAAATCTGACCTCTTGACTTTTTCCACATKTTGTTACTTTACAGCCTTATTCTAAAATGAATTACAATTTTTTGTGCAAATTTATTCAAAATAAAAAACAGAAATACCTTATTTACATAAGTATTCAGACCTTTTGCTATGAGACTCAAAATTGAGCTCATGTGCATCCTGTTTCCATTGATCATCCCTGAGATGTTTCTACAACTTGATTGGAATCCACCTGTGGTAAAGTCAATTAATTGGACATGATTTGGAAAGGCACACACCAGTCTATATAAGTTCCCACAGTTGACATTGCATGTTAGACCAAAAACCAAGCCATGAGGTCGAAGGAATTGTCCATAGACCTCCGAGACAGGATTGTGTCGAGGTACAGATCTGGGGAAGGGTAACAAAACATTTCTGCATCATTGAAGGTCCCCAAGAACACAGTGGCCTCCATCCTTCTTAWATGGAAGAAGTTTGGAACCACCAAGATTCTCCCTGGAGCTGGCCGCCCAGCCAAACTGAGCAATCGGGGGAGAAGGGCCTTGTTCGGGTGGTGAGCAAGAACCTGATGTTCACTCTGACAGAGCTCCAGAGTTCCTCTGTGGAGATGGGAGAACCTATCAGAAGGACAACAATATCTGCAGCACTCCACCAATCAGGCCTTTATGGTAGAGTGGCCAGATGGAAGCCACTCCTCAGTAAAAGGAACATGACAGCCCGCTTGGAGTTTGCTAAAAGGCACCTAAAATCTCAGACCATGAGAAACAAGATTCTCTGGTCTGATGAAACCAATATTGAACTCTTTGGCCTGAATGCCAAATGTCACGTCTGGAGGAAATCTGGCACCATCCCTAAGGTGGAGCATGGTGGTGGCAGCATCATGCTGTGGGGGTGTTTTTCAGTGGCAGGGACTGGGAGACTAGTCAGGATTGAGGCAAAGATGAACAGAGCAAAGTACAGAGAGCTCCTTAAAGAAAACCTGCTTCAGAGCGCTCAGGGCCTCAGACTGGGGTGAAGGTTCACAATCCAACAGGACAACAACCCTAAGCAGACAGCCAAGACAACACAGGAGTGGCTTTTGGACAAGTCTCTGAATGTCCTTGAGTGGCCTCACAGAGCTTGAGAGGATCTTCAGTGAACAATGGGAGAAACTCCCCAATACAGGTGTGCCAGGCTTGTAGCGTCATACTCAAGAAGACTCGAGGCTGTAATTGCTGCCAAAGGTGCTTCAACAAAGTACTGAGTAAAGGGTCTGAGTGCTTATGTAAATGTGATATTTCAGTTTTTTATGTTTAATAAATTAGCAAACATTTCTAAAAACCAGTTTTTGCTTTGTAATTATGGGGTATTGTGTGTCGATTGATGAAGRAAAAAAAACGATTTAATACATTTTAGAATAAGGCTGTAACCTAACAAAATGTGGAAAAAGTCAAGGGGTCTGAATACTTTCCATGTGAGCCTTGACAGATTCTCGCCGGTTCATCTGTCCACAAGAATCTGTCCACGAGAGGTTAGATATTTACTAGTCAATAGCAATGTTATCGACATATTGTTGCACACAACAAAAAATCTAGCTCACTTATTTTGCTAGGTAGAAAAAAAGTTGACACAAATTCACTCAGAATCTCCCACTCTCAAATTCACCCACTTAGCAGCCAGGCCCACCCACATACAAACGCTGTATGTTGAAAGTGCTGTTTGTGTGGGGGGTGTCCCTAACATTACCAACAGACAAAGAGCTGTGAATGGATTAGTGGTTCACCAATCAGGGCGTTGGTGGGCTCGGCAACAGTAACAAGGGGTGATGTGTAATGAAACGTTTTTGGAGACGATTCTTTAGGACCATCGGTGGAGGTCCTAAAAACGTCTTTAGGTACATCCCCGGAACAAGCCGGCAACTAGACAAAAACCTCCAGGGGACCATGACAGAATGTCCTGTGTTTTAAACGTCCATGGACACAGGAATGTTCTTGCAACGTTCCAATGAAACGCGTTATTATTATTATTATTAGATCAGATGTGAGGCATCTGGCGTTGTGTGTGTATATCGCTGTGCTTTTCTGTCTCGCTACTGTAAATTGAGAATTCCTTTCATAGATAAATTATCCTTATGAATGGTCTAAAATAGCATCCTTTCCTTTACAAATACTTATATTTGAATTTGACATGTGAAAGTATTCTGACATTTGCCTTCCCTTATCCTGTATGTTCAGATCAGCACAGACAGTGTAAGATCCATTTAAGAATACTGAGATGCATCTCGTGCAATTTGACACGTTTGTAGAATGTTTCTAGGATTCTAGAAGGTATTGATGGGAAACTTTAAAAACACGTATAGTGGGTTACAGAGGTATTGATGGGAAACATTATAGCAGAACTGAACTCGAGAACTGATTTCTCTCGTTGAAAATGACATATGTGACATCGATATTAATCAGAAACCTTTATTCCAGTGCCAAATTTGACAAGAAAAGGTTAATTTTGGCCATATAGTCAATATCTTCCAAAACAGAGGTGTAGGCTATGTAATAGAATAAATGTGGTACATTAAATAATGCATTTCTATAGCTTCAAAAATATTTTTTAGAATGGTGGAGGAGTACCAAGATCAGAGTATGTGAGCGGAGTTGAGCGGTCAAAAATCCCGCTCATCACTCCATCACTCCATGTCCTTTCCAACATCTCCACTAAAAACAGCTCCTCGCTCACAGGAAAAAAAACTGCAGCTCCAAATTCGCTCCATTCATTAAAATCACAATTTAACCAACACCCGTCTATTTTTGTAACTACCTGGACCTAACATTTGGAAGTATTGAAACCAAACCATATGATTTGAATGAAAAGTATTTGAATAAACAACATGAAAAGGTGACTGTAAGAACCGCTCATCATGTCAAATAGGCTACATATCGCATTAAACAGCATATAAACACTAAATAGATCTGGAACAAAAATGAATGATTTAGGCAATTGTATTAGCCTATTATTACAAATAAATAAATTGTGAAGCATTGCGAGTGCAAGACACTAGGCTGGCAGGAACATTAAGCGCCCGTCATTTAAACAACATTTTGTTGTATTAAATCATTATAGTCTATAAATTGTGCATATACGCTGTGACCTACTTAGAATGAAATACAAATGAAACGAAAATGCCTTAATAAATGCCTTTGAATTCACATTAGAAAAACACAAGTTTGGCCAGAGTCTGTGGCCTCATGAGCCTCATGAGATGGTACCTGGAGATGGTACCACAGGCCAGCAGTGGAGTATACCCTCTATCTATGCACTTGTAGAGTCACTGGGCATGAAAAACACCCTTCGGGCATAGCCACAGGAAGTAGGGGTGCTGAGGGTACTGCAGTGCCCCCTGAAAAAACGAAAAAGGAGTAGTAAAGGCCCAGTGCATTACTTTGGTGAAAAAAAGACAACAAAAAATAATAAAAATACATTTTATATTGTCATTTTTTTCACAAAAGTAGTGCACTGGGCCTTTACCACTCCTGTATTAGGGCTGCAGCACAGGGATACTTTTTTTCTCTCAGATCAGCAACCCCATCCCCAAACATCTTCCAGCAGCTATGCCATAGCTACCCACCTCATTCCTTTCTGTTAGCATGTTTTATTTAATTGAACCTTTATTCAACTAGGCAAGTCAGTTAAGAACAAAATCTTAATTACAATGACAGCCTACCGGGGAACAGTGGGTTAACGGCCTTGTTCAGGGGCAGAAAGACAGATTTTTACCTTGTTAGCTCGGGGTTTCGAAAGCTACCTTTCGGTTACTGGACCAACGCTCTAACCACTAGGCTACCTGCCGCCCCAACTGTAATATGAAATGTGTTTAAAAGGTTAATTTCACATGAGCTCCTGCACATGTTATGAAACACATAATAATACAAAAAAAGATTCATCCATAAATGTCTTGTTTTTAAATCATTTATTTTCAATATTTGTTACAGATATTTGTCATTCAAAAAGTTATGTACAGAAACTCATAAGCATCATACCCTCTGTTTCCAATATTTTATATATTCATTTAATAATACAATGTTATGTAACAATAAGGCATGTAAGTACCTGAAGGTATTATTGGGCAAAAAAAAGAGAACGCTAACAGACGGAGCGTGTAAAACAGAGCACAAGCAGGCCATGCCACGTTGATGAAGGGAAAATTGATGCAAGAAAGCATCAATGCTTAATTGCAGACCTGTTGGAGAGTTTCCATTGCCGCCTGACAAGAAAAGCCAAACGAGATAATTTCTTGACACTTGGGGCTCTATTCAATCCGTGTTCAACATTACAGCGTGATTGACATTTAAAGGCAATGTTTCCACATTAGCGGAGACCGCATTCCTGGTAAACGCTGCATAAATTGGCTCAATCGTAAATTACCTTTGCATTTCTATGGCACAATCTGTAACGCTTCAGTGATACCGATTGAATAGAGCCCTAGATTTGGATTTAAATAAACCAGCATTATAGACACTGCTTAATGAATGATAGAACAGCTATTTCTATGTTAATGTTATAGGATGCATTTTCTTCCTTCGTTTTTGATGGTAGGCCACTCTGGCAGACCTACATTATGACCAAATAGACACAGCCTACTTGACCATTGTCTGAAACGGTAACTTAAAGTGGGTACAGCCTCAGTGTTCACAGTAAACATGCGCTGGAAGTTGCATAGAATTTTCACAAAGTTCAAGTTTGCACTCAGCAGACCTGAAATTTGCTCAGCATTGGTTGGATAGGCCTATGACCAGGGTGGGGGGGRAAATCACAGGCCATGTGTATTCAGAATGCTTTGAACGCTCAACACTCAAAATTGGATGACTTTTGACATTGAGATTTTTAGGAGAAGAAATTTAAAGTATGCTAATATTTAAAAAATGTGGGTGGTTTGACACTTTATTCAGACAGTAATTACATTAAATGGGGAGACAGGCAAATGGGAGAAACAGGGGTAAGGTTGGAAGCAGGGATTGATCACTGTTCTTAGGTGAAAAGTTGTGTGTGTGTGTGACACATACCGGTGAGTGTTACCACTATGCCAGTGCTCTGCACAGGAAATACTAATATTAATGTTTGATGGCATAGGGCAACCAAATCATAGATTACAGTCTCCTTGTCCATAGACTGCTTTCAAGGTAAGGACACAAACATTTTATATTTTGTAATTTTGGTGAACCATCTCTTTAAAATAGGGCTGGAACAAAATCTTGCTTGCTCTCCAGATGTGTTGGTCACCCCTGATCTGTTTCCCAAGTACTGGGTGTTTGAAAATGTTATTCATTTCTCAATCACCCAACCTTCAAGTAAAATCTCTTGAATATCAACATTCAGGTGGTTTATGCCTATTAGTTGAAGATCCTTGCCATCATCTTACTCTACATAGACAAAATATGTGTTTGAGTTGTAAGTCCCCTACCATCTGACTAGAATGTGCACAATACTACAATGTAAAAAATAATGTGTACTAGCTAGCTGCACAAGCAACAGTGGTTAACATAACGCCCGGACCCACAGCTAGTGTGMCGACTGGTGTGTGCGTAGCACACTGACGCCTTGGAACAACGCTACTGACACAAGCGATACATGAGACCAACAAACATCTACAGGTTAGGCGAGCACACAGGCTACCATTTGAGATGCAAATATACCATATGAGCATCACGCACATGCGCTTTGAGGTTAGCAGACTACACAGCGTCAGCGAGCATAATCTGCAGCTGGATGCTTCTCCATCTCCCGGCACAGGCTGCTGATTTCCTAGTTCTCTGCAATGATGTATACAGTATAAACCCTGGATTGCTGATGTTATGTATTGAGCATTGAGAGGCTGTGAAGCCACTGGTTGGTCAAATTGGTACACCTCGGTAGGAGCAGTCCACCATATGAATGAATGGAATTCTACAGTGTTTCAATGAAATGTTTCAAGGACAAAATTACATGTTTAAGTATTTTGTTGTTGGACGATAACATTACTGTTCGAAAAAATATATACTTAAAGGAAATCAGTGTATACTGTATATGAATTATTGGTTCTCTGAGCTGCTCCTTAGACAGGTTGACCTTCTCTTGATATTTAGAATTCTACTGCTTCAAGGCATACAGCTGAGCAATAACACACACACACACACACAAAACATAGATCACTTCCAAGGTATATAATGAAGATAGTTTTAAACAAGTGACATGTGACATAAGAAACAGAGCAGTTCATCTTGGGGGTTCCCGAGTGGCGCAGTGGTTTAAGGCACTGCATCSCAGTTCAAGAGGCCAGTCCCTGGTTCAAATCCAGGCTGTATCAATAGTAACAGCTTGGTTGTCTTCCTGATAGAATTTAACACGTTCACTAWATACCTATAACACTTGGAAATTGTACTTTTTATATTTTAGTTAAATTGTAATAAATAAATGATAAAGAAATTGTAGATAAATAATAGATAAAACTGTTAGATTGGTATAGGGTGGGCAATACACATAGGGCCAATACCATAAACTCATATTGGGGCCAACTGCTTTAGGGCCAATGTGGAGCCAATGAGCAAAGGTGTATTGGCCCAACGTGGGCAGCCTACATGGGGCCAATATTTTAGCCTGCATTGGGCCCAGGAGTAGGGAAATACTGGTATAAGCATGAGTCCACAYCCATGGTTTTTCCAGGTCTAATGCAGAGCTTTTAAAAGGAAAATAAGACAAACCTGCAGTGCAGACTGGCACCTTCAGTAATGGATTTTGACACCTGTGATTTGAGGATGTATAAGCKTCCTAAAGTATATCTCCCATCATGTTTGCAAAGGAAAACATTTAATATTGAGTATCGTTTACTGGGTTACTTGCAGGATGATGAATGCCTTCTTTCACAGAGTTGAGTCATATGATGATGATACCTCTCTATTTAGTTACATAAAGGACTAAGTGAGCAGCCCATTTTAGCAACCCGCTCATTCCAGGATGAAGCTCCAGCAACTTCACTAATTTCTGTATATCTAACTGGGAGATATAAATATGGCTGATTGTTTTTCATTATTGATAGGCCATTGAATCGAGACTGCATTGAAGGACATTGAACTTTGGTTTTG
Organism: Salvelinus sp. IW2-2015; assembly: GCF_002910315.2. Lineage (NCBI taxonomy): Eukaryota > Metazoa > Chordata > Actinopteri > Salmoniformes > Salmonidae > Salvelinus > Salvelinus sp. IW2-2015. The sequence goes on along the minus strand of NC_036867.1, from coordinate 29,331,094 downwards.
CCAGAGTTGCCCATCTTAAGTTGTTGCAACAGTAAACCAAAGTTGTTAGTGCTCCATGCTGAAAATAATGGACACTGTCATCCACTGCAATAAAGTATTATGCATATCAGTAGGCAGGTTTCCATTGACCCAGGTTTATTCAACAAAAAGCAACGTCTCAAAAAACATTGTGACATATGTAATGGAAACGGCAGCTATAGGAGACGTAGTAAAGATTAACAAAATKTTATGTTTCGACAGAGGTGTAATTTTATTTTGTTGAACTTTCTTTATTGCGACAAATGATGATGCAAACAGTGTTTTCTATATTTTTTAAATTAGGATTGCCGGATCATTTTGAAGATACGCGTGGCATGTGATGTCTACTATATAAAGTTCCACTCCACATGTAATTCTAAATGCCTACTGCTTGCTAAATATATTTTTTTCAACGATATAATGAATGTTTWTTTTAGACATTTTTTCAAATTTATTGAAAATCAAATACAAAGGGTGAATTTGTCTCCCAGTGTAGGTTAGAAAGCAGACTGAACCAGGTTTTCCTCTTGGATTTAGCCTGTGCTTAGCTTTAAGTTTCTTTTTATATCTTACAAACTCCCTAGTCCTTGCCGATGACAAGCATACCCATAATATGATTCAGCCACCACCATGMTTGAAAATGTGAAAAGTGGTACTCAGTGGTGTTGGATTTGCCCCAAAGGTAACACTTTGTATTCAGGACATAAAGTTCATTTCTTTGCCACATTATTTGTASTTTAACTTTGGTGCCTTTTGCAAACAGGATGCATGTCTTAGAATATTTTATTATGTAAAAGGCTTCCTTTAATTATTATTTTATTTAACTAGGCAAGTCAGTTAAGAACAAATTCTTATTTACAATGACGGCCTACACCGGCCAAACCCGKACGACGCTGGGTCAATTGTGTGCCATCCTATGGGAATCCCATTCACAGCCGGTTGTGATGCAGCCTGRATTCGAACCAGGGTGTCTCGTGTGTTCAATTAAAACCATGTGTGTGCGTGCCCCTTTAAGATACCTTGGCACGAAGACAAATGGAAAACTCACTAAACCCATGTGAAAAGAACACTCACAATAAATCAAACATAGTATTTTAAAAACACCAACAAATAGTCATAAATGTGTTGTGTGTGGGTATTTGCAAACATTAAGGTAAAAACAAACAAAAATGGTCAGGCCTTATTTTATTTGGTAGTTTACGGCCTCAATCTCACTCACTGCCCTCCCCAAGACCACAGTCTCGGGAAACATTCCAAAGCGAGATAATGAAACCCCTCTTCTGGAAAAGAGAGTGTACATTTCGTTAGCATTCAATATGCTACATCTTAAATCAGCAATCCAMAAGTATTAATTATAAACCAAACATAAATGGTAAATCCACTGTCCTTACTCCAATCATTAAACGGGGTGGGTGTAATTTGTGGAACGTTCCAAAAACTTCGTAAATAACAAGGTTGCCAACAAACAACGCATACAAAGTCGTATAGCAGTAGAATGAGAGACCGGRTAGGGAGTGGGCTATGTAACTAAGTTTTTCACCCACCACGTTTATTCTGAAAAATGTCTCTCTTCATTCTGGTAGCCTCCACCATTTCTCGTTCGTTGGTTTAGTTATTATTTCCGGTGTTTCGACATTCGCCGGTGAACTCTATTGCGCCTCAATTAAGCTATCGCTATGGTTGAAATGTAACCAATTACCGCTAGCTCCATTATTTTATTAGCTAGGTGGCTTATTTTTGTTACCGGTGATGCTGTATATACCAACCTACTCGTACTACAGAAAYAYGCATTGTATTTTGACAGGTTCTCTCTGTGTTAATCCTGTTGGCCAATATAGCAGGTAATTTGTGTCTGTGTCGATGTTGTTGAGTTCAACCTGCCTAGTTAAATAGATATGAAATAAATTAGAAAAAAAAAAAGATATGCTTTTACCTATTTCAGGTAACCTCAAGATGCTTGACTCACTACAGCTGCTTTTGAAGAACTTTCCAGTCGTTTGTGCTTTACATTCTGACCTTTGAATGTCTTTATTGGACATATAGTAGTGTCCAATAAAAAAAGACCAATGTATGTAAAGCATCCATCTGTTTTAAGGTTATTGTGTGTGTGTGTGTGCGTGGTGTAGTTCTTAATGTCCACTAGGTGTCAGCACAGGTTCAATATTGTTAAACCAGGTTCACAACAAGTTTTCATTTGTAACAACGTTCCTTTCAAGTCCAGTTGTGTAAATTACTTAACAAAAAAAGATCGAAAGTACTCCACTACATTCCGTTTATATATATATATATATATATACACACACACACACTGTATTTTTCTGCCGGTTTCATTTCACAAATATTTCATCTACATTTCATGGTTTACAATATCAAATTTCATACAGTGTGTATATAAATACATTCAGATGGGTACATGAACATTTTCACATTGCTAGAGGGAAATGCTTCTCAACTACTTGCCTTTGGGCTCCACTACATTCCTAAAGAAAAGTATGTGCTTATTTCGCCATACAATTTACCTGGTGTAAAAATAATTGAAAGTACTACTTAAGTAGTTTTTTTTGTATCTCTACTTTACTATTTCTATTTGTTTACAACTTTTACTTTTGCTTCACCTCATTCCTGAAGAAAATTATGTATTTTTTACTCCATACAATTTCCCTGACACGAGAAAGTACTTGCATTTCGAATGCTTACTCGGACAGGAAAATGGTCCAGTTCACACACTTATCAAGGGAACATCCTTGATCATCCCTACTGCCTCTGATCTAGCGGACTCACTAAACACATGCTTTGTTTGTAAATTATGTCTGAGTGTTGGAGTGTTYCCATGGCTATTTCTTAAATAAATAAAAAAAACAAGAAAATCATGCTGTCTGGTTGGTTTAATATAAGGAATGTCAAATAAGTTAATACTTTCACCACTGATACTTAAGTATATTTTAGCAATGAAGAATATTTAAAACCAAATACTTTTACYYATGTAGTATTTTACTGGGTGACTTTCACTTTTACTTGAGTCATTTTCCATGAAGGTATCTTTACTTTWACTAAAGTATGACAATTGGGTACTTTTTCAACCATTGTTCAAGTCATTTAGCACCCCAGACCCAACATTCACTTGGTGGCTTGAAGTAGGAGCGCTGAACTAGGATCTGCTTAGAATTTGAGTATAATGAATAACATTACTTTGACAAGAGGGTAACTGATTCCAGTTCAGCATTCTTAGCCTGAGACATTTAATAAATGCGTACAGAGGAATACTGTTCTAGGATCAGCTTTGCCTAGATCATACTGAATCAGTTGTCTCTGAAATAAGATTATATGGACAGGGGTGGATTTGATCGTAGATCAGCACTCCTACTCAACACCAGTTGCTATGACCTAACATTTTATAGTTTCAGGGAATGAAGACCTTCCAAAAGGTCCCGAAGTAGCTCCTCGTGCCTCCCAATGGTGGCTCCCTGCAGGGAGACAACGTGACGGAGCTGGTCCAAGTCTGCTGGGTCTGTCATGGCCAGTTCGTACTATCAGGGCACAAGGCGAGACCCAAATGCAGACACAGGAGGCAGATGGTTGAGCTCTGATATTTATTATAATAACGGGAGTAGGCAAAGGCAGGTCAGGGACAGGCGAGAGTTGATAAACCAGGTCAGAGTCCAAACAGTACCAGGCAATAGGCAGTCTCGAGGTCAAGCCAGGCAGGGGTCAGAAACCAGATCCGAGTCCAAAACAGTACAAGGGGATAGGCAGGCTGGTAGTCAGAACAGGCAGAGTGGTCAGGCAGGCGGGTTCGGAGTCAGGACAGGCAAGGGTCGAAACCAGGAGGACTAGAAACAGAGACTGGGGAAAAGTAGGAGCAAGGAAAACCGCTGGTTGCCTTGGCAAACAAGACGAACTGGCACAGAGAGACAGGAAACGCAGGGATATATACACCAGGGATAATAAGTGACACCTGGAGGGGGTGGAGACAATCACAAGGACAGGTGAACCARATCAGGGTGTGACAGACCTTACAAATAATTGTATGTGCAGGGTACAGAGATGAGGTAGTCATTCAAAAATAATGTTAAACACTATTATTGCACACAGAGTGAGTCCATGCAACTTATTATGTGACTTCTTAAGAAMATTTTTACTCCTGAACTTATTGAGGCTTGCCATAAAGAAAATCTAAAAACTTAATTCCACTTTGACATTATGTGGTATTTTGTGTAGGCCAGTGACAATCTAAAAATAATCAATTTTACATTCAGGCTGTAACACARCATTTTTTGGGAAAAGCCAAGGGGTGTGAATACTTCTGAAGGTAGTGTAGGTGGTAATGCATACAGGCTGTCACCAATTTATTAATGCGCAATATACCTAAATGGATAATGGGAACACTTCAACCACTTAATTTTTATTAGAGACACTAGGTATTATATATTTTTTTTTAGGTGTGACATTACCTCTAGCTGTTTTTATCGACACTAAACAGTTCAATGGGAACTCACTGTAGCAGTGTGTATCTTCTATGTGAACTTTCTAAATGTCAGCCCCAAAAAATCACTGGACAAGTTAAATGGAACATAAGGAGTGTTGCTTATATTGGTTACCTTTCTGGACAGTTTTTCTAAGATTTTGTCACCCTACGCACATTTTTTCAAAATGTTCAACCTCGATCAAAATGATCTGGATGACTTTCTTGCAATCCAGGATTAGATCGATCTGGCTGTTTTTGAGGCAGTATATCAGAAAATAATTGGATAAGATGTCTCAAAAGTTACAGCACAATGTGTAGGTAGAAAACAGAAACCGCTCTGTTTGTCACAACCGCTAAGAGCAGATATCGTGATTCTATGAACTAACCAGCACATTCAATGGATTGAAAATTATTGGGGGGGAATATGCTTATTACTGAACATGTATCTAACTTGAATATGTTCCCTTTGTTCCTGTTAAAATTGATGTATTCGAATACATTAGGGCAGATACAAATGAACAGTGCATCATAGTTTAAGCAACAACAAAAAAATATCGCTATTTGTGATACAATTCGCTGATTTCCCATGGTCATTTGCCACCTTTGTCCCCCCCCCGCCCCGCATTTAAAACAAATCATAGAAACTCTGCTGATGGTGGAGAGATTTCTACATATTACACMTTTAGCATACATGATGGAATAATTCTGCATAAAATAATTTATTGTACCTTTGTTCAGTAGGAAGATTTTCTTGTCTGAACTGGAGAGGTGGGTCCCTAGACCAGTCACTCTTCAYGAACACACAGCTGGTTACAGGTGATTCTAGTCTCTCTTGCTGAAGCCTGATGAAAACAACATATTTAGCTATGAGTCTTATTGTGGTTATTTAGTTAATCCCGAATTGAGACATTGAAATTAGAAATGTATATAATTTGCTTTGAATTCATTGCAAATGGCAGTCCAAATGTACTTTTTGTTACAGGTATAAGCTTGGATATTTTTATTCACTGCAATAAATGTTTTATTTTATCTTCTGCATTGTTTGATTTTATTATTTGCTCCAATCCGTGCTCATACAGTATTTGCTTGAATATTGAGATCCATCCCAGGTTTCTGAAGCAACCTCAGGTCATAACCACCTGCACATAGGCTAGTTAAGGATCAATGGGGAAGATAGGAGGTAGAAGCAGCATATCCCTGCTGTTTCCTTAGGTGAAGAGCAGTTATCATAGAAAAAGMATCCGAGTTTAGTTTTTTTATGTGTTATTTCTTACATAATTAGGCCAGAAAAATGTTTATTACATACAGCCGGGAATAACTTTWGGATATCAGAGCGACGGTAACTCACCAGCATTACGACCAGGAATAMGACTTTCCAGGATCTAATCCTTTGTTCGTACCCCCAAATGCAAATGAACTAGAAGAGGTACTCGGAGTGGACCACCCACCGCTTCCAAGTGTCATGACTCACCTGTGAGGATCTGAAGGATCAGGTTACAGTGGGTCCGCTCTACAGCGCCCTCTCTCTCCYGAAGAGGGGGAGAGGGATGGAGTTGAACAGTTTTATGACGGTCGTAAATATCTTGCAGAAACTCTGCCTTTGGGCTCTGCAGAATTGAGGGGAAATAACCCTTTTGTAACAAAGACATTCTTCCCGCCAAAACTCCATCATCCAAAAGTGGAGAATGAAACAATAATACTAATATAAAGAATGTYGGAAATGGTGGTGGGGAACAATCATGTTCTTTAAGGACAGTAGAACAACGTAACTGTATCTCTGAATGTATATATTTCCCAGTTATTAAATTTACATCTAAATGTTGTGGAACTTATATGATTAAATATGAAACTATTTGTGAGAAGATGAAATCTGATCTTAGCCTTCTAAATGAGAAAATGTTTTTTTCAAATAAAGTTTATCCAGTCAGTACTCACGACCATGTGAGCACAGACATTATGCCAAACGTGATGGAAACGCCCTTTTTCCAGAGTGTACAAAAGGACTCGTGATGRAATTCACATCAGACCAGTAGGTGGACGCTAAGCCGGACGTCACGAATGGTTAGACAATAGAGACTAGTATACGGACGGTAAGCCAGACGTGTAAAATGGTTAGACTCTACATTAGACCAGCGTGACTGACAGCGTGAGCTGAAAGGTACGAAATGGTTAGAAACTCTGAAACTCTCTCTCGAAAAATACTACACAGGAACATTCAATTGTTAAAGGAATTTTAATTCCTGTTTATTAACCAATTCAATTAAAACACTCTGCCCATAAATAAGAATTTGTAAGATAATTATCAGCATAAAATGGACAGATACCAGTCTTAAAATCAATCAATCGATAGCGTTTATTCTAGAGAGTACTGAATCATAGTACAATTTACATCAGGTTATATAATAAAGATGATGTCATAGGTTTTAATGTCCAACCTCCTYTCGGATACAATGGCAATACAGTTCGAGTTCTCATTACTGTCTGCCACCTGTTAAACTATCTACAACCAACCCAAGGTCTTTCCCCTCCCTGGGTAGAGACATCCTTCTAGCCTGTCTGAAGATAAACCCATTCTTTCTAACAAGGAACACATAACATTCAACATTTATGAGTTATAATTCTAAGTCAAATGTATACATATTTTAGTCATTAAACACAAAAATCCCGTAACACAGTCTGCAGCTGTTTAAGTACTTTAGTCTAGTAAACTCGACCGAGAACCACTGGGTGGTACTTTGAAAGATCCATTATAATTAACACTTCCTCTGGAAGATACCTTCCAACAGACACTCAGAGACAGAGAAGCTACAGCTACAAAATACATTGTGAATTCTGGGGGACAACCAGAGACTTCTGATGAACTACTCTCCACAGACTGATCGAGTGATTTCAACAGAGCGAGAYGACAAAGACATACAATTGTAAATATGTACATTGCATTTCTACATCCGAATGAGTGGTTGTTGGGTTGTTAAATATCCATATTTACAATGAGCATATTCTTCAACTGTATGTATGATAGGTGAAGTCCTTTGCCTCTTCTTTCACGCTCCTTCTTACATGCCCTCCCTTTTCATTGTGTAACATGCCGTCATATCGGGTTAGTCCACTAGGGACTTTTCATTGCATTATGTAGTAATAAGTGTGTAATCTATCCTGTTTGTGTGTTTATGTACTTCTGTGTGATTATTTAGTTAGTAAATAAATAATTAAGCCAATTTGTATATCGCTGATTCATCATTTATGCTAGGGTTCATGCAGATATTCAAGAATTTTGCGACTTTCAGAATGAGACGGAAGAGGGAAATAAGAATTAATGAATTGACTGTGACTGATGTAAGAGATATTCTTTAGAGTTTAGTCGGGAGACAGTAACTCGTTGAATAAACGTTTCCCGTGGTGCCCCAAGATTACTAATGAGTTAATTGATACATGATTAATGTAATCATCATAATAATTAAATGTAGTTTATTAATTTGATTAAATAATAGTCAAACACATTAATGATAGGAGTGTATTACTCGCTAATGTTCAATCTCTGGATATAAAGTTGACGAGCGGAGGGCAAGGATTTCCTTCCAGAGAGACATCGGGGATTGTAATRTACTCTGTTTCACGGAAACATGGCTCTCTCGGGATATACTGTCTGAGTCCGTACAGCCAGTTGGGTTCTCAGTTCATCGCGCAGACAGGAATAAATATCGGGCAGGGGTGTATGTTGTATGGTGTATGTTTCATGATTAACTACTCATGGTGTGATTGTGATAACAYACAGGAACTSAAGTCTTTTGTTCACCCAACCTAAAATACCTCACAATCAAATGCTGACCGTATTACCTCCAAAGAGAATTCTGTTCGATTATAGTCACAGACATGTATATCTTCTCTAGGGTAGGGGGCAGCATTTTCACATTTGGATGAAAAGCATACCCAAATTCAACTGCCAGTTACTCATCCCCAGAAGATAAGATATGCATATTATTAGTAGATTTGGATAGAAAACACACTGTCTTTTCAATGAGTTTTCATTGGGAAACCAGATTTCTAAGCAAATTGCTTGCAGTTCCTACGGCTTCCACTAGATGTCAACAGTCATGAGAAATAGGTTGAGGTTATTCCTTTCTGTAATGAAGAAATACGGCCATCTTGAAGTCGAGGCACTCCAGGTGTCCTGGCCATGCGCTTCAATCAAACAGAAGGCAATGCAACATTTCGTTTTAATCCTGTATTGAACACATATCATCCCGTCTTCAATTTTATCGATTATTAACGTAAAAAAAACCTAAATTGTATTACAAAAGTAGTTGACATTTTTTGGCAAAGTTTACAGGTAACCTTTGAGATATTTTGTCGTCATGTTTAGCAAGTTGGAACCCGTGTTTTTCTGGATCAAACGCGCCAAATAAATTGACATTTTGGATATATATCGACGGAATTAATCGAACAAAAGGACCATTTGTGATGTTTATGGGACAATTTGGAGTGCCAACAACAGAAACTCGTCAAAGGTAAGGCATGAATTATATTTTTATTTCTGCGTTTTGTGTCGTGCCTGCAGGGTTGAAATGTTTTCTCTCTTTTGTTTACTATGGCTATGCTCAGATAATAGCATGTATGCTTTCGCTGAAAAGCCTATTTGAATTCTGACATGTTGGCTGGATTCACAACCAGTGTAGCTTTAATTTGGTATCTTTCATGTGTGATTTAATGAAAGTTTGATTTTATATGTAATTTTCATAGTAAATCATTTTAATTTTGCGCCTGCATTTTCTCAGGTTGTTGCCAAGTGATACAGTAGCGTCTTGCCTAAACTCAGATTTTTGGATATAAATATGAACTTAACCGAACAAAAAATACATGTATTGTGTAACATGAAGTCGTACTAGAGTGTCATCTGATGTAAGATTATCAAAGGTTAGTGATTCATTTTATCTCTATTTCTGCTTTTTGTTAATGCTCTCTTTAGCTGGAAAAATGGCTGTCTTTTTCTGTGACTTGGCTCATACCTAACATAATCGTTTGGTGTGCTTTCGTCGTAAAACCTTTTTGAAATCGGACACTTTGGCTGGATTTACAACAAGTGTAGCTTAAAAATGGTGTAAAATACTTGTATGCTTGAGGAATTTAAATTATGGGATTTCTGTTGTTTTGAATTTGGTGCCCTGCAGTTTCACTGGCTGTTGACGAGGTGGGACGCTACCGTCCCACATACCCTAGAGAGGTTATTCCCCTTCAAGCTGATACCACGACGGCCCTCAAAGAACTTCACTGGACTCTTTGCAAACTGGAAACCACATATCCTGAGGCCGCATTTATTGTAGCTGGGGATTTTAACAAAGAAAATTAGAAGAAAAATGCTACCGAAGTTCTATCAACATATTGACTGCAGTACTCGCGCTGCTAAAACACTCAACCACTGCTACTGTCACATGAGATGACGTTGGAGAGACGAAGCAGGTAATAAAGACGGACATAGAATGAGACAGGAGCAGCGTCAGCAAACYAATATTAAAGACAAAAACAATACAATGCAGCAGCGGGGAACAGAGCTGGGTAACTGACAAATATAGGGGAGGAATTGAACAGGTGATAAGTGAGTCCAGGTGAGTCCAATAACGCTGATGCGCATGGCGAGGGAAGGCAGGTGTGCGTGATGGATGGCAGGAGTGCGTGATGCAGGGCAACCTGGCGCCCTCAAGCGCCAGGGAGAGGGAAAAGCGGGAGCAGACGTGACAGCTACTTCAACTTCCAGGATGACTACAAGGCCGTCCCCCGCCCTCCCTTCGGCAAAACTGATCACGACTCCATTTTGCTCCTCCCTTCCTACAGGCAGAAACTGAAACAGGAAGTACCCGTACTAAGGACTATTCAACGCTGGTCTGACCAATCGAAATACACACTTCAAGATTGTTTTGATCTGGGATATGGACTGGGATATGTTTCCGGTAGCCTCTGAGAATAACATTGACGAATATACTGATATGGTGAGTTTATCAGGAAGTGTATAGGAAATGTTGTACCCACTGTGACTATTAAAACCTACCCTAATCAGAAACCGTGGATAGATGGCAGCGTTCGCGCAAAACTGAAAGTGCGAACCACCTCATTTAAAACCATGGCAAGGTGACTAGGAATCTGGCAGAATACAAATAGTGTAGTTATTCCCACCATAAGGCAATCAAACAAGAAAAACATCAGTATAGAGACGGAGTCCCAATTCAACAGCTCAAATCAAATCAAATCAAATGTATATATATAGCCCTTCGTACATCAGCTGATATCTCAAAGTGCTCTACAGAAACCCAGCCTAAAACCCCAAACAGCAAGCAATGCAGGTGTAGAAGCACGGTGGCTAGGAAAAACTCTCTAGAAAGGCCAAAACCTAGGAAGAAACCTAGAGAGGAACCAGGCTATGAGGGGTGGCCAGTCCTCTTCTGGCTGTGCCGGGTGGTGATTATAACAGAACATGGCCAAGATGTTCAAATGTTCATAAATTACCAGCATGGTCAAATAATAATAATCACAGTAGTTGTCGAGGGTGCAGCAAGTCAGCACCTCAGGAGTAAATGTCAGTTGGCTTTTCATAGCCGATCATTAAGAGTATCTCTTCCGCTCCTGTCTGTGAATTTGGTTGAATCACCCAAAAAGTTACATATTGCAGCTTTAAAGAAACACAATAATGCAAGTATATACAGGTCAGGGCCAGTACCTTATTCAAAGTGCAGTGGGGAAAGCAGGTTTATACATAAACAGTGACTGGTAGTAGGATATACACAGAGTGTACAAAACATTAGGAACACCTTCCTAATATTGAGTCGAACACCCTTTTACCCTCAGAACAGCCTCAATTCATTGGGACATGGACTCTACAAGTGCTCAAAAGCGTTTCCACAGGGATGCTGTCCTATGTTGACTCCAATGCTTCCCACAGTTGTGTCAAGTTGGCTGGTAGTGGATCTCTACTCTGAATAGCTCATTCCATCTCATCCCACAGATGCTCAATTGGATTGAGATCTGGTGACTGGGCAAGCCACTGCAGTAAGCTGAATTCACTGTCATTTTTGTTGAACCATTACTGGACAATCCTAGCCTTGTGGCATAGGTAGATTATCCTGCTGTAAAAATCCATTCACAGTTGGATACACTCCTGCCATGAAGGGATGCACCTGCTTGGCAATGATGTTCAGATATCCTGTGGCATTCAAATGTTCTTGCAATGTTGACACGTGGCATGATGGATGCATGTACTCATACCCTAGTCCTCCCATCAGCGTAAAACAGCAGGAACTGGGATTAATCAGACCAGACAATGCTTTTCCAATTCTCCAGTTACCAGTGTTTTCGTTCATAATCCACTGTAACCTCAGTTTCTTGTATTTTGCTGAAAGAAGTGGAACTGTAAGGTCGTCGGCTCCCATACCCCATTCGTGTCAAGGTACGACAAGTTGTGCATTCACATTCAATCCGAATGTGCAAACAGTCAGGAATGATCCACAACCCTTTTGAATATGAAAGATTTGGCTCATTAATCTATATAGTCCAAATCAGGATGATCCACACTTCTTCAAAAATATTTATACCAATCAAATCATTATGGTGGGAGACTATAACACAGTGTTAAGTACCTTAATGGACCGTAAAGGAACTCTATGTACTAACTATCATCCTCGTGCCCTTAAGGAGATCACAAATATTATATAGTATATATATTATATAGAAAGAGTGGATATGTGGAGACTTAAATATCCTGACCTAGTGAGATATACACGGAGGAGACTTAATCAAGCTAGTCGTAATGACTACTTTCTTGACTCTTTCTCTTTTGCATCAAAGTTTTAAAAAGTGTGGATAGGGGACAGAATGAGATCGGACCATCATCTAATTGGCTTTCACATAACTCTTACAGAATTTCCACTTGGACAGGGATATTGGAAATATAATCAAAGTTTACTGGAGGACAATTTGTTCTAAACAAAATAATTGATAACTGAATTTTTCTAGTACAATTATCACATTTTAAGGTATGACCCAGGTGCAGACAGTGTTGAAGAAAGTAAAGTTTATTCTTTAAACAGGGGCAGGCAAACGACAGGTCAAGGCAGGCAGGGGTAAATAATCCAGAGAGGGAGTAAGGCACTGGAACAGCAGGCGGGCTCAGGGTCAGGTCAAGCAGAGGTCGTTAATCCAGAGTAGAGGCAAAAGTACAGGACAGCAGGCAGGGTCAGGGCAGGCAGGAAAGGTCAAAACTGGGAAACTAGAAAACAGGGACTATAGCAAAGACAGGAGCAAGGGAAACTGCTGGTAGGTTTGAACGAACAAAATGAACTCACACAGACAGACAGAAAATACAGGTATAAGTACCCAGGGGATAATGGGGAAGATGGGCGACACCTGGAGGGGGGTAGAGACAAGCACAAGGACAGGTGAAACAGATCAGGGAGTGACAACAATATACTGCAGGTTCAGCAAATCCCCTTATTGTTTGGGATACCTTTAAATGTACCTTCAGAGGTCATTCAATTCAATATTCATCATTAAAGAAAGCAGTTTCTATCTAAAGAGACAAGACTAACAAGGGAAATACAGGAATTAACAATACAGGTAGATAGCAATAAAAACGGTACTACAGTGGTACAAAACAATTTAGAGAAAAAACAAAAAGAACTGGATGAACTTATTAAAAAATGTAATATATTGCAAAAAATAACGCAAACTGGATTGAATATGGAGAAAAATTCACCAAATTCTTACTGAATCTTCAACACAGGAATGATTAATTCTTAARACTGAGTCATCCATGATTCTCCAAATAATATTTTAAAAGAGAAAGCTAAATATTTTATATCCTCAAAGTTGTGATGCAGAAATACTAGTGAAATGAATATCACTCAGAATTAAAAAGGTTTAACCAGGTATTGTTCATCCTGATCAGACAGGTTTTTTACATGGACGATACGTTTGAGACAATATACGACAACTACTAGAAATAATAGAACAACATGAAACATCAATGAAGCCAGGCCTGGTATTTTATTTAATTTTTTTATTTAACCTTTATTTAACTAGGCAAGTCAGTTAAGAACAAATTTATATTTACAATGACGGCCTACCCCGGCCAAACCTGGTTCATAGCAGATTTTGAAAAGGCCTTTGGTAAAGTAATACTGGATTTTTTATATAAATGTCTGGATTTTTTTCAATTTAGGTGAGTCTCTTATTCAATGCGTAAAAGTAATGTATAGCAACCCCAGGTGTAAAATGCTAAATAGCGGCTACATCTCAGAGTTTTGAACTGTCAAGTGGAGTTAAACAAGGGTGTCTGCTGTCGCCATTTCCAAGATGGCGTAGCAGTGCAGACGTGTTTTGTTCGTCCTCTCGTGTACTTTTGTATTTTTCGTCTTTTTTGTATATATTTCAATTTTATTTTCAATCTCTTCTCCATTTTAGTTCAATTATACCTTCCGGTAACCTGCCTCACCCAATGTGATACGGAACCGCTATTATTTTACATTTTTAGACCTTATAGCAAGAACCACCTAGCCATCAGAAGCTAACCAGCTAATTAGCTACAAGCTATTTAGTCATTGTTAGCCACTGCTAGCGGCCTTTACCTTCTGCACAGGTACCAGCCCTTTAAAACATTTTATTTTATTTTATTTAGCCTGGATAATACTCGCCAGCCTACCAGTAACGGACTGTCTCTCCACTACAACGCCGGATTTCTGCCGTAATCCCTGGACCATTACTCCTGATCTTCACAGCTAGCTAGCACCCACCGAGTTACCCAGTACCGAAGCTATCCCTGAGGCCCACCTCCCGGCCTACTCAGTTGTTCACCCGACTGGTCTGCCGAAGAATACTCCATCCGCTGTGCCTTCAACCGGCCTCCGTCGGACGTCGGAGCAGACGCTTCTACTAGCCCCGGGCTACTAACTTTAAACGCCGTGTCGCCAGCGTACTAGCCTACTCCGCGGCTTCCCTGTTCCATCTATTGCTGCCCCCTGGACCCTATGATCACTTGGCTACATAGCTGATGCCTGCTGGACTGTCCATTAATCACGGTACTCCATTCTGTTTATTTTTTTGTTTATCTGTCGGCCCCAGTCGGCCCCAGCCCTAACTGACCCTCTCTGCCCATTCATCGCCATTTTACCTGTTGTTATTTTAGCTGATTAGCTGTTGTCTCACCCGTTGTTGTCTTAGCTAGCTCTCCAAATCAACACCTGTGATTACTTTATGCCTCGCTGTATGTCTCTCTCATATGTCAATATGCCTTGTATACTGTTGTTTAGGTTAGTTATCATTGTTTTAGTTTACAGTGGAGCCCCACGTTCCACTCATTATACCTCTAATATCTCCTTTGTCCCACTCCCACACATGCGGTGACCTCACCCATTATAACTAGCATATCCAGAGATATAACCTCTCTTATCATCACTCAGTGCCTGGGCTTACCTCCGCTGTACCCGCACCCCACCATACCCCTGTCTGCACATTATGCCCAGAATCTATTCTACCACGCCCAGAAATCTGCTCCTTTTATTCTTTGTCCCCCAACGCTCTAGGCGACCAGTTTTGATAGCCTTTAGCCGCACCCTCATCCTACTACTCCTCTGTTCCTCGGGTGATGTGGAGGTAAACCCAGGCCCTGCGTGTCCCCAGGCACCCTCATTTGTTGACTTCTGTGATCGAAAAAGCCTTGGCCTCATGCATGTCAACATCAGAAGCCTCCTCCCTAAGTTTGTTTTACTCACTGCTTTAGCACACTCCGCCAACCCCGATGTCCTTGCCRTGTCTGAATCCTGKCTTAGGAAGGCCACCAACAATTCTGAGATTTCCATACCCAACTATAACATTTTCCATCAAGATAGAACTGCCAAAGGGGGAGGAGTTGCAATCTACTGCATAGATAGACTGCAAAGTTCTGTCATACTTTCCAGGTTTATACCCAAAAAGATTGAACTTCTAATTTTAAAAATTAACCTCTCTAGAAATAAGTCTCTCACTGTTGCTATCTTTGCTTAACACCCCAGCCATCCTACAATCTAAGATAGATTCCCTCAATCTCACACAAATTATCAAGGAACCTACCAGGTACAACCCTAAATCTGTAACCATGGGCACCCTCATAGATATCATCCTGACCAGCTTGCCCTCTAAATACACCTCTGCTGTCTTCAACCAGGATCTCAGCGATCACTGCCCTGTAATGGGTCCACGTTCAAACGACCGCTCCCTAAAACAGTTCAGCGAGCAGGCCTTTCTACTGGACCTGGCCCGGGTATCCTGGAAGGATATTGACCTCATCCCGTCAGTAGTGGATGCCTGGTTGCTCTTTAAATGTGCTTTTCTCACCATCTTAAATAAGCATGCCCCATTGAGAAAAATGTAGAACTAAGAACAGATATAGCCCTTGGTTTTCCCCAGACTTGACTGCCCTTGACCAGCACAAAAACATCCTGTGGCGTTCTGTATTAACATTGAATATCCCCAGCGATATGTAACTTTTCATTTAAGTCAGGAACCAATATACACAGTCAGTTAGGAAAGCTAAGGCTAGCTTTTTGAAACAGAAATTTGAATCCTGTATCACTAATTCCAAAAAGTTTTGGGACACTGTAAAGTCCATGGAGAATAAGAGCACCTCCTCCCAGCTGACCACTGCACTGAGGCTAGGAAACACTGTCACCACTGATAAATCTACGATAATCGATTATTTCAATAATATTTTTTCTTTGTCTGGTCATGCTTTCCACCTGGCTACCCCTACCCTATTCAATAGCTCTGCACCCCCCGCAGCAGCTTGCWCYAAGWCMCMYCCCCCCCCCCGCTTCTCCTTCACCCAAATCCAGATAGCTGATGTTCTGAAAGAGCTGCAAAATATGGATCCCTACAAATCAGCGGGCTAGTCAATCTGGACCCTCTCTTTCTAAAATTATCTGCCAAAATTGTTGCAACCCCTATTAGAAGCCTGTTGAACCTCACTTTCGTATCGTCTGACATCCCCAAAGATTGTAAAGCTGCCGCGGTCATCCCCCTCTTCAAAGTGGGAGACACTCTAGACCCAAACTGTCATAGACCTATATCCATCCTGCCTTGCCTTTCTAAAATCTTCGAAAGCCAAGTTAACAAACAGATCACCGACCATTTCGAATCCCACCTTACTTCTCCACTACGCAATCTGGTTTCCGAGCTGGTCATGAGTGCACCTCAGCCACGCTCAAGGTCCTAAACGATATCATAACCGCCATCGATAAAAGACAGTACTGAGTAGCCGTCTTCATCGACCTGGCCAAGTCTTTCGACTTTATAAATCACCGCATTCTTATCGACAGACTCAATAGCCTTGGTTTCTCAAATGACTGCCTCGCCTGGTTCACCAACAACTTCTCAGATAGAGTTCAGTGTGTCAAATCGGAGGGCCTGTTGTCTGGACCTCTGGCACTCTTTACGGGGGTGCCACAGGGTTCAAATCTCAGGCCGACTCTTTTCTCTGTATACATCAATGATGTCGCTCTTGTTGCTGGTGATTTTCTGATCCACCTCTACGCAGACGACACCATTCTGTATACATCTGGATCTTCTTTGGACACTATGTTATTAACAAACCTCCAAACAAGCTTCAATGCCATACAACACTCCTTCCGTGGCCTCCAACTACATTTAAATGCTAGTAAAACTAAATGCATGCTCTTCAACTGATTGTTGCCCGCACCTGCCCGACTAGCATCACTACTCTGGACGGTTCTGACTTAGAATATGTGGACAACTACAAATACCTAGGTGTCTGGTTAGACTGTAAACTCTCCTTACAGACTCACATTAAGCATCTCCAATCCAAAATTACATCTAGAATCAGCTTCCTATTTCGCAACAATGCCTCCTTCACTCCAGCTGCCAAACATACCCTCGTAAAACTGACTATCCTACCGATCCTTGACTTCGGCGATGTTATTTACAAATTAGCCTCCAACAGTCTACTCAGCAAATTGGATGCAGTCTATCACAGTGCCATCCATTTTGTGACAAAAGCCCCGTATACTACCCACCACTGTGACCTGTATAATCTCGTTGGCTGGCCCTCGCTACATATTCGTCGCCAAACCCACTGACTCCATGTCATCAATAAGTCTTTGCTAGGTAAAGCCCCGCCTTATCTCAGCTCACTGGTCACCACACCAACACCCACACGTAGCACACGCTCCAGCAGGTATATTTCACTGGTCATCCCCAAAGCCAACACCTCCTTTGGCAGCCTTTCCTTCCAGTTCTCTGCTTCCAATGACTGGAACGAATTGCAAAATTCACTGAAGCTGGAGACTTATATCTCCCTCTCTAACTTTAAGCATCAGCTGTCAGAGCAGCTTGCCGATCACTGTACCTGTACACAGCCCATCTGTAAATCGCACACCCAACTACCTCTTCCCCATATTGTTATTTATTTATTTTTGCTCTTTTGCACACCAGTATCTCTACTTGCACATTAACACATGAGTGTTAATGCTAATTTGTAGTTAATTCCCCTCTATGGCCTATTTATTGCCTTACCTCCCTAATCTTACTACATTTGCCAACACTGTAACATAGATTTTTCTATTGTGTTATTGACTGTACGTTTGTTTATCCCATGTGTAACTCTGTGTTGTTTTTTTTGTCGCACTGCTTTGCTTTATCTTGGCCAGGTCGCAGTTGTAAATGAGAACTTGTTCTCAACTGGCCTACCTGGTTAAAGTGTTGTGTTGTCTCTCTTGTTGTGATGTGTGTGTTGTCCTATATTTTCATTTTATTTATTTATTTTTAATCCCAGCCATCATCCACGCAGGAGGCCTTTTTACCTTTTGGCAGGCCGCCATTGTAGATAAGAATTTGTTCTGAACTGAATTGCCTAGTTAAATAAAGGTTAAATAAAGTAAAATCACTAAAATATCATATTCCTCTCCACCCACCCTCCATCCACTCCCCCTCCCTTTTCATCCTCCTCTCCCCATCTCAGCGCAGCCCCTCTCCATCGGATCGATTTGGAGTTCAACATTTAAAAACTCCCCAGATTTGTGAAAAGTTAACATTTTGTGTTTATACAGTGTTGCACAGTATGCCTTAACAAAAATCAAGCAGAGAAAACATTTTGTATTTTATTTTTAAATGCTTTGTTTTTTCATTGCATGCAAAAATACCATATCCCTCCCTCCCTACTCTCTCTCTATTACCCAGTCTACTCATCCATCTTCAAGCTTTCATCCCTTCCCTGCTCTTCTATCACCTTCTCAGTTCCACGTCCAGCTGACTCCCTCTTTTTCTTCTTCTCTAGTCTCTTCCTCTCCTCTTTCCTCATCTTTTCTCTATTCTTCTCCTCTTTAACTTGAATCTTTCTCTCCATCTCCAGGAACTCAGCGTGAGCTTTCTCTCTCTTTTTCAGCTCCTCAGAACACTTCTTCTCTTTCTTAATTCTGTCTTTCATCATGTCATTATGTATCTTCACCAGCCCCTCTAGCCTCTTTTTCTCTGCCTTTTCCTTCTCTTTGCTTTCCTTCTCTCTCTTTTTCTGTTCTAACTTCTCCCTCTCCTTCTCAGCCTTCATGACTTTCTTCTGCTCTTTCTCTCTCTCCTTCATCTCTTTCCTCTCCCTCTTTTTTTGCTCCTCCTCCTTGTCTTTCATCTCCTTTCTCTCTTCTTCGTCATCTTTCAACTTCTTATTCAGTTTCTTATTTTTCTCTTTTTCCTCCATTTTCAAAAACGGGATTTTCTGCATGTGGTTCCTGACCAGAAAGCCCACTCTCCCAGGATGGTCTCTGCTCTCTCTGATGAAACCGTCCCATTGGAGCACTTGGAATGGGCACAGTCCACCTCACTCTTCAATCCCTCCCTCGGGCTCACCTCCTTGACCCTCCTCTCTTCACTCTCAATTTCAAGGCGTATCCAATAATCCTAACAGGAAGACATTGACTCTAATGTAAAATTGTTCCAATGTGGCACATTCAATACACAACTGAGTGATCAACACACAATGACAGCCTAATAATCCTAGTGGGGGTGATGTTTTATACTATGAGCAAAGAGCAGCAGGTTTGGGGTCATCCATTTCAATTCCGGTCAATTCAGGAAGTACTCTAAAAATAAATTCTCTTCAACGCATTGAATTGAAATGGAACTAACAGCCATCCCTGTAAAGTAGTAAGGTGAAATATGACACCTACCTTTGCATCTTCCAGGGTCCAGGCCTGGTTCCTCATCCTCTGACCTGCTTATGGAGCTCCAACTATAACAGGCGTCTTAGTGACAACGCAGATCAGAGGGTGGGCCGCTCACATTGCGGGTTGCCAGAGTTAAGTTAGCATCTTGATGCCTCTGCAGCGACTGAGCACTCAGTGGCCCTCTATCATCTCCTCTGGCTGCTTATGGTCATTGCCAAAATGTGTGACAGAATTGGAGGCAGCCTTGGAGCAGGGCTTTATCCAGGTCCTCTCCCTGGACCAATGGATGTGCCTACAGTGACTTGTGGGCAACGGAGGAACTCGTGGCATCCTCTTTTTCCTCCTTGGTCAGTTTGTGGTCAGAGTCACAGATACATGGCGAGCTTGGAGCAGTGCTGCAGGGTCAGGGAGGCTTTGATCGGCTGCCACGTCCTCTTTGAGGTAGTGGACACAATCATTGGTTGTTTCACTGGCACCTGGACACTTGTTGGTTCCCTCTACTGCCGCCCCTGGCAGTTTGTAGTCAATGTCAAAGACACGTGGCAGACTTGGAGCGCAGCATTGGACAGGGCATTTAGCTGCTGATCTGTCCACTCCATCAACAGTAGCTGTTCCTGAGTGCCTCATGTAGCAAATGAGACCTCATAGGCATCCTCTACTGTGTGCTCTGGAGGCATGAAGTCATCGTCAATGACTGGTGGCAGGYATGGAGGMAGCACTGAGGGAAGAATTCTAGCTGCCCATCGGTTCTCTCTCTTGACAGTGGCTGTACCTGCAGTGGCCACTTTGGCAACTCGGCACTCCGTGGCTGAAACAGCAGGCTGGGAGGTTTCCGGGACATTGAATGAATTGCCAATGAACCGCTGAGYCAGTGGTGGGAGGGAGAAAGGATAGAATCTGTCCTCTTCCTTGATATTAKATATTGCCACTGGAGCAACTGAGACCTCAGTRKTTTCCTCTACTGTCTGCTGTGGTRGAATGGAGTCATTGTTTAAGAAGTGTGGCAGGTATCGATGCAGCATTGRGGAAAGATGTGTATCTGTCGATAAGTCCTCTCTTTTACCAGCAGATACATCTGCAGTGGTCTCTGTGGCAACTGSGCACTCASCAGGGACAAAGTAGGAAAATACAATGAAYCGCTGTGCATCCTGAGTGCGTATGGCCAATGGAGAGGGGGGRTGYAACATGGTTGGTATAGGCCTCCGATTGGTGAAAGCCAGTGGTGGGAGGGAGTCAATACRGGGAGCCATGAACTCAGTGAGTGGACGGTTGGTCACATCTCTTACATTCTGCAGGAGAAAAGAAACAGACATGATGAAAGTGATCACATTCAGCACATACATACTTTATTATGTACACTATATACTTATACATCACACATACAGCGCCTTCGGAAAGTATTCAGACCCCTTCACTTTTCCACATTTTGTTACCTTACAGCCTTATTCTAAAATGTATTAAATCGTTTTTTTCGCTCATCAATCTACACACAATACCACATATTGACAAAGCAAAAACAGAATCGTTCCAAATTCAATTCAAATAAAAATAATGGAAATTTACATAAGTATTAAGTACTTTGTTGAAGCACCTTTGGCAGTGATTACAGCATAGAATCTTCTTGGGTATTAYACTACAAGCTTGGCATACTTGTATTTGGGGAGTTTCTCCCATTATTCTCTGCAGATCCTCTCAAGCTCTGTTAGTTTGGATGGGGAGAGTTGCGGCACAGCTATTTTCAGGTCTCTCCAGAGATGTTCGATCCGGTTTAAGTCTGGGCTCTGACTGGGCCACTCAAGGGCATTCAGAGACTTGTCCCGAAGTCACTCCTGCGTTGTCTTGGCGTTGTGCTTAGGGTCGTTGTTCTGYTGTAAGGTGACCCATTGCTCCCAATCTGAGGTCCTGAGCACTCTGGAGCAGGTTTTCATCGAGGATCTTTCTGTGCTCCGTTCATCTTTGCCTCGATCCTGACTAAACTCCTAGTCCCTTCCACTGAAAAACATCCCCACAGCATGATGCTGCCACCACCGCGCTTCACCGTGCCGTAGGTGCCAGATTTCCTCCAGACGTGACGCTTGGCAATCAGGCCAAAGAGTTCAATCTTGGTTTCATCAGACCAGACCATGTTGTTTCTCATGGTCTGAGAGTCTTTAGGTGCCTTTTGGCAAACTCGGGGGGGGATTTTTTTTTTTTTTTCCTTTGTGTTCAAATTACCGGTCAGTGCGAAATAGCTAGAAGCTTTCGTATTTCCACTTGGCTGCACCTACGGTTACGATAATGATAAATCAAGTGCAATACCTCGTCGGACCTGTGTCGAGCAGCAAAACACCGGAAAGCTTCTAGCTACCGGAAAGTTACAAGAAGAACAAGAATAGTTACCTCATCGGTCATGTGACACTCTGGATGCCCCCTAAAGCAATTTAAACCGTTTTGAAAAAAATGGACGCCTGGTAACCCCAAAAAAATACCAGGTGCATGAAAAGTTTGGACTTAGAATATTTTTTAGGAATATTTTTTGAAAACCTCCATAAATCACTCAGCCATTGACTCGAGAAGAAAAACATAAATATTTTCCAGAGGAAAAAACAGAATATTTTTTGAAAAACCTCCATAAATCACTCAGGCCAGCACCCATTGATTTGGGCGGTTAGTATAGCGCTCCCAGAGCGGGTATGAAGTCTGGATCCCCCCTAAAAGCATTTAAGGCTCTGTGTGTCTTTAAGCACCATACTTTTTTCACTCCATCCTTGTTGTTGGTGTGTGTGTGTGTGTGTGTGTGTGTGTGTGTGTGTGTGTGTGTTGTTGTGTGTGTGTGTGATGTGTGTGTGTGTGTGTGTGTGTGAGAGAGAGAGCTTTCTTTGACATCTGTGTTAGCGAAATTACTGATTTACAGTTCATGAGGGTTGACCGATTCACACATTTAAAGTTTTGGAAAGATCTGACTTTTTTAAACCTTCGAAACAGCACCTATGACCCCATTTTAAGGCACTTCCGGTTGGCAACAGGAAAGCTATAAGTAAATACATATCCTGATCGGGGTATGCTTTTACAGAATCCTGAGTTTTAAGTCTATACTTAAGAACTGAACTGATTTACCACAGGTGTTGAATGCACTATATATCACAAACTGCTGGTTGGTATGGCAAAACACTTTTAGGATGAATTTATCACTTCCGATTGTTCCAGGGAAGCTTAGAATCAACACAGGTAGACCTCAGAGTGCTTGATGGATTGTCATTGAAGACAGGTTCATAAGACATTCATAACCCACATAGGCTTCAGGTTGAATTTAGGGTGCAGGCAATGTGTTCCTATGGGGGTGAGATGTCATTGTAAACTGTTTGATGTAAACACCTTCTTTTAACTGTTTAAGGGTTAATGCCACACGGTCAATGTTAGGCTTGCACAGAGACCTTAGGAACGTTCCTGAGGTCAAATTTGTGCTTCTAAACCTTAACAGTCTCTCTCTGTCTCCCAAAAGCAAAATACTTGAAATGGTAGGTCAAGGTCATCTTCTTGTCACTGTCGCTGCGCTCAGACCGAGCAAGCTACGGTCAAGCGGGGCATCTCGTTGAACTCGGCACGGCTATGGTGATGTCATTTTTAGTGGTGATTTCAGAATGCTATTTTGGTGGTTTTTCACTGTGAAAACATATTGCAAATCCACAAAAGTCAACTAGCAAGTCAGTGTCCATCAGCCAATTTAGATATTTTCAGACACCAAACTGATACCATCTGACTCCAAACTCACTTTTTCCAACTCGTTTAGAAGCCAACTATCACATATTTCAGAGCAGGCCCAAAATTCACAGCGCCTTCCATTTAAACCATAAATAAAACAAATAATACGTAGTTATGTTCTAGCTGCGGGTCCAGTTTTCACATTATGTTAGCCCTATGTGAGCGACCTCGAATCCCAAGTTTCGGCTCGATAGGTCATTCGGTGCCCGAGCAAAACCTTAATTGGTGCTGAAAATTCCACTTTTTTTCCATGCCTTGCTACGGGGTCCTTGAATGAGCTATCGGACAGAAATGTCGGGGTCCGTCTCTATGGGCCGAGCCGGTTTCAATGCACCTAGTCTTGCAACTCTGGGACTTTTTCTAAATGTCACCATTTTGTAATGCTCAAAATGAATTGAAGTCAATGCAAATGCACCGAGGCTTTTTATCGGTCCGAGAACCTTCTAGAGCCACATAACTCACCGTGCTTAATCGACCTGAGCTCTTAGAACAGGTTTGTAAAGTTTCAGAACTCTAGGTCTGACGGTTCTTTAAAAGTTCAAACAAAAGTAAACTATTGCAGGCACTGTCTGCCTCTAAGCCCCTCAGTGTGTCACTCCATCCTTTCTGTGTGGGTGTGTAAATTTTTCCTTGAAAATCTGATGGGATGAATGACTGATTTACAGTTCATGAGGGTTGCCTATTCACATATATTAAGTTTTGGAAAGATTTGACTTTTTTAACCCTTCGAAACAGCACTTTTGACACCAATTATGGCACTTCCGGTTGGTACAGGAAGCTGAAAGTAAACACATATCCTCATTGGGAGTGGGCTTTTACAGAATCCTGAGTTTTAAGTCTATACGTTAAGAACTCACTGATTTACATAGGGTTGAATGCACTATTTCTCTCAAACTGCAGGTTGGGTATGGCAAACACTTTTAGGGTGATTTAAAATCGAATCTTTAGAACCGACACAGGTAGACCTCATAGTGGCCTGATGGATTGTCATCGAAGACAGGTTCATAAGGCATTATTAACCCACATAGGCTTCAGGTTGAATTTAGGGAGCAGGAAATGTATTCCTATGGGGAGACATGTCATTGTAAACTGTTTGATGTAAACACCTTCTTTTAACTATTAAGGGGTAATGCCACACGGTCAATGTTAGGCTTGCACAGATCGGGAGGACCTTAGGAACGTTCCTGAGGTCAAATTGTGCTTCTAACCTTAATGGTTCTCTCTCTGTCTCCCAAAAGCAAAAAAATATGAAATTGAGGTCAAAGGGTCATTTGGGTCCTTCTTCTTGTCCCTGTCGCTGCACTCAGACCGAGCTAGCTACGGTCAAGCGGGGCATCTCGTTGAACTCGGCACGGCCTGGAGATAATGGCAATGCCATTTCAGGCTTTGTGTGTCTTTAAGCACCGTACTTTTTCACTCCATCCTTTTATCCCCTTTTCTTCGTGGTATCCAATCGCTAGTAATTACTATCTTGTCTCATCGCTACAACTCCCGTATGGGCTCAGGAGAGACGAAGGTCGAAAGCCACGCGTCCTCCGAAGCACAACCCAACCAAGCCGCACTGCTTCTTAACACAGCGCGCCTCCAACCCGGAAGCCAGCCGCACCAATGTGTCGGAGGAAACAACGTGCACATGGCCCCCTTGGCTAGCGCGCACTGCCCCCGGCCCGCCACAGGAGTCGCTGGAGCGCGATGAGACAAGGATATCCCTACCGGCCAAACCCTCCCTAACCCGGACGACGCTAGGCCAACGGACCTCCCGGTCGCGGCCGGCTGCGGCAGAGCCTGGGCGCGAACCCAGAGACTCTGGTGGCGCAGCTAGCACTGCGATGCAGTGGCAGAGCTTCGAGACCCACTTAAAAAATGTTCGTCTGAACACACTGCAACTGGATCTGTAACTTTTTTTTTTTTAACTCCTTTTTGTGAACATGACCAATTTGTCAATGTACGATTTCTCTTAAATTACGATAGAAAAAATGGCTGGTTCTTTTTTTCCTGACACCGTATGCTTATGTACTTTGACGTGAAGCGGTCAAATTAGCACCCTACTTTACGTTTTTGACCTTTAATCCCAGAAAAATGGCCATAACTCAAAAAGCGTTGAGGCCTCGACGCCATCTTGTTCGGGGCCAACTGTCCATTACGTCTTCGAAATATTTTCCGTTTAGGAGAAAAGGCCACATGCATTTGCAATGTGCTTGTGCATTTTGCAATATTATTTATTTTCCCTCTGGTGGGAATTTCCTAGACTGCGGAAAAATGACCAAAATGTGTTATTTTATAAAACGGAAACCGAACGTCCGAGAGATTTAGTTTGATGACTTCCTGAAAGATCTCTCCCCGCGCACGGCCCGACGCCGTCCGCGAATTTTAGAAACGTTGCAGGACGTCTAGTAAGGACCTTACATTTGCAATGTGGCGTTTCTCACTAACCATATGGCGAGTGCTAAAATGTTCCCTTAAGGTATGGAAAGGCCTTGAAAGGCCATAAGTGTAAGCCAACATAATTCATTATTTTACATTAACATGTAATACATGCATTATGAAGAAAATGGTGTAATTTAGGCTCCACGAAATATGAAATGGGTTATGAAGAAAATCGTGTATGGTTGCCTACATGACAAAAAGGCGTTCTAATTACAAGTGCACCAGTATCCAAAGTATTAAGCGAAATCAAGCACAGAAAACAGCATTGGCATTAATAAAACACTATTTCCCACGAATTAAGTCGCAGGTAAATTGCGTCTTTTCTCAAAAATTCTGTTCAGCAAGTCTAAAACAGTACATATAGGCATACAACGACACATTTTAAAACATGGTTAAACAAAGACAACATTTCTGTATATTCATGACGTTGAATTAGCCATTAAGAAGAAACAAAAAATGAATATAAATTATCGCGTCTATATGGTTGTGCAAAGGCTTGTGTCGCCTACTGGTTAAATTCGTGTCTTTTCGCACGAATTAAGTAGCACAGAAATTAGTGTATTTTCAAACGAATTTAACCACCCCAAAAATGCACAAAAACGCACGAAATCTGCTGAAATACATTTTGTACATATATGCCCGAATTGAATGTGAGACTGTGTTGCTTGGCCAGGTCGCAGTTGTAAGTGAGAACTTGTTCTCAACTGGCCTACCTGGTTAAAGTGTTGTGTTATCTCTCTTGTTGTGTCTTGTCCTATATTAAATTTTCTTTATTTTTAATCCCAGCCCCCATCCCAGCAGGAGGCCTTTTGCCGTTTGGTAGGCCATCATTGTAAATAAGAATTTGTTCTGAACTGACTTGCCGAGTTAAATAAAATAAATAAAATATGATATTCCTTCTAACATATTCACTCTATCATATTTCCTCTATCATATCCTTCTATCATATTTCCTCTATCATATTCCCTCTATCATATTCCTCTCCACCCTCCATCCACTCCCCTCCCTTTTCATCCTCCTCATCTCAGTGCAGCCCCTCTCCAACGGGTCGATTTGGAGTTCAACATTTAAACACTCCCAGATTTGTGAAAAGTAAACATTGTGTGTTTATACAGTGTTGCACAATATGCCTTAACAAAAATCAAACAGAGTAAACATTTTTTATTTTATTTTTAAATGCTTTGTTTTTCATGCATGCGCAAAAATACAGTATCCCTCCCTGCTCTCTCTCTATAACCCAGTCTACTCATCCATCTTCAAGCTTTCATCCCTTCCCTGCTCTTCTATCACCCTCTCAGTTCCACCTCCAGCTGGCTCCCTCTTTTTCTTCTTCTCCAGTCTCTTCCTCTCCTCATTCCTCATCTTTTCTCTATTCTTCTCCTCTTTTACTTGAATCTTTCTCTCCATCTCCAGGAACTCAGCTTGAGCTTTCTCTCTCTTTTTCAGCTCCTCAGAACACTTCTTCTCTTTCTTAATTCTGTCTTTCATCATGTCATTATGTATCTTCACCAGCCCCTCTAGCCTCTTTTTCTCTGCCTTTTCCTTCTCTTTGCTTTCCTTCTCTCTCTTTTTCTGTTCTAACTTCTCCCCCTCTCAGCCTTCATGACTTTCTCTGCTCTTCTCTCTCTCCTTCATCTCTTTCCTCTCCCTCTTTTTTTGCTCCTCCTCCTTGTCTTTCATCTCCTTTCTCTCTTTCTCGTCATCTTTCAACTTCTTATTCAGTTTTCTTATTTTTCTCTTTTTCCTCCATTTTCAAAAACGGGATTTTCTGCATGTGGTTCCTGACCAGAAAGCCCACTCTTCCCAGGATGGTCTCTGCTCTCTCTGATGAAACCGTCCCATTGGAGCACTTGGAATGGGCACAGTCCACCTCACTCTTCAACCCTCCCTCGGGCTCACCTCCTTGACGCTCCTCTCTTCACTCCAATTTCAAGGCGTATCCAATAATCCTAACAGGAAGACATTGACTCTAGATGTAAAATTGTTCCAATGTGGCACATTCAATACACAACTGAGTGATCAACACACAATGACGGCCTAATAATCCTAGTGAGGGGTGATGTTTTATACTATGAGCAAAGAGCAGCAGGTTTGGGGTCAATTCCATTTAATTCCGGTCAATTCAGGAAGTACTCTAAAATTCAATTCTCTTCAACGCATTGAATTGAAATGGAACTAACCACCATCCCTGTAA